>NC_069000.1:37569399-37583386 GCF_001194135.2 Octopus bimaculoides | reverse complement strand
ATATATATATATATATATATATATATATATATATATACATAAATATACATAGCATCATTAATTCAGACACTATTTTAATGTCTCCATCTGTTTTCTCTCCTTGTTCCGTTCTGTAGAAGAGTGTAGGCTCAAAACGTCAAAGACTCTTCCATTTTTCCTGAGCATTAAACTCATACAACTTCTTCGTTGTTCTTTCACCTGACTCTGTTTTTTGTATACTTTTTAACCATATCTATCTATCTATTTATCTGTCTGTCTGTCTGTCTGTCTGTCTATCTATAACTTCTGTAGTTTGCAATTGATTTTCTTCAAACTGGGAACATACATTACTTAGGTTCCAGAGATGGTTTTAGACTCTTAAAACTTTTCACATAATAAGTAATGGGGCTTCTGGGGCCAGAAAACCCCCTTTCCTGGAGTAAGTCCAACTACTTTGGAGAAGGGAGGTAACTCTTTGCGAAGTAACCTCTTAAAATTTGCTAAGATATTGATATTATTTACCTTGGTTTATTGACATTTCTTTATTAACATACAATTGTCATCTTAGTTTATTACATTATATTTCTTGACATAATGTCTCCAAAGAAAAGACCTTCCATTCGTCAAAAAATGGCAGTAGCAGAGAAATTGAAAAGAAGGAGAGCATATGAATCCTCACATGAGACTTCAATTAGACAATCACAAAACGCCGCATGTACACCTACTGCAAAAGCAATGGAAAGCGATGAGCAGCATAATATTCGCCAGGAATGCTGCATTAACAGCTTCAGTCAATCCCCTCCCTCCTTACCACATCATTTCTTTCATGTAGATTTCTCTCATGTGGTGCTGTTGAGAGCACCCACAGGTTTAATTTATCACACAGATGTAGTTCCTATGTCTGCTGATTGTTCTGTGTGGTAGCAGCAGCACCGACAGCTGCAAAGGGGAGTATATCCACTGAGAGCTTTTTGGTACATTCAAAAATCACATACCCAGCACCCACTTTTCCATGACAAGGTTAGGGCCTGGAATCCTCCAGACGGACATATTACATGTCGCTTAGTCGAATTAGTCCTTCATTTACTCCACAAATGTTTTGTCCTCAATGCTGCACTTCCCTGTATCACATGTTTCAACTTAACTGTACCATATATACAAACTATGCCATTTAAATCCTGAGCAACATCGGGTATGTCTGCTAGTACATATATACAGGGTGGCCCAAAAGTAGGTTTACAGTTATTCAACTATCTCTTTCACATTCATATATTAACAGTTTATAAAAAAATATGAAACCATTATTCTATACTAATTTAACTAATTTTGTTAAGCTCCCTTTTCAGTTTGTAAGATAGAAATCTAAATGCAATAAATCAGGGTTGCCTAACAGGTCTTATAATTAATGTTCTGCTCAATGAAGTCCCGTGTCAACAAAACAGTAATGAAAGCTCTGTTACCTGTTTATATAGACTACCAACATTCTTTTAGTAGTACTAAAAGTTGTAAGCTAGTCTCATCACGGTGATTGTGATACCAATGCATTTTCGATTAAAAGGACCAAAAGTTATATGGTATTGCAAAAATATATTTAAAAAACAAGACAGGTATTAGAAAAGTATCTTTTTATTCAAAATTCTCACACATCATTGATAGAAATTATAATATGTATAGATTGGGTAGGTATTAGTTAAGACATCCTCGGATGGCTGTGGGGGGAGGCGAGTTTCTTGAAGCATAAATCGGTTTTATTTACATTTGTCAAGGGTATATTCCACCCATGAGTATTTCTCGTGTGATAAGTGGAGAGTTTAGTGTGTTTGTGTACGTAAAATTAATCAGGAAAAAGTGTGGGGGGGGGAGTAAATGAGTGAAGTAGAACAGTGACAAAGACAGAAATATATATATACACAGAGTGGGTAAAAGAAGAAATTAGAGACAAAAAAAAACAAGATGGAGGATTTAGACAAAAAAAGCCTTAAAAACATTCAAATTATGGCTGAGTATCTTTCCCCTTCTGTTTTGCATAACAATGACAACAAAAGAGAATCAATGTTTTCATTTTATCATCATCATCATCATCATCATCGTTTAACGTCCGCTTTCCATGCTAGCATGGGTTGGACGATTTGACTGACGACTGGTGGACCAGGAGGCGACACCAGGCTCCAATCTGATTTGGCAGAGCTTCTACAGCTGGATGCCCTTCCTAACGCCAACCACTCCGAGAGTGTAGTGGGTGCTTTTACGTGCCACTGGCACGAGGGCCAGTCAAGCGGGTACTGGCAACGGCCACACTCGAAATGGTGTATTTTACGTGCCACCTGCACAGGAGCCAGTCCATCAGCACTGACAACAATCTCGCTTGGATGCCTTACTGACAAAGGCCCAATTTGGAAAAAGAAATGTGCTTTGTATATCTTTTGATTACTGTCATTATCTTGCTCTCTCTCTATCTTTGCCTACTTTATGCGTGTGTGTGTGTGTGTGTATAATACAAACACATGTATGAAGGTTGCTTTGCAACCACATGGTTTCAGGTTCAGTCCCACTATATAGCACTTTGGACAAGTGTCTTCTACCACAGCCCTGGGCTGACCAATGCCTTGTGAGTGAATTTGGTTGATGGAAACTGTATGGAAGCCCATTGTGTATTATGAGTGTGTGTGTCTATTCCTGTTTTGCGTTTGTCCCCTGTCACCCCTTGACAATTAGCACTACTTTGTTTACATCCCTGTAAATTACCACTTTGGCAATAGAGACTGACAGAATAAGGACCAGACTTAAAATATATGAACTGGGGTCGATTCGGTCCACTAAAATTCTTCATGGTAGTGCTCCAGCATGGTTACAGTCCAAAGACCGAAACAAGTAAAAAATAAAAGGCAAAATATATATATAACCATCGCACTGCCTATTTTTCCATGTTGGTTTGCGGGCGAATGGATCTGGAAGTTTCCCAGATTGCCATTCATTTTGGTCCTCTACTATCTTGCTTTTGAGGCCTGATGTGTTGTCTGTGAAGTCCCGAGACCTGATCTCATCAAGTTTTTTTTACTTATAATTTCATAAGATAATATTGCAAATTATGTTACAATGCTTCCTCAGTCATTCTTGTGTCCAAAGAACTTCAGCATAAATGGACCTAAGTAGGATTCTATAAAAGATCTAACAAAAACAAAACAATTGTTGTTTTATGCAAAGATTCTTTTCTACCATCGGCATAAGGCTCGAAATTTGGGGGGAGTGGGGGCCAGTCGATTAGATCAACCCCAATACGCAACTGGTACTTAATTTATCCCCTCCAAAAGGATGAAAGGCAAAGTCAACCTCGGTGGAAAGTGTCTGGGCATTAAAAGAATTTGAACTCAGAACATAAAGACAGACAAAATTCTGCTAAGCATTTCACCCGGTGGGCTAATGTTCCTGCCAGCACGCCTGGCCCCCTCCCCATATATATATATATATTTATTCTTTTCTACTCTTGGCACAAGGCCCAGAATTTTGGGGGAGGGGGCCAGTTGATTAGATCAACTCTAGTACACAACTGGTACTTAATTTATCAACCCCAAAAGGATGAAAAGCAAAGTCGACCTCAGCAGAATTTGAACTCAGAATGTAAAGACAGATGAAATACCACTAAGCATTTCGCCCGGTGTGCCAATGTTTCTGCCAGCTAACCGCCTCTGTTTTATGCAATATTATCAATAGTCTGAACATGCAGTGCCTGGTCAGCAGTTACTGTAAGGGAGATAATCACTTCTAGATCAATCCTAAATCACGGAAGGGTGTGGAAGTTAGAATTTTAAATTTAAGAGTAATGAAGATGGACCGAACACCAATTTTCCAGAACCATTGGTTCCAAATCTCTCCCTGAGTTTTCCAAACCAGGAGTGGTCACCTCTGAATTAAGCAAATATTTAATTTACTTTAAGAGTTAAATGAAATACAAGTACCTGTACCTTAATATAAAAATATATTTGCAACAGAGACAGTATTAATACAGAGAAGTGGTATTTATCCCCATTTAAATGTGGATGTTCTCATCATCATCATCATCATCATCGTTTAACGTCCGCTTTAAACGATGATGATGATGATGATGATGAGAACATCCACATTTAAATGGGGATACTGTTAGAACAAAATATACTGTGGTAGACGACATAAGAGAAACTCTCATATTGGCTTTTGGGGCAAAATACACACTTGTTTATACTGCTAGCAGGGAGATAAATCCCCCCTCACCAGTGCCAAGACCACCAGATCATGTGATTTCGACCTTCTTTGGTCTCATCAGTGATGGGTGCTTGACTGCTAGAAATAGTAGTGATTCATATCCCTGCCAGCAATATATAGAAAAACAACATCATAACAGGTGTTGTTGCTGCGATAAGCCAGAGAGCTTGTTAAAAAATAAGTTTATTAATACTGTTCATCAAAGTACTGAGAAACAGGGCCGCCCAGTAAACTAGCCTGGCACCAGCAGAAATTTGGAAATCCTGTTCATAAATTAATGCAAATTATAAATGGTTCTGGACTATCAGTCTCCGGAAAATTAGTATTGAAACTTATCTACTTTTGCTTTTTCTACTCTGTACAAAGATCCTTAATATTTTCCAGTCACTGGTAGCCTTGTATGGTTTTTCCCCATTTTTAGGAAGTGATTTGTTTTTTTTGTTTTGAACATGACTGTTCTTCTTTCATTTCAAATTATTTTCAACATCATGGAATTCCAATGAAACATTAATTTCTCCAGGTTGTAAGAGGTTGTTTATTTAGGAGTATATGCCTGCATAATTAGAAAGGGTTACTTAAATATGGAGATAGGCCCTGCCAAGTTCAAAATACCTCATCAAAGATTCTTAAGGAGCCTGGATACTTTGAAGAATAACTCAAAAGATACGTTTTGCCACAGCCAATTTGGCCTTGCTTATTTGGTGTTGCTGATTCAGAGCAGACTTACCTGACATCAAACATTTTAATGTTTCACTCATTTTAAAGTTTCTTTCATTCTCTCCTCTCTCACCTTCATCTTTTTCCCTTCCTCTCTGTTAATGTGTATGGGGATATTTTTTTTTATGTGTATGAGGAGAGGGAAAAGGTTTGTGTCAATTGTGTTCAAGTAATAAATTGAATGAATCTCTCTCTCTTTCCCTCTCTCCCACTCTCTCTTTCTCTCTCTCTCTCTCTCTCTCTCTCTGTGTTTATGTGTGTGAGCATATTTCTATTTATGTATATGAGAGGGAAAGCCTTTATGTTAATCATGTCCAGTTAATAAACTGTAATCTCTCTCTCTCTCTCTCTTCCTCTCCCTCTCACCCTTTCTCTATGTGTATATTTCTGTAGATGTGCACACATGTCCGTGTTTGCTTCCACCACCAAAAAAAGTTCTGTCACCAAAACAGGCTGAACATCCAATCAGCCATGCCAAATTGTCTGTATCCAAACAGCAGCATGAAATCATCTCAATCCATGTACCTCAGTATAATTTTATTACTAATTTTTTTTTTCTTCTTCTGAAAATGGTCCAGTTATTGAAGTGAGCAAATTTTCTGAATAGCAAATCCATTGTTTATTGGTGACAGGAAACTGCCACAGCCACTTGTTTGGTTCACACAGAAAATAACAGCCTTCGTAGAGTAAACTCTGTACATTTATGGCACAGTTCGACATTTATATTGCAAAATTATCACCAAATTACAATACAACAGAAATCAACAGCAGTGTCTTCATTCATACAATGACATCCTTTAGTATGAAATTGCTGCGATCACTATATGAATGTTTTTTTATATCATCTAACAAATGACAGCTATCAGTTGATGAAGAACTTTGGTTTTCACAAAATGAAGTCTCAGCTTGAGATAAATTAGCGCCACAACTTACCACTTGTTGTTTTGGCATTAATTGCGGTTGTACTAATGAGTAATGCAGTTTGTTTGGAATTGTTCTGATAGGAATGGCAACAAGTGAGTATGGCGTATGAGGAGGCTGGACTTGCTGTGAGGTAGAGTAAGGACTTTTTTGGTAAGTGCTTTCTTGTTGTTGTATTTTGGGATACATTGACAGAGAGTGATGGTTAGATCTTAAATTATTCATGGGGGAATTTTGCGATGAAGAATTCGGTTTGAAGGAACTCCTTTGGTTCGGTTTGAAACCATTTTCTCGAGATGTGAATGAAACAGGAACTGTATTACTTTTTTGACGACAGTTTAATAATGGTATTGCACACTGTGATGATGGGGTGACGTTTTCAGCCATACCTGCAAAATAAGAAAAAAAAGATAGAAATTTGGTTAAATTCATATTGAATAGTTGCTACATGCATGGCTGTGTGGTTAAGGAGCTTGCTTTGTAAACACATGGTTTCAGGTTCAGTCCCACCGCATGATACCTTGGGCAAGTGTCTTCTACTATAGCCCTGGATAAACCAATCCTTGGGAGTGAATTTAGTAGATGGAAAATGTGTGGAAGTTTATTGTGTATGCATGTGTGTTTCTGTTTGTGCTTGTTTGACCACTGCAGCTTGACAACCAGTGTTGGTGTGTTTATGTCCCTGTAACTTAGCAGTTCATCCTAAGAGACCAATAACATAAGTACCAGATTTAAAAAATAAGTACTGGGGTCAATTTGTTTGACTAAAACGGTCAAAGTTGTGCCCCAGTATGGCCACAGTCTAATAGCTGAAGCCACATAGAAAGTAAAAATAAAGTTAGAAGTTATATTGTAAAATTTGTTTATTTGTATATTTACTGTTGGTTTTTAGCCAATGCTCAAATTGTTGACAGAATTATCAGAATTTTTCTGAAATAAGATAAAGTGAACTACCCAATGTGATTTTAACCCTTTAGCCTTTAAACCCTTTTAATCCTTTAACACTTTAACCCTTTAGCATTTAAGTCATATCCTGCCCAAATATTATGTTCAAATCAGCTAGATCTAGCTTCTCACAACTCTCCTACAATATCAGTCTAAATATATATAATCATATTTTCAAAATCTCAGAACTACGAGATAATGTATAATTAATTCAAAGCAATATATATAAATCAACATTATATTTAGCAGAATAATTTGAATATTAAGGGGTTAATCTAAAGTCAGTTTTCTGCAGGTCAGTCTGGTTTCAATAGAATGGGACACCCATATATAAACGGTTCTCTCAACGAACAGATTGAATAGGAATCTGTTTTTCTGAAGATATACTCAGCTTGCTGAAATTTGATCAACAAGCAACAAGCAGATTATACATGCATGTGACTTAGAATCCATGGGTGTTCAGGCTAAATTTGATGATATTCATATGTCTCCTCTTTTTTTCCTTCAAGAACAGCTTGACGTATTGGTGAATTGTCAACAGTGTTGGAGAGCATAAAGATTAAAGATGCTGTTCTATATTTTAGAGATGAGGAATTCGGTACATTATTTACATTTGACAGATATGTGTCCTCATCTTGTTTGTTGTTACCACAACGCTTCAGCTGATTTACTCTCCAGCCTCCTGGTAGAATTTTGAACCCAACCCCGAGTTCTCATTCCTAAGGTATTATTATTATTATTATTATTTATTCAAGGCACTGCCTGGAATTGAACTCACAATCTTGGGGTTAGTATCTAGCATTCTTAACCATTATGCTATATGCCCATGGGCAATTATAGAGTGAATTTTAGGGCTTATAAACCTAATATTTTTGTATCCTTCCTTAATACTGGTTCACAGGTTCTATTCATATCTGCACTAGGTCTGCTTAGGAGGTTGTTGTGTCCTAGCATATGTGCTGCCTCTTTTAGTTTCCATATTAAAGATGTCGTTGAGAGAGAGAGTTAGCTGACATGGAGGATTGGAAGCCATATGAATATTAGAAAAGAGTTACCTGTATCACACAATGATGCCTGTTGGGTGCCAAAATGCCAACACAACTAGTGCTCAATACTTGTAAACACTGTAGAGACAATAAGATGTGACAAGGATAGCTGCAATGGAGATTACAAAGCCATGGTCATCAGAAAGGTACACAACAGGTGTTCTGACTGTGTCTGCTGGTCAGAATTCTTCCAACAACTGATGAACAAGGCCTTAGGGCTCAATCCAAACGACTGTGTGAAGCTGTTGGAGTCTGTGGTCAAACCCTAGCTGGAGAGCATTGCTGCTCAAGGATTTGGTTCTTTGCCATTCCTCCAGCAAGAGTCAAAAGTGTTTGTAAGAAGATTTCTCTGAATTTACCAATTCCAATTTCAGGCCTCCTGGTTCCTCATATTGTAATTCCATGGATCCCTATGTGTGGAGTCTAGTTGAGAAATACACCAAACCCTGTTCCTGCAACACCGAGGCCAAGATCAAGGAGGCGTTTTAAGATCCTCCCAGTGACACAACAAGGAATGCATGTGCCAAATTCCAGAGCATCTTGAAGCCATGGTGGAAGCTGAGAGCAGGTTACATTGAGTAAACCGTTTTCTTCCAGCCATAATATAGCTGATATGTTTTGATTTAAAAAAAAAAACTTTTATTTTTGGATGGAATATTGTGTTTTCTTTTCCTTTTATGCAAACTGTCGAATTTAGCTTGAACACCTTGTAGTTAGCTAAAATATGAACAACCATGAATAGACAATGTGTGTTTAGAGTGCTTGGGAGAGTATGTACAAAGAGTTTGCTAATTGAACTTATTGTATAGCAAAGTTTTTCTGATGAAAATTATATTCAGTGTATGCGTGCGTTTGTGTGTGTACATGTGTGTACATGTGTGTATGTGTGTGTGTGTGTGTGTGTGTGTGTACATACATATATACACTTCATATAATAGTAGGATGGGTAAGGTTGAAATGCTTTAATTAAATGATTGTTTAACCAGAGTTGACCTGGGTCTACACAATAACAATGACTGAAAAATATTGATATAAGCACAGAGGGAGATATCAACCTCAGGGCTGGAACACAGACAATGTTATCATGCTCCACCTATAAAAGGAATTTGACAAAACCTCATGCCAGAAAACTGGCTAAGTGGTAGTAGTAAGTACCCCTGAACATTTCTGTCTTCAGTCCAAGAACTCATGAGGCTGGTTGCTTAGTTTCCATGGTATGTAAGTAACCAAAGTTACAATGTTCTTTCTTAATGGAAAGCCAGTCCTTAACAAGGCTACTCATTTATGGCTGAGCTAACTGGAGCAATGCGAAATGAAGTGTTTTGCTCAAGGAAACAATGCACTTTCCGATCCAGGAATCAAAAGAACCAACCCACAAAGCTACAAGGAATTGATATGACACTGAAAGAAAAAAAGACTATGATTGGAGAGGAATAAGTTGGATGTGGGCTGTAACAGGTATAAAATGGACATAAGAGGTGAGCCTGGTTGATTTTTTGGGGAGGGTGGCCAGTCGATTAGATCGACCCCAGAATGCAACTGGTACTTAATTTATTGACCCTGAAAGGATGAAAGGCAAAGTCGACTTCAGCGGAAAGTGTTTGGATATTCTTTTATGCTCTAGGCACAAGGCCCAAAATTTTTGGGGAGGGTGACCAGTCAATTAGATCGACCCCAGTACGCAACTGGTACTTAATTTATTGACCCCGAAAGAATGAAAGGCAAAGTCGACCTTGGCGGAAAGTGTCTGGACATTAAAAGACTAACAGTAGACTTAGGCATGCTGTGAGGAAAAAACTGATGAGTTGGCCAAAGAGGATTAATCCTTTATGTTTATCCTCTATTTGCTTCCAATCATTGAACTGTGGCCATGCTGGGGCACTGCCTTATTTCTTTCTTAAACCTGCTACTTATTCTAGTGGCTCTCTTTTGCTGAATCACTAAGTTACGGGGACATAAACAAACCAACACTGGTTTTATGTAGCTATGTGTGCGACTTTTGTTTTGTGTTCGGTCCCCCCACCACCATTTGACAACAAGCATCGGTGTGTTTACATCCCCCATGACTCAGCAGTTTGGCAAAAGTGACCAATAGAATAATTGTTGGCACTCCGTCGCTTACGACGTCGAGGGTTCCAGTTGATCCGATCAACGGAACAGCCTGCTCGTGAAATTAACGTGCAAGTGGCTGAGCACTCCACAGACACGTGTACCCTTAACGTAGTTCTCGGGGATATTCAGCGTGACACAGAGTGTGACAAGGCTGACCCTTTGAATTACAGGGACAACAGAAACAGGAAGTAAGAGTGAGAGAAAGTTGTGGTGAAAGAGTACAGCAGGGTTCGCCACCATCCCCTGTCGGAGCCTCGTGGAGCCTTAGGTGTTTTCGCTCAATAAACACTCAGAATGCCCTGTCTGGGAATTGAAACCGTGATCCTATGACCGCGAGTCTGCTGCCCTAACCACTAGTCCATTGCACCTCCACTAAATAGAATAAGTACCAGACTTAAAAAGAAAAAAAGTACTGGGGACTATTCATTCGACTAAGAATTTTTCAAGGCAGTGCCCCAGCATAACCGTAGTCTAATGACTGAAACAAGTAAAAGATAAAAGATAAAAGATTATGTGAATTGCTATTTCAAGATAGATAAGATAAGATAAGATAAGATAAGATAAATCGTGCAGAGGTCAGAGAAGTTTGCTTACTCTGCAGTTCTTGCACAGTTCCAGCATCTGCATCACTCCATCCTCGGCCACTGTCATTGTTTGATGAACCAGTTGATATATCACTCATACAGTCATGTACAGATCTATTTGTTGCAGCGACAACATTCTGGAAAGTAACCTAGAAATACAGGTTGATTTTGGTGCTTATGAATTTTAAATTGTTTTATAAGTATATTTCATGCTTTATTAAGTGCATATAAAATTAACCCTTTAGTGTTTTGGATTACTTTGTTATAATGTAATGCTTAATTATTTATATTCTTTTGAATTAATCGTGCATTATCTCATAATTTCGAGATTTTGATGATGTGATTACTCTTTTACTCTTCTACTTGTTTCAGTTATTTGACTGTGGCCATGCTGGAGCACCGCCTTTAGTCGAGCAAATCGACTCCAGGACTTATTCTTTGTAAGCCTAGTACTTATTCCATCGGTCTCTTTTGCCAAGCCGCTAAGTTACGGGGATGTAAACACATCAGCATTGGTTGTCAAGCGATGTTGGGGGGGACAAACACAGACACACAAACATATACACACACATACATACATACACATATATATACATATATACGACAGGCTTCTTTCAGTTTCCGTCTACCAAATCCACTCATAAAGCTTTGGTCGGCCCAAGGCTATAGTAGAAGACACTTGCCCAAGATGCCACACAGTGGGACTGAACCTGGAACCATGTGGTTGGTAAGCAAGCTACTTACCACACAGTCACTCCTACGCCTATTGTTTATTAATAGAATGATATTAGAGGCTAGGTGTGAGTGGATGGATGTGGCCAGTTTGAACTTAAAACAGAACAAATATCTGGGTTGGATATGGCCAGCTTAAACACAAAAGGATTAAACTGGCCATATCTGGTCCAAATACTCTATTTGTTTTCATGTTCAAACCAGCTAGATCCGACCTCTTACACCTATCCTACAATGTCATTCTAAAAAAATAATCACATCATTGAAATCTCAAAGCTATGAGATAATGCATAATTAATTCAAAGCAATGTAAATAAATAAGAACGACAAATGAGAGATTAATCTGAATGCTAAAAGGTTGAAGAGAGACAAGAAACAACAATTGAGAAGAAACAGTCTCTTGTTGTAATGTCACATTGTACTGCAGTCATTCAACTATTTTACCTCTGTCGGGGGTAATTTTACATTTACCTTTAGCACCCTGCAGGTGTAGCATATCACTGCATGAGTTTTCTCCCTTGTAGTAACAGGGCAGTGGCAGGGGAAACAATTCTAGAGAAAATGCAGCATGCTAAAAGCTAAGGAGAGTTATGTACATCATCATCATTTAACGTCTGTTGTCCATGCTGGCATGGGTAGGACGGTTTGACCAGGGCTGGCAAGCTGGGGAGCTGCACCAGACTCCAGTTTGATTTGGCATGGCTTCTACGGCTGGATGCCCTTCTTAACACCAACCACTTAACAGATTGAGCTGAGTGCTTTTACATGGTACCACATGTGTGCTTCATGTGGCACTACATGGACACTTTTACGTGATGCCACACAGGTGTTTTCACATGATGCCATATTGCACAATTTCCTGTAATTCAGACTGTCTCATGATTCCAGCAGACAAACTAGAAAATGCACTGCCCCACAGGAGATGTGCCATGGCACTTATAATGGCACAGATGCTTTGGGTGTCAACTATTTAGCATCGCTGATTACATGTTGACTTATTGGACATCAGATGTTTTAATGCGTCTCTTGTTCTCTCTTTCCTTTCCTCTTCGTCTTTCTCTTTCTCATTACTCTCTCTCTCTTTCTCTCTCTCTCTATCTCTCTCTGTATCTTCTCTCTCTTTCTCTCTCTATGTGTGTAAGTATATTTCTCTTTATGTGATTGAGGAGGTGGAAAGCATGTTCAATTGATAAATTGTAACAATACATACATACATACTCACACACACACATGTACACATGTATACATACATACATACATACTCACACACACACATACATACATACATATATACATATACATATATAAACGCATGCATACATATATACATACACACATACAATTACATATACACATACATACACACATTCTTGCATACATACATACATACATACGTACATACATACATACATGCATACAAACATACATACATATGTACATACATACACACAGATTCACACACATACACATACATGCATAAATGCACACATACATACCTTACATACATACATACATAAGGAAGAACCACTTGTTTTCTTCTGTTATACATGCACTACACTTGTAACCACCCACTAGGTTGGTTTTAAATACATTTGTTTAGGATCCAATACCTATATATGTATATATACATTTGTCTATGTGCAGTTATATATGGATAGATGCGTAGATGCATATGATCATACTTGCAGCATACAACCAGCAAATAGCAAGCAAATATTGCAAGCCCTGTACCTGGCCTTTCCTGGCATCCTACATGTTAAAATGCCTAAATTCTAGCGAATCTGCAACTGAATATATTTTTATATATATTATATAAGTACATGTGTGGCTGTGTGGTAAGAACCTTTCTTCCCTACCACATGGTTTTGGGTTCAGTCCCACTGCATGGTACCTGTTCATTTTACTAATAAATTGATTGAAAAATAGCAAAATAGTCTATGCCTTCTTGCTTTCCAAAGAATTTAAACTAACAAAACTTGTTACTCATAATGTTTTCTTCCACCTGAGAATATCCTTTCTGAAAAGAATTAAATTTAGATTTGAATCCTGAAAGTTTTATAAATCTGAGACAATGTATTTTTGTAGAGGGATAAAAAAAAATTTCGTATTTGGTATTTTTCCTCCAGTTATCTCCCTTACAATAATCATAGCAGTTAGATACCAGAGATGCAGACAAGTAAATTCCAGCTTTATGTGTATAAAGCAAGTTTTCAAATGCAGGTTATTTTTGTAATTTTGGCCTTTAGTTTTCATATCACATTTTCGATGTTTAATATGGATTATGAATGAGATCATAAAGAAAAGATAATGAAACTTACTTCCAATATATAAGTGTGTGTACAAACAAAAAGAAAGTGGCACTTGACACGTTTGGTTGGAGTTACTCTTTTATTCTTTTACTTGTTTCAGTCATTTGACTGTGGCCATGCTGGAGCACCGCCTTTAGTCGAGAAAATCGACCCCAGGACTTATTCTTTGTAAGCCTAGTACTTATTCTATCGGTCTCTTTTTGCCGAACCGCTAAGTTACGGGGATGTAAACACACCAGCACCGGTTGTCAAGCGATAGTGGGGGACAAACACAGACACACAAACACACACATATATATATATATATATATATACATATATACGATGGGCTTCTTTCAGTTTCCATCTACCAAATCCACTCACAAGGCTTTTGTCGGCCCGAGGAAGACACTTGCCCAAGGTG
>NC_069000.1:37568624-37569269 GCF_001194135.2 Octopus bimaculoides | reverse complement strand
TGTGCCTATATTATTTAATAACCCTTTCTACTATAGGCACAAGGCCTGAAATTCTTGGGGGAGGGGAAACTAATCAATTACATCGACCCCAGTGCTCAACTGGTACTTATTTCATCGACCCTGGAAATATGAAAGGCAAAGTTGACCTCGGTGGAATTTGAACTCAGAATGTAAAGATGGGCGGAATGCCACTTAGCATTTTGCCCAGCATGCTGACGATTCTGCTAGCTCGCTGCCTTGTATATTATTTGAACTCAGCTCCATGCAGTGTGATGTATCGTAGGCTCGTAGGACGAAAGTTTAAATCAGTGGGTCAGTGGTTCTCAAGTGGACTCCATATGGCCCTTGGTGGTCCATATGGCCCTTGGTGGTCCATATGGCCCTTGGTGGTCCATGTGGCCCTTGGGGGTCCATATAAGACTTTGCTGTTAAAATTTATGTGCAACAAATTGCTTATATGTCTACAATACACAAAATATTTTAATTTTTTTTAATACAATTCTTAATAACATTTAATTATAAAAATAGAATAGGATTTTTTTTTTATATACTTCAAATGGCTATAGAGGTCCATCCGAATAAAATAAGAATCAAAGGGGTCCATAGGCAAAAAAGGGTTGAGAATCACTGCTTTAAGTCATAAAG
>NC_069000.1:37564699-37568540 GCF_001194135.2 Octopus bimaculoides | reverse complement strand
TATATATATATATATAGATAGATAGATAGATAGATAGATAGATAGATACATACATACATATATATGTATATATATATAGATAGATAGATACATACATACATACATATACATACATATATATACATAGATATATATAATGTTCTCCAGAAAAAATTCAGCAAATATACACAGCTTAGGCGGGCAGGACAAAATGAAAAATATATAAAATAACTATTTCCGGAGTTTAGCGCACCAGAGCTGAGACATTTTGAAAATATCCCCAATGTAATCGGTAGAACTGTACGCACGTCTAATTTTAAGTAGACAATTCGTGTATAGTTGACCTATGGTTCATCGTTTCTTATACGCATGTAATACAATTTTTCTGAATTATCAGATTTTTTTTATATGCTAGACCACTGGCTTTAAATTGAAATTAATATTCAATTTATCACCCTCAGTATATATATATATATATATATATATATATATATATATATATAAACAGGGTACCAGAGGTATTTGAGGGCATTTCGTTTTTAGTGCATTACACCTTCAAATTATTTAATGTATCTTTTTTTTTTTAGATAACCCTTTCAAGATATCATGCTAACTTAAGAAATGAAAAAACATGCAAACCACAATAATTTAGAAATTAGCAACTTTCTAAATCTCACAAGATCATTTGTACACAAAGTTCGGTTGGAATTGGAGGCATGTGATGCTGGTGTGTTTACATCCCCGTAACTTAGCGGTTCGGCAAAAAGAGACCGATAGAATAAGTACTAGGCTTACAAAGAATAAGTCCTGGGGTCGATTTTCTCGACTAAAGGCGGTGCTCCAGCATGGCCTGTATCAAAGAGGCAAAAAACACTCACAACACTCAGACACTAAATAAAAGGACACTGGACTTTATACATGTTCAAAACATTATCGATGAAACCCCCAGAATATCAATGAGGTCCATTACTAAAGAACTTCAGGTGTCAGAGTGGACTAACAGAACTGTGATACGTCGTGACATTTGATACAAGTCCTATGTAATGTGGAAAGGCCAATTTGTGCCTGCAAAGTCACAGGAAAACCATCTCATCTGTTCAAAACAGTTACTTAACTAAGTGGAGCGCTAAGAGCACCATCCAAGTGTGATCATTGCCAGGGCCGCTGACTAGCTCCCATGCCGGTGGCGCGTAAAATGCACCATTTGAGTGTGATCATTACCAGCGTTGCCTTACTGGCACTTGTGCCGGTGGCACGTGAAAAACAATATTCGAGCAAGGTTGTTGCCAGTGTCGCTGGAGTGGCTCTTGTGCAGGTGGCACATAAAACACCATTTGAGCATGGCCATTGCCAGTACTGCCTGATGCCAAGAGAAACACTCACACACACACACACACATACACTCTCTCTCTCTCTCTCTCTCTCTCTCTCTCATACACACACACACACTTGGTATGGTAGGCTTGTTTCAGTTTCCATCTACCAAATACAAAGCTTTGGTTGGCACAGGGCTGTAGTAGGAAACACTCACCCAAGGTGCCATGCAGTGGGACTGAACCTGAAATTATGTGGTTGGAAAGCACACTTCTTAACCACACCGCCACACATCATAACAAAATCAAAAACAATAAGGTAAGTAGTTTGCTATAATTAGAAAAAGAAACTGAACAAAAACAAACACCTTACTCATAACTTTACGTCACCAGCCAAAAACAGTGCTTCGAGGCCTCGTAGTGCAAATTCTAAGCAAATTAATTTCATTTCATTATCATGAATCACTATGTACACAGTCTTCACAATCAACTCCCAGTATTATCACATGCCAAGCCTTTAGGTATAGAGAACAAGTGTAACATTAACATGACAGAAGGAACAACAAAACAAGACCCAGTCGTTAAAAACTGAATCAGTCGAAGAATTAGGGGAAGAATTTTAAAGCCTGGAATGAAAGGGTCTAAAGGTCAACTTAGTGGAAGATAAAAGCTTTAGTTTACAAGGGAAAGAAAAAAAACCCACAATCCCTTTTTCTTCTTTTGACATTTAGGAAACGGCTATATTTGATATTCAGAAAAGGTGTAAGTAGAAACTTTATACTGTATACTCATTGATAATTATGGATGCACTAAGGTGTGGTAACATTTCAGTTATGATAAAAGTGGAGAACATTATAGGTATTAGATGTACAGGAATAGTGAAGAATAAAAGCAGCTAAAAAAAGACACATGCTCTGGTTCGTTGCACTTCTTCATTATTCAATTATTAGTTAAGTACTTAACTAATTAACTAATTGATTGTCTGGTCAATCATTCAGTGGCTTAGTGGTTAGAGGTATTTCATGGCTGTAAGGTCGTGAGTTTGGTTCCCGGTGGCATGTTGTGTCCTTGAGCAAGACACTTTATTTCATGTTGCTCCAGTCCACTCAGCAGGCAAAAATGAGTAGTACCTGTATTTCAAAAGGGTCAGCCTTATCACATTCGGTGTCATACTGAATCTCCCTGAGAACTACATTAAGGGTACCCATGTCTGTGGAGAGCTCAGCCATTTGCATGTTAATTTCATGAGCAAGCTGTTCCAGTGACCAGATCAACTAGAACCCTTATTTATGTTTGTAACCAATCGAATGCAAGGTAATTCACTCCTTAGCATTTAGATTACTCTGTTAAATGTATCCCATATTTATTCACAATGCTTTGAATTGATCATACATTATCTTGTGATTTTGAGACTTTGTTGACATGACTGTTTATTTTTTAGAATGACATTGTAGGGTAGGTGCAAGAGGCCAGGCCTATCTGGTTTGAACATAAAACATATAGAATATTTTGACTGGATATAGCCAGTTTAAATGCAAAAGGCTTAATCAATTGGTGATGTTTATCAAAGTCTATCCAGTGCCATTTATAACTGACCTCTTTGGTGACAGACCCTCTCCGCTCCATGTCAGCTTCAGACCTGTTTGTCTTTTAATTAGCTATAATTTATTTATCAACATAGATATTGGCAACAATAACCACCCACCTCTATTCTGATATACAGCAAAATCTGCTTCAACACAGGAGTTCACATCAAAATTCTTACAAACAAAATACAAAAGCAAAATTCTCAAAAACTGAAGTCTTTTAAGTACCCAGAATACTCGCTGGTTGTCGCTGATGGCTTCTGTTACCTAGGTAACCTAATTAGCAGTAGGGGGCAGGCAGATGTGGCTTTAAAAAAATGCATAGTAGCCCTGTTTTTCTCTCTCCAAGTGAAGAAGGGTGTGTAATGCAAGAAGCAAGAGTGAGCTAAGAGAAAAACTGGGCATCATGAGGGGTATTGTTGTAATGTGTTGGGGAAAAGACTGCATTGATATGGATATCTGGTACATGTCTGTAACAGAACACACTCTTCCTTCTCGCAGACTATGCATGACAAAGTGTCAAATGATGCAAGTGGTGGGAGCCTGCTGAGTAGGGATCTTCCCCCACACACCCGGCTTCTGCTCCCCGACAAAATGTGAGAAGTGGTAAGGTTTGGTCTTAGAATGCAGAAACTCATAAAATAGATGTCAAAAAAACCTCATGCCAAAATAGAAAAACAGACATAATGTGATATGATGGTGATGAATATATATATATATATATAAATTATTTAAAATTATAATACAGGGTATCTAAGAGATGCCACCACGCTGAAAAATAGCAGTCAAATCCTGACTCTAAAAACCACAATAAATGTCCACATAGCACGAGTAGCAAAGACGAAGACTAAATAAACCAGTAAAAATAAGATAATTCCAGATCCTGGATTTCTGGCTTTGCATAAATAATAATGCTTTGCCTTCATCGGTGGAATATACTCAAGTACATAAATACAAATACAT
>NC_069000.1:37558942-37559843 GCF_001194135.2 Octopus bimaculoides | reverse complement strand
AATGCGATAAAAATGTGTGGAGGCGGATATTTCACGCATCTCGATTTTGTTTCTTCAAACTTTTTGATGACGTAGATTACAATTATGTTGAACAAGCAATCACTTTTGAAGCACTCGTGATCCTTGCTATCTTTAGCATATTAAACGATGAGGTAGAGGACGGGCTACCTGTGAGTTTGTTGAAGAGAGAGAGAGAGAGAGAGAGAGAGAGAGAGAGAGAGAGAGAGAGAGAGAGATTAAGACTGTGATAAAATATTGCAAGACATTTGCATTCTATAATAATAATAATCAGTACTAGTATGGCGGCGAGCTGACAAATCGTTAGCACACTGGGCAAAATACTTAACGGCATTTCGTCCGCCATTACATTCTGAGTTAAAATTCTGCTAAGATCGACTTTAGCTTTCATCCTTTGCTGGTTTTGTGCCGAAATTTTGCCACCAAACGTATTCTGGAACCTTCTGGGCCGACAGTTATTTATAGGTGAGTCGATTCAACTTAACAGCTGTTTCAGTATTTGTATGAATCGGTTGCTTTACTCCGTGTGGTAGTCTCTCTCTCTTATGTTTCTATCCTATTCACAGGCCTAATCTGACAGTGTCAATCAACGAATATTCATTATACGCAGTGATTCATAATGTCCTGTACCACTTTATCTTTTGTCATTTACTGCGGCCATGCTGGAGCACCGCCTTGAAGAATTTTAGTCGAACGAATCGACCCCGGTATTTATTTATTTTTTAAATCCTGGGTTTATTCTATCGGTTTCTTTTTGTCAAACCGCTAGGTTACAGAAACGTAAACACACCAACACCGATTGTCAAGCGGTAGTGGGAGACGCGCGCGCGCGCACACACACACACACATGACGGGCTTCTTTTAGTTTCCGTCCACCAAATCT
>NC_069000.1:37556473-37558343 GCF_001194135.2 Octopus bimaculoides | reverse complement strand
ATGTAAAACGGAGAAAGAAGCTTGGCTGTTTCTTGAAATAAATACATCTAAAGAAGTGGTTCTTGACTATGGATCCCTTCGATCCCTATTTTACTCCCCTAGACCTCCATAGCCATTTGGTATTTAAGAAAACCCCTATTGTATTTTTATGATTAAATATTATTAGGAATTGGTTTAAAACAATGTTGAAACATTTCGTGTATTATAGTTCCGAAAAGTTCCTGACTTTAAGGGTGTCGTGAAAGGCCTGGTTGGAGGCCCAACCTTCCCAATTCTTTTACAGGGCTTAGAAAAACTGAAGGACTGCTGCAATAAATGTGTGAATCTGAGAAGGGAATATGTTGAATAAAATCATAATTAACTGATCCTCCTGTATTTTCTTTTAGCCAGGAACTTTTCAGCAACCCCTCATATAACCAATTTATTGCACATAAATTTTAACAAAGTCTTATATGCCCCTCCCCCAAGGGTCATATGAACCCTGGTCATATGGATTAGAAGCAACTCAATAGGTTGCAAAATATTTCTATTTTCACATGATATCATGTCTGATGGTATATAAGATGCATTTTTTTCCCCTGAAGTTGTCTAAAAAAAAAATCATCCTTGGTCCTACATGCGAAGTTGGGCCTCCTATACGCCAATTTTTGTCCCTGACATTCACTACTACAAGCTAGTGTTTAACCCAGACGGTCTCTTCTATCTAGCCTGACTCCGCAATAATATTTACTTAAGCATTATTAATATTAGTTTTACTAAGATCGCAAGCTGGCGGAATCGTTAGCACGTTGGGAAAAATGCTCATTGGTATTTCGTCCGTCTTTACATTCTGCGTTCAAATTCCGCCGAGATCGACTTTGCCTTGGCGGGACCGTTGGAATGCTATACTTTTAGTTTAGGTGTGCCGCCGAATCTAAGCAAAAAAAGGATGCGGATCGCTGTTATAGACCAACACTAATGACCATTGACATCATTCAAACTCATTTTCCTCTCGCGAATTCATCTCTCTGCCCTTTCTCCTTTACCGTTTTGTATCATCATCATCATCATCATCATCATTATTATTATTATTATTTGTCTATTCCCATTTTCATTCAATGTTAATTTTGGTTGTTATCTACAAACTTAAGTCTTTTTTTTTTTTTTTTAAACCGATGCAAATTTCCCGGACGAAGTGTTAATACAATTACTGTAAAGCAATGAAACGATTCCATGGAGCTAAAGTAATAAAAATTTCTTGATAACCATACTAACTTTTTTAATTACTAGCAAGGACACAGTATTTCGTTTTGCAACCATAATATACTACCAAATATATTTACAAGTTTACAAGTCAATATTGTGTCTTATCTTGTGTTAGCAGTGCGATATTCTCAGTTTAAAGTTTATCTCTATGAATTTTCTATAGAATTTAGAGCCAGCGCTGAAAGTTACAGCGGTTCGTATACGAATACGTTTATGTAGACAATGCAATCGAAGAGAGAGAAAATAGGTAATGGGGGTATATGAACATTCCGAGAGTTATTATTGTGTTAGAGAATGAATTTCTAATTGCACACCAGGCAAAGTGTCCCCTTTGAATTCGGGATCTTGTGATTCCAAGTTAAACAAATATATGTGTGTATGGATATATTTGCTTATTTATTTGCGTGTATGTGTGCGTGCGTGATGGTGGTGGTGATGGTGTGTGTATGCAGTGGTGGTTTAGTGTGTGTATGTGTGTGTGTGTGTGTGCGCGCGCGTGATGGTGTATGTTGTGGTATGTCTGTGGTGGCGGTGGTGGCCTCGTGTGTGTGTGTGTGTGTGTGATAGTGGAGATGGTGTGTGTGTGTGTGATGGTGGAGATGGTGTGTGTATGTTGTGGTATGTC
>NC_069000.1:37551802-37556185 GCF_001194135.2 Octopus bimaculoides | reverse complement strand
GTGTGTGTGTGTGTGTGTGTGTGTGTGTGTGTGTGTGTGTGTGTGTGTGTGTGCGTGCGTGCGTGTTTTGAAGTCTTACCTGTGCTTTATTGACTCCCGTTGAGTGATTAGAGTTTTCTGAAATAGCTGAAGTGTTACATCCAAGACCAAGATCCTCTGGCACCGTAGAATAGTTATATCCACACCGATTTCGTCGACCATTGCCCTTTGGTACCCTCAAAGAGGGATCCGAATTGAAAGTAAACTGTTTTGATAAAGTCTGGGAATGGTCGCTGTTATTCGAAACTTGTGTATTCGTCGTCGCATTTCGAATGTCATTTCGTCGAATGACACAAATAGTGGTTATGACGATAACAGCCACTGATACCGTAATAACCGTTAACACAATAACAATTAGGAGATTGTGCTGTAGCATGATGCCCGTGTGATGTTCAAAACCTTTGTTGATTGATGCAGTATCATTGTTTACAATAATGCTCAATGAAAGATTAGACTCGGCTGAATTCATAGGCTCACCAGAATCGAATACTACAAGTTGTAATTTGTACAAACCGGAGTCTTGTACTGTTGCAGCACGTGCAAAATATATGGATCCTTTGATTTTATCAATGTCAAATAACTTTTTCTCATTTCCTCCAATGATGTTGTATCGAAGAACGGCATTTTTGCCAACATCATTGTCATGCGCCTGCACAATGCTGATTTCTTTATTGGTATAACGTTGATAATAGACAGTCATGCTAAAATTATTTCCACTCGGGAATACGAACTCCGGTGAGTTATCGTTTTCGTCAATGACTTTTACGCGGACATTAACGCTATTGTTTAAACTTGGTGAACCTTTGTCGTTGACTAAAACTTTGAAGCGATATTCTGGCTGGAGTTCGCGATCTAGAACTTGAACAACTGACAGAAATCCATCGTTAGAAATTTGAAAAGGAATAAAGCTGCCTTTGTTCCTGATCAATGAATAAGTAAGCTGACTATTTAAACCTTGATCGGCATCGGTAGCATTTATAAGCCCAACAGGAAAATTTGGTTGTTGGTTTTCGTAAGTTGAAAATTCGAATGTTGGCTGTGTGAATTTAGGCGACATATCATTAACATCAAGGATAGATACCGTAAGTGTAGTGCTGCCAGTTAATGATGGATTTCCCTGATCTTTAGCAAATACAGGGAAAGTTAGAAAAGAGCTCACTTCTCGATCGAAAGAAGTTTTTGCTCTTATAATACCCGACAGTTTACCAATGCTAAATGGTAAATCAGATTGAAGGAAGTAAGTAATTTGAGCATTTTCCCTTTTGTCCTTATCATATGCCGACACCTTCACAATTGATAAACCTATAACGTTATTTTCAAAGAAAGAAGCGGCGTATGAGGACTTTTCAAATAATGGTGCATTATCGTTGATATCTGATACTTCAATTAAGAAGGAATAATCCGTGAACAAGGCTGGGGTTCCTTTATCTTGACATGTGACAGTGACGTTAAAGTTATCTTTTTTTTCCCTATCAATTTTTTTCTTTACGATAACTTTATATCCTGTTTTCCCGAGGCTCTGAAGTTGGAAATGATCGTGTCTTAAATTACAACTGACTTGTCCGTTATTTCCCACATCATGGTCAAAAACTTGAACGTAAGCAATAAAACTGCCTTCACTTATAGCCTCGCTGACTATTGCAGTGTTTGGTGTTACAGAAGATACAAAATTAATCCTTATTTCTGGTGGATTGTTCGTTGTGTATTGTATATTAACTTGTACCATTCCTATAACACTTAAAGGCGGGTTGGCCCCATCATAAGCTTCGATAAACAAATGCATATATTTTTCACTTGAAGAAAATATCCGACGGAAAAATATTTCTCCAGTAGTTTCATTCAATTGAAAATGAGAAAGCGTTATTTCTGATGTTCTTGAACTAAATCGATAAGACACTTTGCCATTTTCGTCTTTATCTGCATCAGTTGCAGACACCGTGATTATGGGTGCCTGTTCATTTAACTCATTTTTGATTGTCACATTATAGACATCTTGCATGAATACAGGTGCATTATCATTTACATCTGTCACTGAAATATTGACATTCAATTGTGTCTGTAAAGGCGGTTGGCCGCCATCTTGTGCAATGATTTCTAAAACGTAACTACTTCGTACTTCACGGTCAAGTTTTTTGTTGACGTTGATGCTTAATTTTGATGTTCCATCAATTCGCTCTGTGACAATCAATGAAAATGTTTCATTATTCTTTGATTGAAGATGATAACTTATCTTTGAATTTTTTTCACTAATATCTTGGTCGACAGCATTTGGAATTGATTTTCTCATTCCGCTCCCACCCTCAGAAAAATATAAATTTATATTTCTACGAGGAAATATCGGTTTGTTATCGTTGATATCTTCGATGATAATTTTAATTTTCAATATTTTCAAGAGAGCTTCCCCATCCTGAACAATGACATCAACCATTTGGAAACATTCTGACCCTTGTGTACAAACTGCTTCCGCATCAATCACTTGTGCTGTGTAGAATTTACCAGTCTTTTCATTAACCTTAAACAATTGTTGATGTTCAGTGGAATGTGCTGGTTTTAGTAGAATAAATCTCAGATTCATTTCCTCTGTCTGAACATTTTTCATGAGACTCGTATCAAAAGCTATATTTCCAAGGTAAGTTCCTGGTTTTTCACCTTCCATTACTGTATACGTGAGATCTTGACAGTTCGATACAGCTAATAACACCATAAACACCAACGACCACCAATTTAACATATTCGCTTCGATACTTTAACAGCAAACCTATAAAAATAAGAGAAAATATTCAGTTTTAAAGAATATTCTATAAGAAAACACATAAAGATATAAAATATGATATAGGAAAAAAATTGAAACAACAAACTAATTAAAATAGACAACTGTGTATCATACCAAATGCAATATCTAATAACAAAGCATAGTTCAAATTCTAAGGTTATAACTTGTTGATCAGTGGTTCTCAGCCATTTTAAAAAATTATCAGTGGACCCCGTTGATTCCTATTCTACTCGAGTTGATCTTCATAGTAATTCGATTTAAAAAAGCCTTTAAATTTTTATAAAATATTATTAGAAATTACATTTCAAAAGAATTGTTAAAATGTTTTGTGTACTCTAGAAATATAACCAATTTTGGCGGAAATTCTGGTTTCATCACCCCCATATATAACCTCTCATAACATTTTTAGTTTTTGGAATTTTCAGAAATTTTTGGCGAATGTGTGTTCTACACACGGGAATTCATGCGATTAGGACAAATTAAAAAAATAATTCTTAACTCCTCCATCTCCATGAATGTTTTATGTTTTTAATCAGAGTTTAAAATGCGGGCATTCTGAATTTTTTTGCTTAAATCTCAGCAATGGACCATCATCATTCTATTAAATGTGTTTATGGGGAGAGAAATATTAAGAAACGTCAATGCATGTCAGAGTGATAAAGAAACGAAGAAGATATCAGGTGGTCGTGAGATATGCTAAAAACAATAGCCAAATCGCCCTCAAATCACACACAATTTTTTTAAAGCAATTTATAGGCGCAGGCGTAGCTGTGTAGTAAGAAACTTACTTCCCAACCACATGGTTCCGGATTCAGTCCCCCTGCGCGGCATCTTGGACAATCTTCTACTATAGAGTCGGGCAAACGGAAATTAAAAGCCCGTCGTACACCCAGGTATATATTCATGCGTGTGTGTTTTTGTGTCTGTTCGTCCCCCCATCACCGCTTGACAACCGGTGCTGGTGTGTTTACATCCCCGTAAACTAGCAGTTCGGCAAAAGAGACCGATGAAATAAGTACTAGGCTTAAGATATAAGTCGCAAAATGTTTCTGAAAATTCCCCAAAATAAAAAAAATTAAATAGTTACGAGGTGTTATATGGGGGTACTTAAACCAGAATTCTTCTCCAGTTTATTGTACATAAATTTTAACCGCAAAATCTTATATGTACCCTCAAGGGTCCGATGAACCCCGGGAGAGAACCACTGCTGTTGATAACAAATAAAGTTGCCAGTAAAGTTGCCAATCTATTTGTTATTGGGTTAATATGGTGGTTGCTGGAAGGAGGTTAAGACAGCAGGAATAATTCTTTCTAATTTTGGAACAAGGAAAGAAAATTTCGGTAGAGGGGCGAGTCGATGACATGGACCCCGGGTGCCTGAGTGGAACTATTTTATCAATCTCGAGCAGGGGGGGGGGGATCGGGAAGGAGATGTTTGTTTGTATGTGTGTGTCTGTGTATACATGTTTGTATGTGTGTGTGTGTACATTTATACATGTATACATATATATATATATATTCATATATGTACACACACATATATATATATATACTCATACACATACATGATA
>NC_069000.1:37549990-37551363 GCF_001194135.2 Octopus bimaculoides | reverse complement strand
CATACATGCATGTATATATCTATATATATGTTTACAGCTGGATATGCCTGTATGTATGTATATATGTATATATATATATATATATATGTTTGTGTGTGTGTACACGTATGTGTACGTTATGTATATACATACGTTTCTCTCTATATAGGTGTATTATTTGTATATATATATATGTGTGTGTGTGTGTGTGTGTGTGTGTGTGTGTGTGTGAGTGTGTGTGTGTGTGTGTATGCATGCATGTATGTATGTATGTATGTATGTATGTATGTGTGCATGTTTGTATACATTCACACACACACACACACACGTTTCAGAAACAGGCATAAAAATTACAGAGTGGAAAAGGCCCTTTCATGAATTTAAGAGTTACTGATAAATGTTGTAAAGCGATGAAGATTAAAAAAAAATATATATATATAAATTTATAAAAAGGGTGAATGAGTAGCACAAACAATAAGTACAAAATAAACGCAAAAAAAAAATCAAAGTGAACAAATAAATATATAATGATAAATAAATAAATGATTAAAAGAGCTTACTATAGGGGTGGGAGGGATAGCAGTCATGTGAGAAAGTAGAAGGAAGAGAAACGCACAGAAGCTAAGAAGAATAGAGAGAGAATGGCCAGGGAAGGACGGAAAAAGACAAGGAGAGCGACAAGGGAAAACCAGATGGTTGTTAAGTTAAGATAGTGTTAGTTAAAGCAGAACAACGTGTAGCTAATATGGATAGCTATAAGCACGCAGTGGGGGTGAAGTCGATTACAAAGTGCATAATAGATAGTAAAATTAGATAGATATAGAGTTGAATGTATCTAGGAGATATACAGTAATCCATCGCCATATGGCGGTTCACCTATCGCGGTTCACCTATCGCGGTTCACCTATCGCGGTTCACCTATCGCGGTTCACCTATCGCGGTTTATCATTTAAGCTTACGTCGATTTCTCCGTGGTGTTGTTTAGCAGGGACCTATATACACTGGAAGCTATGCCAACACTATGGAATAACAACAGAAAAAAGATGGTATAAACACACGCCAGAAAAGGTCACAGAAAACGAGAAAGCAACCATACTCTGGGATATGCCAATACACACAGATAGAGAAATTAAGGCAAATAGACCAGATATAGTTCTCAAAGATCATGAAGAAAAAAAATGCTTTGTAATTGATGTATCAATACCAGCAGACGACAACGTTTCTCTAAAAGAAATGGAAAAACTTTCAAAATACAAAGACCTGGAAATAGAGGTAACTCGAATGTGGAATCTAAAAACAGAAACAATTCCTATCATAGTAGGTGCCTTAGGTATAATGAAAAAATATTCAGACAAATACATAACAAAAACACCAGGACTTACAAATATATAATA
>NC_069000.1:37545034-37549648 GCF_001194135.2 Octopus bimaculoides | reverse complement strand
A
Source organism: Octopus bimaculoides (assembly GCF_001194135.2). Classification (NCBI taxonomy): domain Eukaryota; kingdom Metazoa; phylum Mollusca; class Cephalopoda; order Octopoda; family Octopodidae; genus Octopus; species Octopus bimaculoides. The sequence goes on along the minus strand of NC_069000.1, from coordinate 37,549,647 downwards.
ATCTTAACGGAAGAACACCCACAAAGTTTGCACCGATCTTCGTAAGTTTATTTGCAAAATGATACGAAATATTTTAATATTTTTTAGATACAAACCTAAAACAAACAAAATTCATGCATCCCATTTCCTTTATATTTCATTTCCTTTATATTTCATTTCCTTTATATTTCATTTCCTTTTATTTATCTCTCTTCATTATCTTATCTCGTTTGGTTAATAATTAAGCAAATTAATTATCTTAACAATTCAACTTTCATCCGAAATAGCTTTTCGTTTTGTTTTTTTTTTTTCCTCTCGTGCAACAACACAAAAAGAAAAACATTCCTTTATAATCTGATGAACGCCAACGAAGGTGAAATTTTGAAAAACCAATTATTCAAAAAAATTATTCAATATGTTTGTTCTTAGTGGATGGAAATCAATCGAAGGCATTCCACCCAATAATATGATTACAGGATAACTAGAGAGATATAGCTTCGATAGATCAGTGGCTTCGATAGATCAATGGTACAATTAGAAAAAAAAAAAGAACGAAAACGTTCGTTCTTATGTCTTTGAGAAGCCATACATACATACATAAATCTATTGGACAATTCGAAGCAGCGAGAATAGCGAAGGAAAGTATTGTATACAGTGCTCAGGTGCACTACAAGAAAAAAAAGGCCATCAGGTGTACTGTTGGCGGATTCCAGGAAGCATGGAAGTTTTGAAGGACGTAGTGTCTCGACAGCTAACAACTGATACGGGTAGTTTATTCCATGCTTCAGCAATTCTGAGCGTGTAAAAATGGGTGCTGTATTGTTTTGTTTTTTTTTATTTTATAAGTATGTCTGCGAGTGTTTGTCATATGGAATTCAAAAAGGCGCCCAAGGTTGTTGTTGGAAAGATGGTGGATAATCTTGTGGGTGCCTACCAAGTCAGTTGCCAGACGTCTGAGCTTCAATGTATCCATGCCCAGGGAAGCAAGACGTTCAGTGAACGGTAGATGTCTGACTGTGAGTATTCGTTTGGTCGCACGCTTCTGAACCAGGAGATTTATATGCTGAGCAAGATAGGGGTTCCGGATTGGTGATGCAAATTCCAAGAGTGGACGTACCATTGTCGTATACAATTTTGAAATATATAGCTGGAGAGCGGCTGACAAAGGTCTTACTGAGTGATGCTAGCACCCTCTCAGCCTTCTAGACAATCTTAGAGATGTGGTTTGTCCGAGCCAAGCGCGAATAAAGAAACCAGCAACGAATTTATCCTAAACTAATGCCGTGGCTGAAGATGATGCAAATAAAGAACGTATGTCCCTAAGCGGCCCCAAAGTAACTGTGGAGGCAATATATATATGTGTGTGTTATTTGTTTACTACCCATAAGGGGCTACACACAGAGGGGACAAACAAGGACAGACAAACGGATTAAGTCGATTATACCGACACCAGTGCGTAACTGGTACTTATTTGATCGACCCCGAAAGGATGAAAGGCAAAGTCGACCTCGGCGGAATTTGAACTCAGAACGGAGCGGCAGACGAAATACCGCTAAGCATTTCGCCCGGCGTGCTAACGTTTCTGCCAGTTCGCCGCCGCGTGTGTGTAACGAATATGAGGGGTTTAGTTCATTGATATACTGCGCAAGTGCTATAATTGGTCATCTGTTAGGTTCCAAGCTCACAGCTGGTGCTGGAGATAGGGACCCGTAGTAGGCTTCCGAGTCAGTAAGTATATATTTAAGGAAAAGGAAAGCAAAACCAAGGCAGGACGAGTATCTCAGGTCATTTCGAATATTTAATTAGAGCAACGTGAATCAAAAAAAAAAAAAAGTAGAAGTAATTAATGTCTTATATATATAAATATATATATATATATAAATATTATATTATATTATATTATATTATATATTTAAAATTTTTTGATATCTTTTATATATATATATATATATATATTATATTTTTAATAATCTTCGTACATCTGCGTAAGCTTAATTTCTATAATCTTGCACTTTCTCACTTTCGTAATGCTTGTTGGTGCACGGTGCATCTTATGCGGATGCTTGAGTAAATGAATGGAGAGACAAGTATCTGTGTGTGTGTGTTTGTGTGTGTGTTTGTGTGTGTTGCGTGAACGCATCGCGTACATGTGTGTCTGTGTCTATGAAGCATGTATGTGTGTACGCATCGAATGCATGTATGTGTTGCGTGTGTGTGTGTGTGTGTGTGTTTGTATAAAGCATGAGTGTCTACGGATTGTGTACATATATATGTGTGTACGCAGTGTGTATGAAGCATGTGTATGTGTACGCATCATGCGCACGTGTGGTTGTGTGTGTGTGTGTGTGTGTGTGTGTGTGTGTGTGCGTGTGCGTGTGTGTTTGCATGTGTTTACGCGTCGTGTGTGTGCTTTGCGTTTGTATGAAAAACGTGTGCGTGTACACATACATACGAACACACTCCAATTATTCCATACTCCCCATCTCCGTCTCCCTAAAATTCCCCGACCCCTTCTATTTTCACGCCCCACATCCAAACCTACCTCCCATAACACGACCCACTGTTGTTACCCCCATCCCGACCCACTACTTCACAAACCTGAACCCTTCTCCCTCTGCAGGAGACCTTCTTTCATGACTTTGATGTCTTCCAGCAACGGGTTTCAAGTCCGTGCCGATGTCGAGCGATTGCTGTATTGCTCCAGACTGTGCGCTAATTTCCATGACACTCCAGCAGCGTCAAGCACCTCTGCTCCACGGCCCTTCTTCGCCATCCATCGCAATGGACGCCTGGCCCTATTCATTAGTTTACAATGTCAGACTTGTTTGCAGATTTAATCTATGCAGCCTCTCGGTGAACTGCTCATAATTTCGGAGGATGTACTCAACTTCTCAACATTACACGGACTGGATTGAACTCTCTACGCACTCCGCTGATTCCGATGCCGCGATAACATCGTCATTAAATGAATGACTTGTAGGGGCATAATATTTCGATATGTAACCATAACGTATTACAATGTATATCAAACGTTTTTATAAGACATGACAAAGTCAGTGCCGACAATAACTTCAAAAGGAAATCTGTAAAGATAACCTTATCATGTGATGTAGAACACAGTATTGACTTATAAAGCATTTAATAGACTTTGTCGTATATCATGGTTGCATAACGAAATACGGCGTCTCTACACGTCATTAATATTTACGTACCAACAGGCTGCGAGCTGGCAGAAACGTTAGCACGCCGGACGAAATGCTTAACGGTATTTCGTCTGCCGTTACGTTCTGAGTTCAAATTCCACTGAGGTCGACTTTGCCTTTCATCCTTTCGGGGTCGATAAATTAAGTACCAGTTACGCACTGGGTTGATGTAATCGACTTAATCCCTTTGTCTGTCCTTGTTTGTTCCCTCTATGTTTAGCCCCTTGTGGGTAATAAAGAAATAAGAAACGTTTGCACGCCGGGCGAAATGCTTAGCGGTATTTCTTCCGTCTTTACATTCTGAATTCAAATTCCGCCGAGGTCGACTTTGCCTTTAATCCTTTCGAGAGCGATAAATTAAGTACCAGTTGCGTACTGGAGTCGATCTAATCGACCGGCCCCTCCTCACCCAAAATTTCGGGCCTTGTGCCTAGAGTAGAAAGGAATATTTACGTACCAACTTTTGGGAATGTGTTTAACAAAAAAACTCCTGAAATATATTTTATACGCCTATTACCCATTTTTTCATCTTCGATCTCATTGTTGATGTTTACATCTGCCGTCTCGGACACGAAACGTCGTTACAAATTAGTGCTGGCTATAATTTCTATAGAAAATCTGTAGAGATGATTAGTCGTTAAAATGGTCGACATGAACCGTGCCGTTTATGTTCCGTTCTAGTTTCTTATACGACAAGTATTCCCACCACCTTAGACCAAGCTTCATTCACCTGCACTCATCAAGTCGTCTGCACCATCGTCCTCTCTCACACGTATTCAGTTCACAACCAACCGCCCTACCTCCGTCTATTTATCATCCGTTCTGTCTTACCTTTCTTACGTTTCATTCTACCACACTTCCGGTTTATCAAATGCAACAAGTTACGTCACACTTTCCATTCAGTCTTCTTTTTCCGCTCTTTTAAGAACTCGCAAAATCAACGTAACTTATAAGTCTACCACTCCTCACAAATCAAGCCGAATCTTCCCCACTCCAACTCATGTCTTCGCTGCCAAACATACATCAACACCATCACCCGTACCGGTCCTCATAATCACTACTTCCTTACATCAAACAGTCCTCTTACTGCACCTCCAAAAGACTCATATACTGCTTAAGGTTACTATTATGCGGATCGGCTTACATTGTATAAACTAAGCGAAGTTTAACCAACAAATTCACAAAGTACCCAAGAGACATCTAGATCGACGAGGGATCACCTGTCGCTCGTCGTTTACTCTCAGCAAATCATACCACCCAGCAACCCTCTCCTTTTTTTTTTTTTTTTTTCACCTTTACCTTACGCGTTGGGTCTCCAAGCTTTCGCCAAAGAAAACAGGATTTTTATATTCCTTTTGGGAACTTTAGCCGCTTTTTCAAATATACATACGCTCATTTAAGAAAACATACACTTACATTAAATGCATTAAA
>NC_069000.1:37539317-37544140 GCF_001194135.2 Octopus bimaculoides | reverse complement strand
TGTAATACAATTTTTTTCTGAATTATCAGATTTTTTTTTATATGCTAGGCCATTTGGTTTTAAATTGAATTAATATTCAATTTATCACCCTATCTATATAAATAATAATTTAAATAGTTATGTTCTCCAGCCGGCAACATATACTGCAGTGAATTATTCTCTGCAGAATTGTTTCCAGAATTTTGCGCGCCGGAGCTGAGGAATTTTGAAAAATAGCCCCAATGTAATCGGTAGAACTATATGCAAGTCTTATTTCATGAAGACAATTCGTGTATAGTTCTGCAAATTATATTGATTCTAGAACATCTATGCTGATGAGAACACGGATGTTGTTACCTAAGTATAACGTTAATGTTCGAAACTGCAGTCCAAAGATAATTCTTTACTCTGTATATTTCTCATTTTGTCCTGTTCTAGTGTTTTGTGGAATTTTTCTGGAGACCATTATTTTTCTTTATGATTGGGTCGTTGATGACCTCTTTCTAGCATATTGGATGTCCCCGTAACTTAGCAGTTCAGCAATAGAGACTGATAGAATAAGCCTAGTGGCTTACAAAGAATAAGTCCAGGGGTCGATTTGCTCGACTAAAGGTGGTGCTCCAGCATGGCCAAAGTCAAATGACTGAAGCAAGTAAAAGAATAAAAATATATATATACGACGGGTTTCAACACAGTTTCCGTCTGCCAAATCCACTCACAAGGCATTCATCAACCTGAGGGTACAGTAAAAAAAAGGTGCCGTGTAGTGAGATTGAACCTGAAACTATGTGGTTGCAAAGCGAGCTTTTATATCGCACAGTCACGCCTGCGCCGATAAAATTAAAGAATGCTTTCTTGAAAGTTTGCTGATATGAAAGAATCGGTTTGATTGTGCATGTGGCAGGCCCCTGTTTTACCACTCTACGATATACAAGTGACATCTGTTCGTTCAGATATTTGGCATTTAGTAATCCAATCCTAATCTTTCTTAGCTTGAAGTGGAAGAACCCTAGCTGTAGGAACTGGCAATAATATGAGGGTGGGGGGAGACAGAAAATGGGAGTAAGAGAAATTAAAAAGATTAGAAAAACGGAGAAAAAGAGAGAGAGCGCGGAGGTGGGGCGGTGAGAAAATTAAAAACACCAAGTGAGAAAGTGAGAAAGAGGTATTGGTAGTAGAGATAAGGAGCAATAAAAGACAACGAAAGGAAGATAAAAGAACTGGGACAAAGGGAGAGGGAGAGAGAGAGAGAGAGAGAGAGAGAGAGACAAACTGGAACAGGGTGAGGGTGTGTAAAACACAGTGATTCAGTACTGTGGTGGTAGCAGAGTGGTAGGCGATAGCAGTACATACAAAAGAAAGAGCTGGAGGAGACAAAAATGGACTCCCCACCACCACCACCACCACTACAGGCTCACATACATTCTGAAATATATAATAGATTCTAATGGTGTGAGATGTATTGAAGTTAATCTTTCCCTGAATATTTCATTTGCATATAGTATGAAGTCCTAGAAGATAAAATTATTTCAGGCTCCCTAATTTAAATTAGTCATACAGACCACTTTTATTTTGTGATTCACGTCTCTTATTTTGATGTGAATTTTGCTAACGAAGTTGCACTGCAATTGCAGAATTAGATAGACGTTGCTTTTTGAAACAACTTATAGAAAATACAAATAAAAAAATCCAAGTATCTGATTTGAAAATATAACGATCTAAAGTCTAGCAAGTATGTCTACAGAAAGAAAAGCTTTTTATTTATTTTTTTTTTTCCTTCGATTAATCACTTAGAATCCAGTCGATTATTGAATAAATGAAAGTAAAACTGCAACGTTTTTACTAATTCAAACGTTTTCGTAGACAGCTTTAGAATGAGTCACACCGACTGTGTTCCTGCTTCATTCTGTATCTGATAACAATAACTGTCTTTGAAATTATTTCTTTTACAAAAAAAAAAAAAAAAAAAAAAGAAGAATATAAATAAAAGTAATCAAGTGTATGACTGCCATCTTTGTCTCCACAGCAATGTTCTGTTCTATTATTGTCGACGTGAATTCTGTAAGTCAAGTTATTTTCAAAGATGAGACGAAAAGTATTGAATTATATTCACTTTACACGTTTCACGATTATGTTCAAACTACTATAATTACCCGTATACATTTGTCCTAAACTAAAGAATGAAGCAGGTAACTTTTCAAGCTAATATATGCTTGGCAGGAAGTAATTATAGTCTCTAAATTATTGTCGCATGCAGCAGTGAATGTTGGATATGTGTCGGCTGCTGTTTCTGAGTTATTGTCGTATGCAAGCGTGATTGTATTGAAACGTGTATCGGCTGCTGTTGCGTATTAATTTCGTTATTTCTTTTTAATCTCTCGGTGTTAATAAGTAAAATAATAAATCTCGGGCGTACAGATGCTCTTACAAACGATATATTTTCTCAGATAGAATACTAATTAATGATTAAACTCATTGGATTTTGGACAGTTCGGGGATCTTTTTTGTTTAGCTGCCACTTCTCAATTTCTTCAATTTTTGTTTCAGTTGATTTCATATCTGGTGTATTTAAGTTGTTTTGTATGGTAATCATTAACATGAAATTCATTTTCACCATAAGTCAGTAAATAAAGATTTAATAGCTTTTAAAGTTTGTAAATTTTGGATAATTCTATCTAATCAAAAACCACAGACGTAGTAACAAGCCTGCTTCCATAGTAACACGCCAAGCTGTTACCAAGCTGTTAGCCTACGTGGACATTTTTCGCTTATTAAATGCTTAAAACACAAGAGGTATGAGGTGGTCATGAGATGTATCTCTTCAGGTTCTTAACTCTAAGCCCACTAACTTGTCCTGCTTTCTTTTTGCTCGTATCAAAGCCTCGTATTTCTTTATAAATCACCTCGATTTCAGTGGTGTATGAAACCATTAAGGTGACATCGTCCGCATTGGCCGATACGGATCTTGCGCTTCCAAGTTTGAACGAGAAGTTCCCCATCTCCGCCATCCGGTTTCACTGACAAAAGAGAGCTAGAAAGGTTATTCATCTTGACTTTGGAGAAGGCTTCAGTTCGGTTTTCTCAGCAATTGAGCGAAGTTCCACGACAACCCTGTCTAAAAGTTTCTTGTCCACCCTCTTACAGAAACTTCCAACATTACATGGGAATTTAATCCTCTTGGCTTCCGTAAGACTCTTCCAATTAGTCTGTTAAATTTTGGGAGCTTGGTGGTAGGTCGAATTTGAGATTGTTGAAAATACTCATTTTGGTTTGCATTTTGTTTTCAGAAAATCTTTGCTTCATGTAATCCAACAATGAATTTGGTTGATAAAGTTTTGAGTAAGTTTGTTCCTGCTTCCTGTTTTTGGTATCGTGGTGGTAGGGTTGTGCCGGAATTGGTATCACATTTACACGAAACATGGAATAATGACTATCGTCTTTTTTTAGTATGATCATAATTAAACTATGTGTACACCCTTCGTAATATTTATATAGTTCAGTACTTTTTGCATCTGACTAAAAAAAAAACACAACCTACCACAGCACACGCACATACACACACATACACGCACGTATACACACATATACACACATGGATGTATAATACATCAACTAATTCAGGAAAAAATGCCAGGTTTATCTCTATACCATTCACACTTTTTTGAGCATATCTGTAATTCTAGTACTTTCGGAAATGTCTGTAACATGCATCTGCTGTTATTAATTTTCAAGTCGGAAAAAAAGAAATGGAAAAGAAAACTCATTCAATTATATATGTTTTTTTTTTTGCGGTCTCGTTGCCGATGTTGCTAGTCACAGATAAATTGCTTTCCTGACCAGCAGAAGACGTGAATAAAATCATTTTCGCTGTTATCAAGCCCTTTGTTTTATTATTGTAATCTAATTTGCAACTCTCTACTAACCTAATTTTTCCTTCCTTTACCCTTCGTCTGAGAGAGAGAGAGAGAGAGAGAGAGAGAGAGAGAGAGGTGGGGGTAATGTTGTTGGACTTTCACTCTTGTTTTAAGATACCTCTGTTTACAGGAAAAGCTAAATCTGGCACTGCATACCTTATAAGAAAAGATGTTTGCTTAACTTTTAAGTAGAAAACGACAACTGTGATGACTGTCGGGTATCTGAATGTAAACCGCCAAAGTAGATCTGTACGAATCTTAGTCGCCACTCGGGAATGTCGTTTTGGGCAAGACTACATCATTATGACTGCACGGTTTTTGATTTTTCAGACGTTCTGACACATAACGACATTACAAGAATTCCTAATCGCTATTCTTAAGTTTTTGATGTTAGCTTTGATTTTTCAAACATCGTATTTGTAAATGAATTTCGTTATAGGTACAAGCATGGCCATGTTTGGCCGTGTTGTTAAGAAGCTCGCTTTGCAGCCACGTGATTTCAGGTTCAGTCCTACTGTACGGCATCTTGGGCAAGTGATTTCTACTATAGTCCCAGGCCGACCAACTAATGTATTGTGAATGCATTTGGTAGATAGAAACGGTGTGGAAGCCTCTAGCACCGAGCGTCAAGCCAATATACTTCTTGTGCACGTTCGTTGCTTTTGTTTTCTCGTTTTTTGGCTATATTTGTGTGTGTGTGTGTGTGTGTGTGTGTGTGTGTGTGTGTGTGTGTGTGTAGTATAATTAGAAATAGGAAGTCCCTGGTAAGTTTTATGTATTTTAAAAGATGAATAAGAGTAACTTCTCTGATAACTTCTATCCACTTTAATAATTAGATGTTTACAAATCGACGATTCATAAACATATAATTTGTAAGCAACTAATTAACGTGTGTGTGAGTGTATATATATATATATATATTTATATATA
>NC_069000.1:37536978-37537586 GCF_001194135.2 Octopus bimaculoides | reverse complement strand
GTGTGTGTGTGTGTGTGTGTGTGTGTGTGTGTGTGTGTGTGTGTGTGTGTGTGTGTGTATGTCTTCTCTCTGGATATTTAAAAGATCTTGCTTCTCTGTGTGCTTCTAAAATGTGGTATGCAAAGCATATGTTAACTACATTAATATTATTGTGCGAGAAAAGAAACGTAATTAACTGTAACAGCAAGTCGTTTTTATTGAAAGTTACTTAAAGAATATATAGATTTTCAACTAAGACATAATAACTGAAAGAAATAGTAAGGCATCACCAAAGCGGTATATCACAAAATACATATAACTTCTGATTCATACATCATATTATTTCCTTTCCTTTCTCAGTTACGCTCAAATGAGAGTAATGCCAGTTTGTTCAACGACCAAAATTTTTAAGCTACGACTATTGCACTTCAAGACATAAACATTTTTTCCCTTTTTTTTTTTGTCTTTTTAGTAAGAAATATCATTGTGTTTCCAATTAAAATAGCTGAAAGTAACACAAAATATCCCAACGTCACTTTGTCTTTATAAGAAGAATACAGATGTTATTTGAATAGCGATAATTGGCGCGACATGAGAAGTCATAAGAAAAATGTTCCCCACGTCATAAC
>NC_069000.1:37535534-37536778 GCF_001194135.2 Octopus bimaculoides | reverse complement strand
ATACTAGCTGACGTACCCGGTAATTCCCGGGAAAGCGGGGTTTATACCTTGGTTTCGTTCTCATAATTGTTTCGCTAATCCAATAACAACAATAGTATATAACCTTTAAAAGGATTTTGTGCATTTGTTGAGAATACCAAATTGTCTTACACAATTCCCAATAAATTATGAATACCCAAATTGTGGAGTCAGTTGTGTAATAACATGAAATTAGTTACCCGATATTAAAAATTCAAATAAAGTAGCCCCGAAAAGGGCTTTAATGCATTCCCAGAGTATATAAAACTTAGGAGGAAATGCTAATAAGGTATGCATACTAAAATCGTGAAGCATGTTACGTAATAACAGGCTAATCAGGTATGAGATAATGAAAATTCAAAGTTAATAACTCTGAAAAGGGCATTTTTGCGTTCCCAGAGAATATTACCCTCAGTGGCGCTAGTCAACTTTTTCTGAAGAAGGACCTTGTCTGAAACGTTGAAATTTCCATGGTTAGTTCACTGCACTCTTTGTGTATGTGTGTTAAAATGTACGCAAACACACACACCTCACATAGGATGGGTATAATAGAAGTGTTCCACATTCTATTCGTGCACTACGCGGTTAGATAACAACCACCATAACTACAAAATCTTGTATGCAGAATCCGAGTCGCCACATAGAAACAAGTGAACACAGAAAAAGTAACCGGTATTTTATGTTTTATGTAATGTATACATGTTTCATTAAGGCGATTGCCATTTTAAAGCCGATTGACCCTATTACGAAACAAAATACTTCCTTATTATTTTCAGTGATAATACAATATAAAGAAATGTACAAGCCGTTATATGCATCGGTATGCACATTAAGTACCATCTGGTTATTGCAGTAAAATAGAATGTAGGAAACAAGAGGGTAAGAATTTGTGAAAGCAGAGTGATAGGGTGGAGATGAAAGAGTATCAAGGCCACGCCTACGCCCATATACGCTCCAGTGGACGCACGCACTCACATGCACTCGCATATACCAACATGTATACATACGGTAACACGAAGGGGGGAGGAAGAAACGGAGTCCAAACAATGTAGTATTAACAGTAAGAACTAACAAAAAAGATAATAAAAATGTTAATAAAATAGTAAAATGGTAATAATAGGAATAATACCGAGGAAGTAAACGAATTTATTGTGTTGCGTCACAGGCTATCCAGATTATGTAATAATGGAAATCTGCTTACTGAAACTCGTGTACCTTATATAAGG
>NC_069000.1:37534249-37534997 GCF_001194135.2 Octopus bimaculoides | reverse complement strand
TTTCTGATTCCTTTGTCTTTGATTTAATCTCTTACTAATGCTCTCGACTCAACGGACACTTTTTTCTGAAGCATACGTATATTGAGTTGAAACACCAAATTATCAGTGTCGCCATGTCTAAGCGAAATAATAATGATAATAATAATAATAATAATAATAATAATAATAATAATAATAATAATAATAATAATATGGGCTACTCGACCAGAAGAAAATTCTAACTGGGCCCCACCTGCGAAGTCATGCGCTGTTTATCTTGATATGAGATCACCATGTCGCGCACATATGGTTGTGATGCATGTGCCTGGTGTACCCTTATCAGACGGGTACTCATGATGGGTATATTGGGCTTTGTATATTATACCCCAGTGTCATTTTGATGGCATACATTAAAATATTGATAATAATAATAATAATAATAATAATAATAATAATAATAATAATAATAATAATAATAATGATAATAATAAATGCCCTGATGCAGTACCAGGCACTGGCTCACATGGCTTCTGAATGTCCTGATGCAGTACCAGGCACTGGCTCACATGGCTTCTGAATGCCCTGATGCAGTACCAGGCACTGGCTCACATGGCTTCTGAATGTCCTGATGCAGTACCAGGTAGTAGCACTCATGGTTTCTGATCTAAGCTAATTAGAAGTGTTATCATGTACATTGCTGGCCTGAGGTACATAACATCTTTACTAATGGAAGTAAAAATATAGTCTTGGTCAGATTAATGGCGGTGGT
>NC_069000.1:37533171-37534225 GCF_001194135.2 Octopus bimaculoides | reverse complement strand
GGTGGTGGTGGGGGGGGGGGGAAGTCACTTGAAAGGAAATATTTTTCGGTGCGTAAACTCCTCCTCGGAGAGACGGAGTTACCTCGCTTTGAAGATCCCAGTTGTGTTGGAAGAGGCTTAATTCGTGTACAGTTTCCGTTCACTTGTTGCATAAAAAGCAATCACACACAAACGCATTTACAGAACAGCATGTTCATACATTACGTGAGTACACACATATATCTACATCTATGTGCACGCATTAACATACATTCAACATATTCGCAAATCTGGGGATTATGACTGAAACATTCAGCATTTAAACTGGTCGTATATGGGTCAAATATTCTCCCTGTTTAATGCTCAAACAAACCAGATCCGGTACGTCACATCGACAGTACAATATTATTATAAAAAATAAACAATCACGTCATCGAAATCTCGAAGCTACGAGATAATGCCTGATTAATTCAAGACAATATGGATTAATAAACATTACATTTGACAGAGTTATCTGAATTCTAAAGGGTTAAGCCAGCTATACATTGCCAAAATATTCTCTGCTTGTTTTATGGTGAAACAGGCCACATCCGGTCTCTTACATCTGCAATACAGTAGTATCATTACTAAAATAAACAATCATGACATCGAAATCTCGAAGCTGTGAGATTATAGGAAAGTTGGTTATACCTCATTAGATGTATACCTGACTTTCCTATATAAAATTATGAATATAACGGAACGCTGAACTCCGGACTATCAACTTAAACAACATTTATTCAGGTGGTAAATATATACATCTTTAGCTCTTGTTTGTTGTTACAGCTTCTGTGTGTGTGAGCATTGTTGTTTGGACGTTTGGTATGTAGATGTAAGCGAGCTGTCGAGCGTAAGTTCGAAAGATGAAGAGAGACAGCTAAACACGTAAAGAGACTGTCTCCAGAGTTGGAATGTTGGAGACACTGCTTGACACGTCCATGCTCATGGCCGGCCGGCCGACCGAGAAAGAGATAGAATAGAAGCGGGAACGCTTGGTTGTTTAATTCCACGCATGCGTGAGACTACGCATGCGCAC
>NC_069000.1:37532000-37532257 GCF_001194135.2 Octopus bimaculoides | reverse complement strand
TTGTTGTTTTTTGTTGCTTTTTTGTAGTTTTTTTAACCTATATATATATATATATATATATGTGTGTATATATAAATACAAGATGGGACAAGAGCGCAAAACATCCGGGCAGTGAGGTGATACAAAAATGGGACAACAAAACATCCAGATAGACGATATTTATGTTGAATTGCATCATTCTAACTCTCTATCTGTGAGTGTGTCTGTGTGTGTGTGTGTGTGTGTGTGTGTGTGTGTGTGTGTGTGTGTGTGTGTGT
>NC_069000.1:37526913-37531016 GCF_001194135.2 Octopus bimaculoides | reverse complement strand
TATATATATGCGCCCTTTTAACGCTTAGCCAGGCTCATGGGCCCGGTTTCCCGGTTTCTATAGCATGTGTTCCCCCCCCCTCCCCAGCTGAACTGGACGCCAGTCCATCGCAGCGTTACTCAAGAAACAGGAAGAAAGAGTGAGAGAAAGTTGGGGTGAAAGTGTACAACAGGGGTCGTCACCATTCCCTGTCGGAGCCTCGTGGAACTTTTAGGTGTTTTCGCTCAGTTGTGTACTGGGGTTGATCTAATCGACTGACCTCGTCCCAAAAACTTTCGGGCCTTGTGCCTAGAGTAGAAAAGAATATTTTGTCTAGATATGGCTTGTTTAAATGCTAAAGGGTTAAACATTAACTGCGAGCGGTAAGGAAAAAACTTCATTGTCGTAAGAAACTATTAGTACGTAGAACATTAAATCGCAAGTTTGCACTAAACCCAAAGCCAAACCACCAAGGTCGTAAAAGCTTCTCGCACGAGTAAGATAGAGTCATTATAGGGAGGGATCCGGAGTGTAAACAACCAACACCACCGTGATGTAATGTGGTTAAATGAAGTACGGACTGAATGCCATGTAAAAGCATTTTCTAAAACTTATAATTTCAACAATGAAACTCTCCTGGCGGTTATAACAAAACTACTGCACAGAAGCTCACCTGAGAGAGACCTGGTAGTCGGTTACTGGCACAGAATGCTCACAAGCAGCCCTCGTTAACCTGTTCAAAAGAGTAATGAACACTGAACTTGATGTACCAGACAGCTGCACGTCGAACTTTGGTAACTTAAATACCAGGACACGTTTGAGGCCCAAAATAACTAAACACTTGATGCACAAAAGAGATTGGTTTACCACTTAGATGCGAGAACCTGTGCAGACTTTATGGAATTAACATCTCTTATCATAAGCAACCGTCTGAAATTTGTAATTCCGGTTCTATCAACCTACAAAAAGTAGTGTGGCTGAAGCATTTATTAGGAAATCCGAGAAAAGGGATAATACGGAGGATAAAAATACAAGAGATTAGAAACGTGGAGGTTATAATCACTCGTATGAAAGAATGCTAGAAGAGTATTCCTTGTGAAGAACTCAATAACACGTGAGCATTTCAAAACAACCGTAATTGTTTGTGATGGAGAATAACAATTGTGTTCAGTCGAGGAAATCAATTAGCCAGCAGGTGATGTTGAGAAGCTAGTTTCACAAAAGCAATAGTAGTAGTAGTAGTAGTAGTAGTAGTAGTAGTAGTAGTAGTAGTAGCAGTGGTGGTGGTGTTTGTGGTAGTAGTAGTAGTAGTAGTAGTAGTAGTAGTAGTAGTAGTAGTAGTGGTGGTGGTGTTGGTGGTGGTAGTAGTAGTAGTAGTGGTGGTGGTGGTGGTGGTGGTAGTAGTAGTAGTAGTGGTTGTCGTTGTTGTTGTTGCTGAATGGCAGCATGCGCTATAACCGTGCGTCGCTACAGCCTCCATTCGTTGGTGATTCTCTGCTACTTTTGAGCCGACCAATGCATTGCAAGTGGATTTGTTAGACAGAGACTGTGCAAACTCGTTATTCTCGTCACCCTCCCCACTCTCTCCCTCTCTATTTATCTATCTATCTACCTATCGATCTATATATGTGTACGTATGTATGTGTTGTTTTCCCTGCCTCCGCAGCTTTACAATCGATGTTCAGTAGCTTAGAAAATCAGCAAAAGAAACCGAAAGAATAGATCGCAGCAGACAAAAAAAAAAAGAAAATAATAATAATAATAAAATGAGCACCGGCTTAGATTTGTTTGACTAAAATCCTTCAAGGCCCCAGCATGGCCGCATTCCAATGACCAAAACAAGTAAAAGCTAAAACATTAAAACGAACATACCAAGGATGTCGTCTAGATAGACTAGGTACACATTACCTACCCTGACTAAAACTATAGACATTAATTTTTAATTAAAAAAAAAAAAGGCGGTGAGCTGGCAGAAACGAAATGCTTAGCGGTATTTCGTCTGTCTTTACATTCTGAGTTCAAATTCCGCCGAGGTCGATTTTGCTTTTCATCCTTTCGGAGTCGACAGAATAAGTACCAGTCAAGTACTGGGGTCGATGTAATCGACTAACCTCTTCCCATCAAAAATTGCTAGCACTGCGCCAAAATTTGAAACCGTTAAGGCGATGAGTTAGCAGGATCTTTAGTGCGCCGAAAAAAATACTTAGCGGCACATAGTCCGTCTTTACGTTCTGAGTTTTAATACTATCGTGGTCGACTTTGTCTTTCATCCTTTCGGGGTCGATAAATTAAGTACCAGTTGGGCACTGGAGTCGGTGTAATCAGCCTACTCACTCCAACGAAATTGCTGGCCTTGTGCCAAAATTTGAAACCAATTAAAAGTGAACTTTATTCATTTTTGTTTCTCATACAAGCGCAGAGGTGGCTGTGTGGTAAGAAGTTTGCTTCCTAACCTCATGGGTTCAGTCCCACTACATGGCGCCTTGGCAAAGCAAAGCCTTGTGAGTGGATTTGGTAGACGGAAACTAAAAGAAGCCTGTCATTTATATGTATGTGTGTGTGTGCGTGTTTGTGTCTGTCCCTCACAACCGATTGACAACCGGTTTTTTTTGTGTGTTTACATCCCCGTATTCTAGCGGTTCGGCAAAAGAGACCGACATAATACGTACAAGTCTTTTTAAAAAACACATAATAAATAAAATGCTGGGATCGATTCATTCGACTAAAAATTAAAGGCAGTGCTGCAGCATGGCCACAGTTTAATAACTGGAACAAGTAAAAGAGATTAAAAGAGATATGTTTGGGTTCAAGTTAAGCCGACTTCGAGTTTTCTTCTGACATCAATGAATCAAGTACCAGATTTGTCTAAGGCTTGTTCCATCTATCATATCTGACAATGCGAATTTATAAACATGTGCCTAAGATTTTCATAGATACAAGGTCATAAATTTGAAAGCATGGTACACATTTGTATATTTTAAATTTATACTCTTTGTCAAGGAAGAAAAATAACTTTTATCCACACAACGCCGCTTTGCAGCTGTAAAGCTTTTCTGGTTTTCTCACTTCATACTGTTTAACAATGTCAAAACAAGTTAGAATGTGGACGGTGGTATTTTTTTTCAGAAAATAAGAGAAAGAACTCGACTAAGTTGTTCTCCAATGTCACGGATGAATCATCTTCAAAGCAAAGTAGAAACATCTGCAATAACTCTCTCGTACGTTATGTAGAAAGACAGAGATGTAGACAATCTTAGCAATTCAAAACATCAACATCTTGAATACGAGAGAAAAAGAATTAAAAAAAAAAAATAACTAAATTAAAACAGAAAAAAAAAAGAAAGAGTGAAAGAAAAAGAAAATAACAGTCATGATGGAAAAAAAGACGATGCAGGGGCGTGTGTGGTTAAGAAGATCGCTTTACAACCACGTGATTCCAGGTTCAATCCCATTGCGTGGCACTGTAGGCATGTGTCTTCTACTACATCCCCAGGCCGACCAATGCCTTGTGAGTAAATTTGGTAGTCGGAAACTTTTAGTGGAAGCCTGTAATATCTATCTATCTATCTATCTATCTATCTATCTATCTATCTATCTATCTATCTATCCATTTGTCTGTCTGTCTGTCTGCCTATCTATCTATCATCTTGTATACAATAACTCTGCTTCTATTAAGTGACCCTTCTTCACCCCTTTTTAACCTGCCTTCCTCTGTTCCCTATTCTACTTGCACTTTTCCATCTTCTCCTCCCTCCCCCATGCTATAACCATTCCTTCAGTGATCTGCTTGTTCTTACCAGAAATGGCTCTGATGAATGTAGTATTAATTTTCTTAGGTCGTTCAATTTTCCTCAATTCATCAATAGACCGATTGAGTAAACCTAAATGAACCTATAATGAATACTGGAAACAACTGTAAGCCAAATTTGTTCCAATAAAGGAATAATATGTAATGACAATTATTTTAAACTTTTTTTATCTATCTTATATAGGCGCAGGAGTGGCTGTGTGGTAAGAAGCTTGCTTCCCAACCACATGGTTCCGGGTTCAGTCCGAGGCACTTTGGGCAAACATCTATTATAACCTCGGGCCGACCAAACCTTGTGTGTGGAATTGGTAGACGG
>NC_069000.1:37525132-37526783 GCF_001194135.2 Octopus bimaculoides | reverse complement strand
ATATATATATATATATAAATCCCAAAATGGAACAAGAACGCAACAGACAACAATAAAACATCCGGACAGGAAAAAATAAAAAGACGGACAAAAAGAAAACAAAAAAAAAAAAAACAAAGACAGGTCATTTGCAACCTTCTCTCATCAGTCAAGTTACCAAATTACCTTTACAGTTTCGGGCATATATATGTATGCATGTATTTATGTGTCTGTGTTTGTCCGCCCCACCACTATCATCGCTTGACAACCGATGCTGATGTGTTTGCATCCCCGTAACTTAGCGGTTCGGCAAAAGAACAATAGAATAAGTACTAGGCTCACAAAGAATGAGTCCTGGGGTCGATTTGTTCGACTAAAGGCGGCCGCTCCACCAGCAATGTGAACCAAAGAAGAACAAAGAGCAGTGATCCGATTTCTCTGGAAAAAAGGGTGTACGATCGACAGTACAAGATACAGTGCTTTGCTGGCCAAAAAACTGAAACCAGCAATTCACACCAAACACCGAAGAAGGTGTTGCTGTTGCATGACAGTACACGCCCACACACGGCCATCCAAACCGTTGAAACCATAAGCTAATTGGGTTTTGAGGTGCTGGAACACCCTGACTACAGACCAGTTTTCGTCCCTTCCGACTATAACTTTGGACCACTCAAAAATGGTTTACGAGGTCGTCGATTTCCTACGGATGATGTGAAGGAAGCGGTGCATAAATGGTTGCACGACCAACCGAAAACCTTCTTCTTGGAGGGAATGCACCAACTTGTGGACCGTTGGACCGAGTTCATCGAAAACGAAGGAGACTATATAGAAAAATGACGTACTTGTTTATCCCCTGCTTTTGGGTAAATACATTGAGAAAACAAGAGTACGTATAATTTTTGACTCTCCCACGTATATTTATATACAACGGGCTTTTTTACTTTCCACTCACAAGTCTTTGGTCGGTTCAGGGTTATACAGGGTGTCCACAAGGTCTGGGTATATGGAGTAAATAAAGTCATAACATAAACAATTAAATATAAGAAATAATAATTTCTTAAAGTATGTGTTAATCCCCATGTACCCAACTTTGTAGACACCCTGTAGTTGAAGGCACCTGCTCAAAGTGCCATTCAGTGGTACAGAACCCGGAAGAATGTGTTGGGAAGTAAACTTCTTACCACACAATGACTTATAGTTTTCCTTTTTGGTAAAACATTGTACACAGCTGTCTATATTAAATTATTGTATTCACATCAGCGATTCGCTAAATCATTCATAGATTTTTATGGTAAATATATTGTACTGACAGAGAAGCAAGTCCGGAAAAAGCTGAGTCGAGCGGTCCCTACTGATGAGGCTATGGGATTAGCCGAAACTGACCATCACTATAAGGGATTCTCGTCCGATGCTTTCGGGCAATAACGGTCCCTCTCAGTACATATGTATACAATCATGTGCTTTAGCTTCAGCATTAGAGCTTTTTAGCTCTTATTTCTAGCAATGTAGGTATTCTAGCAATCTAGCCGCATTTAGTAACAATTATAGTTTTCTTTTTTGGCAAAACATTGCACACTGCTGTCTATATTAAATTATATCTATCTATCTATCTGTCTGTCTGCCTATCTCTCTCTCTCTCTATATATATATATATGTGTGTGTGTGTGTGTGT
>NC_069000.1:37521436-37523622 GCF_001194135.2 Octopus bimaculoides | reverse complement strand
GGTGCAAACAAGGACGGACAAAGAGGTCAAGTCGATTATATCGACCCCAGTGCGTAACTGGTACTTAATTTATCGACCCCGAAAGGCTGAAAGGCAAAGTCGACCTCGGCGGAATTTGAACTCAGAACGTAGTGGCAGACGTAATACCACTAAGTATTTCGCCCGGCGTGCTAACGTTTCTGCCAGTTCGCCGCCTTAAAGGCTATTTTTGCATATCAGTTGCAATCCCTCCTTACCTCCCTCCCTCCATCCATCATTTCCGCCTACTCTTCCTGGAAGGGTCATGAGTGTAGAGCCCTCACGCATCTCCTTCACAGGGTCCTATCAGAAGCAAACGTCATTATTGTTTCCAAATGAATTCTCAAGTGCGATCAACCGAGACCATGGATATTATCCAACCATTTCATTCTCGATCTACCTCTACATCTCCTGCCGGTTGGCATAAAGAATCTGCCTTGCGATTCTTTCTTGCGCCATTCTGATCACATGTCCGTAATAACAGAGCTGTGACCTCTCAATGCGAAGAAGTAGCATTTCTTATAATATGTTAACTCTACCTCCTGCGACATCTTTTTTTGTTCTATATCGAATTTATTCTGATGGTTCACAACAAAGAGACTTATCACTTGCCAACCGTCAACATTTCTTGGTTGACTTGCGCTGATCAAAAACATAATGAACCGTGTAATCCACTGGCTGTAATCCACGGTTTTCAAGCTGTTTTCAGCTTGAAACATAATGAACCGTATAATCCACAGTTTTCAAGTTGACACATAACCCCACTCCACCCCATCCCAATGCGACTGAAATGTTTTTCCACTCCCTACTTGTGTATTTAATAAGATGATAAAATATAGATTTCATAGCCTTCTAAGAGTAGGCATGGCTGTCTGGTAAAGAAGTACGCTTTGCAATCACGTGATTTCGGCTTCAGTTCCATCTTGGGCTAGTGTCTTCTACTATAGACCTGGGCTTTGTGAATGAATTTAATGGGCGGAAACTGCGCCGATATTGAATCTAGTTTTTTTAAAGGGAGTAAAAAAATCTGAAAATCGGCTATAATAATGCAGCCTTCCAGTCTCATTGCTTTCAAGGTATGTTGTGAAAAGAAGAATTGAAGGAAAAAAGCTACAGAGGTTTAAAAATCGAAAAAACTGGGTATTTTTAGCCGATAGCGAAACCGAAATTTTTTGCGTTTAGCGGAGCGGTGTCAACTTTAAGGTTGTACCCTGTGAAATTTATAGTTTAGCGCCTGACCTATTCATTATAGGTTTCTAAATAAACAGAAATGCCGAATAAAATCAACACGTATCATCTTACTGTTTCTTTTGTCTCTTCATTGATTGTATGTTTTTATCGTTTTAAAAAATATATGCGTATTTCAGGATTATGTATACCTGCCATGTATTTAATGTACGGCATTAATATACAAGTGCATGTGTGTGTGTGCATGTTGGGGTGTGTGTCTGTCTCCTAAACTCCAAAGCTGAGTAACGTTTTCAGGCTTGGATTGTAAATGTTAAGAATAACACTAGTCAACAAAGAATTTGTCCCAGGGAAAAGAATACCTGTATTATATGTTTTTGCATGCAGAATTAAAAAATAAAGTCAAATTACCTGTATCACCCACAGTTTCTCTGTTCCACGATATCCCTCTCAGTTCATGTCACGTGGGCTAAATTTCGGTTAAGCTGTTGAAATGTGAAGCTAACGGTTTAAGAAAAAACTCCTAATTAAAATTTTTATGAATAGAATTTATCTAGTGAAATCATAAATCCAGCTATCTGAGTCAATGAGTCCCAAAAATATATGAAATGAAAAATATGTAAAAATACTAAGTGTGAAAAATCAACACAGACAACAGTGGCACAGGCAACAGTGAAGCACAACACAACGTGCGATTATCATGGTAACAAGTTGCTAATGTCACGCTGTCTGTTGATTGGCTAAAATTACCCAAATGTCCCAACATCAGGTTTTTTTAATTTACGAGATAATGTAATTGGTTGATCGTAATCAAAATTCAGAGTTGCATCGATACACCAAAATTGAAAGCAATCTGAGCAAGATTAATGGGGTCTCATTTTGCGAATGAGAAAGACTAGATCCCCAATGACTCTTCTCAACGCTAGCGCTAACACACACTCACACATATGTATGTATGTATGTATATATATATATATACA
>NC_069000.1:37519904-37520954 GCF_001194135.2 Octopus bimaculoides | reverse complement strand
CTTGAAGAAATTTTAGTTGAATAAATCGAACCCAGCACTTATTTCTTTTTAATCCTGGTACTTGTTCTATCGGACCCTTTTTGCTGAACTGCTAATTACAGGGACGTAAACACAGCGGGGGCAAATACACACACACACACACACACACACACACACATACGACGGGTTTCTTTCAGTTTCCGTCTACCAAATAAACTCACAAGGCTTTGGTCGGCCTGAGGCTATAGTAGAAGACACTTGCCCAAAGTGCCACGCAGTGGGACTGAACCTAGAACTATGTGGTTGGGAAGCAAGCCTCAATTTTTTTTAAACATCACAGTTTACCACTTATTTTTTCACCCCTCCTAACCATCACACCAGGGGACCTCCCCGCTTGAAAAGCACGGGTGTAGTCGACCAGCTGAAATAGTGATTACTCACTGCTACCTCTACCTGCTGCTGTAATAAATACTTTATCTACACACAAAAAGGCGTAGGCATGGCCATGTTGTTAAAAAGCTTTCTTTGCAACCACGTGGCTTGGGTTCAGTCCCACTGCGCAGCACCTTCTACAAATGTCTTCAACTATAACCCTTGGCCGATTAGTGTCTTGCGAGTGACTATGGTAGACAGAACCTGCGTGGAAACTCGTCATATATATATATATTCCTTTACTCTTTAACTCGTTTCAGTCATTTGACTGCGGCCATGCTGGAACACCGCCTTTAGTAGAAGAAATCGACCCCAGAACTTATTCTTTGTAAGCCTAGTACTTATTCTATCGGTCTATATATATATACTCTTTTATTTGTTTCAGTCATTTGACTGCGACCGCGCTGGAGCACCGCCTTTAGGCGAGCAAATCAACTTATTCTTTGTAAACCTAGTACTTATTCTATCGGTCTCTTTTGTCGAACCGCTAAGTTACGGGGACGTAAACACACCAGCATCGGTTGTCAAGCGATGTTGGAGGGACAGACACAGACACACAAACACATATATATATATGTGTTTGTGTGTCTGTGTCTGTCCCTCCAACATCGCTTGACAACCGATGCTGGTGTGTTTACG
>NC_069000.1:37515296-37519194 GCF_001194135.2 Octopus bimaculoides | reverse complement strand
GGTGGGGGTCCTTGAAAGGGCCTTTCCAAAAGTTTCTTTGTTGATATATTCACCAGAAATCTATCTGTCAGTGTTTTAGAATGAGATCTTCAACCTTCCCCTTTTTTTTTGTACTCTATCAACTCGTACAACAATTAGATTAAGAAGGACGGGTAGCTGTGTGTTTCGCAGTTGGTGGTGTTGCTCTTCCTACTGCTGCTACCACCGCCACTGCTGCTGCTGCTCTTGTTATTGGTGTTGATTTTCTTTTTTCTTTTGATGGGTTGTTGCTACGGATCTTGCTGTGCTTATCTGTTTTCCTGTTGACGCTATTGTGATTGCGTGTTCAACTTGTTATTAATGTTGTCACGACTGTTGTTTTTGCTGTGATTGTCATGCATAAAGGTTTCTCCTGGTACTTTTGTGTGTTTGTCTTTGTGGGTTTTAGATCTCGTCGCTGAAGCTGTTGTCATTGTTTTGATGGAGAGTCGGGTCCCTGTCAGTTGTTACCCTATCACAACAAATAAAACCCCCCTTATTTATTTTAAATAAAAGAAAACATCAAGCAACAATAATGGTTTCAAATTTTGGCACAGGGCCAGCAATTTCGGGGGAGGGGGTTAAGTCGATTGCATTAACCCCAGTGCTCAACTTGTACTTATTTTGTTGACCCTGAAAGGACGAAAGGCAAAGTCGACTTCGGTGGAATTTGAACTCAGAATGCAGAGATGGACAACATGCCGCTAAACATTTCGTCCGGCATGCTAACGATTCTGCCAAATCGCTGCCTTACATCAAGCAACAATATTGGCGCCGAATATTAATGAACTCGAAAGACGAAAGAATCCAGTTTAAACCAGATGGACAGAGGTGTAAACAAAGGTCTAAACCAGATGGACAAAGGTCTAATATTGAAATCTTGCTCTACGAACGAACCAAATAAGAGAGAGTGTACAGAAAGAGACAGAAAGAGAGAGCAAACACAAAGCAATTTAGAACGATGCTGTGGTGTTTCCAGTGACAGAACAGAAATTTGCCTGATAGGCACTATGGTTACATAATGAATCTGGAATTATCAGAAATTAAAGAGCAAATGGAAATAGACGCCACGGTGGAAGCTTTGCAGCTGTGGGCTGCGAACCTGGTGGTAGTGAATCTACTATTCATTCCATTTACAAAATGCATAGGGATGATTCATTTGTCACTGATTCAGTTATCACGTCTTTTTCTTACTTTGTTTTTCTAATGCCTGTGATAAACGAGGATAGGTGCATTTCTAATGCAACCTGTGGTGTCTGCTATTATATATACATATATATATATATGATAGATTACTGACCACTACACACATTTTTTCCTCAGGAAAATTGTGAATCTGAAGTTATACGTGAAAGAAATAAGGAGTGAGAGGGAGAGAGAAAGATGAAGTGGGGAGACAAAAAGTGTGATGAGTTGGGGAGAGGAAATAAACTTCAGAAAGTGACAGGGCGGTCGGAGTGACAAGAAGATGGAATTATTGGACAAAATATTAGACTGACTTGAACAAAATAATAACGAAATACCTGCCAACCTTAGAAGATATGATAGAAAGACGATAAAGCACAGAAAATGAAAGAAATTGACAATGTTATAGGATATGTTATTTCTCTCCTCCTGACAGTAAATAAGTTATACAAGTCATAGCAGTTGTGTCAAAAGAGATTAGCAACAAGTCAAGTAAACCGAGAACATAAGAGAAAAATACCTTCGTCGAAAAGACAGTTAGATGGTAGCATCATGAGCTTGAGATGAAAAGCGAGTGAACAACAGCTCCTTAAAGAAGGTACATTAAGAAAAGAAAGTGTCATTAATACACTAGAAAGAATATACAGAATGAAAAAGGAAATGAGAAGAATAAACGATGTAACTGAAGAACTGAAGTAAAAGAGTAACAGCAAAAGTAGCTAAGGTAAGAACGGTATGAGAAAAGAATGGATCAGTTTCAGCAGAACAGGTTGTTTGAAAATAGTCTGGAGAGATTGTTTGAAAAATTGGCGGTGGAGAAAGACACAACGATGGTGTATGAAATGCTGAGAGAAGAGCAGAAAGTTTTGGAATGAGCAAGAAGATAACCACAATAAGGAGACAAGGCAGAGAGTAGTAGATAACGAATTAACACGAGTAAAACAATAGGTCAACATAGTAATCACTTCAGAGCTCATAAGAAAAAAAAAAGCTTAAAAATTACCTAATAGGAAGGGACCCGGGCCGGACGGTCTGCTAGGTCTCTAGCGGAAGAACATTAAAATGCTCAAACGACAACGACAATAATAATTGTTTCTAGACCAGCAATTTTGAGAGGAGGGGAAAGCAAACAAATCGACCCCACTTTTCAGTTGGTAGTTTGTTGGGGTTTTTTTTTATAGACCGACCCCGAAAGGGTGAAAGATGAAGTTGACCACGGCGGTATTTGAATACGGAAGTGCTGGAAGAAATTCCATTGAGCATTTAGTCCGACGCCTTAACAACACCAATAATCCTTTTTTTCATTGGCACAAAACCTGAAATTTTGTGGGAGAGGGCAAGTCGATTTCACCTATTTTATCGACTCTGAAAGGATGAAAGGTAAAGTCGATTTACTTTTCGGCGGGATTTGAACTCAAAACGTAAAGAAGGGTTGACAAAACATCGAAGATAGTACATGACGATACAGCGTGGGGCTACAAAGGAAAGAGTGTGTAAAAAGGAGAATAACAGAAGCAAAGAAAAAAAATTGAGAGCTACTGATGGAAAGCCCTGGAAACTAAGGTCAGCCTGACACCTAAGCCAAGTCCTCTCTCCCAGTTGTCCTCCTCCAGCCTCCCGGCATATGTCCAGAGTTCAGGGCAGGCCCATTCACCCGGACTATGATCGCCATTCTCATCCACATTTCAATAAACGTGTTGGAAGGCAGCACTTTCCTCTCCACTCTCACTTTCCTTTTCCAGTCCCTTCTATAAAATGCAGACTCTTCAATCCAGTCAGACCTGAATCAGGGCAACACAGGACGGTCACACGGTAACCGATGATGATGATGATGATGATGTAAGCGCTCCCCACCTCTAGCCGACCTTACAGGGATATCTTTCTCTCGGTCCACCACTAGGTGTGACTAACCACCCTGGACAAGCGTCTCAGATTTTCTCTACTTGGAGATCTGGACAAAACTAGACCCGCCTCACTTTCCTTTTCAAGTCCCTTCTACAAAACGTAAACTCTTCAACCCAATCAAACGTGAACTGGGGCAAGATACGATGGTCAGACAGTAACAGATGAAGACGATGTCGGTCTTCGCCACCTCTAACCAACCTCCCAAAGACAGCTTTCTCTCGACCCACTTCTAGGTGAGACTAGCCACCCGGGACATCACCACGTCTCAGTTTTGCTCAAATTGGAGCTCTGGATAAAAATAGATCCGAGCAATTTAAATGGTTCGTCCGTCAATCTGGGGGTACTTTTCTATTTGCTGCTGTACCACTTGCTCTATTTTCCAACTTCTCAACCTTTTGCAGTTGTGAATTATGGCTTTTGTGGTTGGTTTCTTGTCGGATGGATTCTGAAATATTTGACGATACATTTCGGCCAGGCCTCGTGAGGAAATTCTTTGCATTCTTTAATTCCTGGGCGGATAAAAGAAAATGCTTTCCTTTCACTGTGCAGCATTAACAAAACAGCAAACACTTGATTTATTAATCGCAGTGATATGATTTCTTAATCATGATGGTGGTGGTGGTGGTGGTGGCAGCGGTGATGGTGGCTGCGTGTAATTTGCTGGTGTTTCGAAGCGGCAGTTTAAATTTTCTTTCTGCTTCTCATTTTCGTTGTTGTTTTGGTCGGCACTGATGGTAATAATAGCAGGGGGTTGTGACGCTTTGGTTTAACACTGTTTGTGTGTGTGTGT
>NC_069000.1:37509515-37514932 GCF_001194135.2 Octopus bimaculoides | reverse complement strand
ATAGCAATAAATAACTTGTTTCTAATTTTGGCACAGAACCTGCAGAGTTGAGAAGAAGTGCCTTTATTTATCGACCCCACAGGGATAAATAGTAATAATCTGTTCTTATTTTGGCACGAGGGCAGCAATTTTGAGGGTGGAGAAGTTCATTAAATCGACCTTGGTACTTGTTTTATCGGCCTCGGAAGGATGAAAGAAAAAGTCGACCTCAACAGAATTTTTATTCGGAATAAAATGCTGGAAGAAATGCCGCTAAGCATTTTCTCCGGCACGGTAACGATTCTGCCAGTAGGCCACCTTAATAACGGTTTCAAAATTTTGACTCAAGGCCAGCAATTTCGGGAGAGGGGTTAAGTCGATTACATCGACTCCAGTGTTCAGCTGGTAGCTAGAGGTTCGTCAAAACAGATCGATTGAATAAGTGCTGAGGTCTATCCATTCGACTAGAAATTCTTCAAGGCGGTGCCCCAGCGTGGGCGCAGTCTAATGACTGAAAGATTATAAAACGATTCGGGAAATTTGTTTTCGAAAACTTCAGTGAAAATAAAAATAGCGAATACACTCTAGCTACATACGCCACGTTGATATTGTACTCACACTTTATGAATCCATAAACTTACCTAAAATTGATGTATATCTATTCTCTTTTATCACTGTTTCATCACTGGTCCGCAAAAACGAGCTACGCTCAATTGTGAATCATGTTACGTTTATCATAGATTGATCAGTTGAAGATTCTGCTTTTACCGCACTAAAAGCTGTCTCCCCACAAAATGCGACCACCCACTATGCTCAGCTACCCAGAATGCACTGACTAGCGCGTCTGTTTACGTGACCGTGATGAGAGGCTGCGTGTTTCTTCTACGAATTTACATACATGAACCAGTGGACTGAAAACGAAAGAAAAATACGAAGGCGCCTGATCCTAACAAATGACTCAGACGAAAGTAGAGATGATCAAGAAAAGTCGCCACCATGGAAGCTTCGATGCTGTGGACTGCGAATTTGGTGGCAATGAATTCAATAATTTTTTTGCTAGTTTATTTTGTCTCTTTGTCTTCTCTCCTGGTGGTGTATGAATGAATATTTGATGTGGTTTTAGAGTCAAGTTTTGACTGCTCTCTCTAGCATGATGGTATCTTTTAGATACCTTTAATTATAATTTTAATAATAATTATTACCTTTGAGTTTGCCCAGAAAACATTCACGCGTCGAACCACTCGAATGTTCAGAACTACTACAGCTAGAAATATATCCCTAAAGACACATCACACGTGCAAGGAGCCGTATAGTTAATCCGGTCTAGGGAAGGGGGTAAAAAAACATTAGAGTAGCATGTTTATTTGTGGATGAGGGACTGGAACAACAAAAAGAAGACTCATTATGATACAGTTTCCTAGTCCGAAATGTTCAACTAGTCATCAATCGTTGGCCGTTATATATATATATATAATTAATTCTTTAATTACAGTTTTTTGATTTTGCTTGTCATTTGTTATCTCTTACGCTTCTTAATTTGTTATGTTTTTTCTTAAAGGTTATGGAAGGCAAACTGTTCGTTGCCAGTTTTTCCTTTCAAAATACTGTCACAGATATAGTTTATAAGATGAAGTCATGCTTCAGACTCACATTTATCTCGTTCGCTCAAAATACGAAAACTCGGATGGTTACCATCTGTGAGAAGATTTATTCCGCTAGACTATCAAGAAAAACGTACCTACATACATACATACATACATACGTACATACATGCATACATACATACATACATACATACATACATACATACATACATACATACACACACACATATGTATCCCTTAGTAAATTAAGTAAGGATAGGTTTCACTCTTATTTCACTTAGCAAATTATCAATAGTATTATCTTTCTTTAAAGAACAACATTGCGAACATATTAAAAATCAATTAATCTCACATACCTTGAGCATGCGTTAACATGCTGTTGGGAATAGAATCCAACAAATAGACACACAGACAGACGCTGTCATTAATAACATTTCCGTCATCAGTATAACCATCGTGAAAATAATCACCATTTCATTTCCCAATCTTTACTGTTTAACTATTTATTATAAGTAGACAGATGTCTCGTTTCTGGAGAGCGATTTCATGTTGGCAAAGCAACCCAACGAAGCAAGGGCTGGGTTTTATAGTGTCCCATACCTACAGAAATGCTGAAATATAACCACTCTACAAAATACCTACTGGCAGCCACACGAATTAGGTTATTCACCGCAAGCGAGATATTAGTTTATCTGTTAGAATATTTTCACACATTCTCTCTGCCTTTTTCGTCAAGCAAACGGTTTCTTTGTCTCATATTTTAATGTACTTTTAGCCTTGTGTGCGTGTGCATGTGTGAGTGTGTGTGTGTCCCGTTTCTTACTGTCCGAAACTACAATGTCACGTTGAAAAGAGTGATAGAGTAATCAGTAGAATTGATGGAATAAAAGTTGACACCTACACAAAATATAAGGAAACGGTCTAAATGATGAAATTATCAAACAACAAAGCTCTTTCAGAGGCATGTGTATATACACGTACACAATACATACAGACACGTACGTATGCATCACCTTCAAGCATACAGTCATACAGCAATTCCTCGACTATCGGCGGGTGTTACGTACCAAAACCGCCCACGGGAATACTTCAAATCTAAATAAATATAAATACCTATCGGCCGCAGAAACCCGCGATATAC
Organism: Octopus bimaculoides; assembly: GCF_001194135.2. Lineage (NCBI taxonomy): Eukaryota > Metazoa > Mollusca > Cephalopoda > Octopoda > Octopodidae > Octopus > Octopus bimaculoides. Next base: position 37,512,208 of record NC_069000.1, on the reverse strand, counting down.
TGAGGAGACCGCGATATAAATGTACATATATTAGCCAGAAAAATCCGCGATGTACTGAGTACGTGATAGGTGAACCGCGATGTACTGAGTGCGCGATAGATGAACCGCGATATGACGAGAGATTACTGTATATACAGACATACATATATACATACAAACATACATAGATAATACAAACATACATACATACACACATACACACATACATACATACATACATACATACATACATACATACATACGTACATACATATAAACACATAGTTTACACATCTTGTTTATTTTCATGGGTGGAAATACTATGTTGGCTTAAAAAAATCTATTGATAGGCGCAGCTATGTCTGTGCGGTTAAGAAGCTCACAGTGCCACCACGTGGTTACAGGTTCGATCCCACTGCGCAGCACTATGGGCAAGTGCCTTCTACCAAATCCTTGTGAGTGAATTTGGTTGACGAAAACTGTGGAAGTCTATCCTCTGTGTGTGTGTGTGTGTGTGTGTGTGTGTGTGTGTGTGTGTGTGTGTGTGTGTGTGTGTTTATCTCCTACCACAGCTTTACAAACGGTGTTGTTTGCACATCCGTAATATTAACGGTTCAGCAAAAGAGAGCAATAAAATTAATTAACGATTTTGCTTTAAAAAAATAACACCAAAAAATCTCTGGGATCGATTTGTTCGGCTAAAACCCTTCAAGGTTGTGCCCCAGCATGGCCGCTGTCCAATGACTGAAACAAGTAAAAGATAAAAGAAAATAAAAGATAGATATATATTGTATATCGCAGCATAGCAATGAAAGAAAACACCAGCGATTTCTGACATGACGTATGTAAACTAAAATAGTCAGGTTTGCTTGTCAGTCACACACATACACCCACATGTATACGCAAACACATTCTCACAGAGAACCATACATATATGCTTATATTAAATGTAAAGCAATCTATGTATACATACGCAAACACATATAGACACACGTAAACAATTACTCATAGAAGATGTATTTTTGGCTTTTTTTGTTGTAGTCATTTGACTGGGGCCATCCAGGGGCACCGCCTTGAAGAATCTTTAGTCGGATGAATCGACCCCAGTACTGATTTTTTTTTCTTTTTAAGCCTGGTACTTATTCTATCGGTCTCTTTGGCCTAACCGCTAACCGGTGGTGGAGGATAAACACAAACACAAAGACGCATACACACACACATGTATATTCACACACACACAGAGTCATTAGACAGCGGCCATGCTGAAGCAACACTTTGGAAAAATTTTATTCCGACAAAACGACCACAGGACTTATTTTTTAAAACCTGGGGCTTATTCTATCGGTCTATTTTGCCGAACCGCTAGTTAACGGGGACGTAAACACAATCATACTAGTTGCCAAGCGCTGGTAGGGGATAAAAACAAATACGAAGGCACATATACATTGATGCTAAACTCTACAGGTTTTTTTTTATTATCATTCTCTCTCTATTTATCTCCTTTTATTCCTTTCTGTTGAAGAGCGTAGGCTCGAAACATAAAGGACTTTTCCATTTTTCCCAAGCGTCAAACTAATAGACTTGCTTGTTGCATACGAGGGGTGTAGGAAAAGTTTTGAGCCTTAAAGAAAAAAAAAAGATGGCACAAGACTTCATGGCTCAAAGGTTTTGAAGGTTCAAAACTTTTCATACACCCCTCGTATATACAGGGTTGGCCAAAAGTCACCTGACAGTAAATGAAAACCATTCAATTCCATATTTATTTATGCTAACAGATGAATGAATTTAATAAAACATCTAAATATGAAACATCATGAAAATTGTTCAAACTGAAGTCCTTGTGCGTCTTTCAGTTTCCATCTACGAAATCCACTGACAAGGTTTTGGCCGGCTCGAGGCTATAGGAGAAGACCACTTGTCCAAGATGCCACGCAGTGGGACTGAACTTGGAACCATGTGGTTGGTGCCCCTACACACACACACACACACACACACACACACACACACACACACACACACATTGGCAAATCGAAAATCAAAAATAACAAGACGGAAAAGGAAGTACACATGGGAAGTAATAGTCTGACGGTTGGTATAAAATGAAAAAAAACCCAAAAGAGTGGGTATATAACGATTCGAGCATGGCTCTATATGTATATATACACATATATGTATGTGTCTGTGCACACACACACATACTCTCACACACACACACATAAGTGAAAAATAAATATAATTGCAAAAATAAATGTAATACATTATGATATACCATAACATGTTATTAAACATTATATCACACAATTCGACATAATGCAATACAATGTAACAATCTGACAAAATAATATGTAATATAATGCAGCATAACATAATATCGATTACACCATTAGCTGATACAGTATACTGCAATATAGCTTAGGAACATTTTATCCAGGCTTGCACCCTGGTGGCAATACACCAATGTCGCTCAGAGCCCTCTCTCTGTTTCTCTGTCTCTCTGTCTCTCTCTGTCTCTGTCTCTCTCTCTCCCCACACAGACTGAAACAAAGAGAGCTCAATTGTTTCACATGAAATACATATGTGAAAGATGTGTGTATGTGTGTGTGTGCGCGCGCACGCGTGTGAGTGAAAGAAATTGAGAGAGAGAACATACATATATGAGCGTCTGCAGACGACGCGGTAGGTATACGTTTATATATATATATATATACATATAT
>NC_069000.1:37508270-37509103 GCF_001194135.2 Octopus bimaculoides | reverse complement strand
GTGAATCTGAGAGGCGAATATGTAGAACAAAATCATAATTAACCGATCCTCCTGTATTTTCTTTTACCCAAAGCGAGAAACTTTTCAGCACCCACTCGTGTGTGTATGTATATGTATATGTATATATTTATATACATATATGCCACAGAACCTGCACGCACACACGCACACACACACACACATATACATACACATACACACTCATATATTTCATGGCTCCGCTTACCCATAGCGATCCTGATGACCAGTTGTTAAAACTCAATGCGCATATGCAAGTTATATTGGATGTACAAATAAATACTCGCTACTAAAAGCTGCTTCCGTCGCTAATAACTAATTTATACTCAGCCCGCCATCTTTCTATGACATCATGGGTTAATCAGTGTTGAACGATATCGATTTGATAGTATTTCGATCTGCCATTTAGTGGGCGAGTGTCTGTTCCTTAGGAGACAAAAATTACGCTGAAATCACGTGATAGAAATCACGTCGCATTCTCCGGCGTTGACGAAGTTTCTCCAACCGATATAATTTGTGCAATTTTTAACTTCTATTCTAGATGATTTCTAAGGACGATTACTGCTCCTTACAGCGTTTAAAATAGCGCATCCATATGTATGTATGTATGTATGTATGTATGTATGTATGTATGTATGTATGTATGTATGTATGTATGTATGTATGTATGTATGCATGTGACTTTGTTTTTCTCATTGCTTGACAATAAGTAGTAGGGGCGATTTGTTTGACTAAACTATCTAAGGTGGTGCCTCAGCATGGCTGCAGTCCAATGACTGAAACAAGTATACGATAAAAGATGCATACACACACAT
>NC_069000.1:37506084-37507072 GCF_001194135.2 Octopus bimaculoides | reverse complement strand
TGTATATATATATATATATATATATATATATATATACTCAATCTCTACTCTCTTCAACGCCGCCGGGAGCGCTACATCATTCCACATAACACAAATGATGTTGGCATCAATTTTAAAATCCATCCAAGACTTGCCCCCGTGCTATCCGCCCACTACAAAAATCGAACTCTATGCACATAGTAACCTTACTTCACAGTTACTTTACCTCAACCGGACCAGCTCCCTTTAATACCATACCAAAATACGTCAAAACGGAAACGGATCCCATAAAGTTCAAATGTTCACTGGACAAATTTCTTCAAAAAATCCCTGACAGACTTCCTACACCTGGATATGTCTCCAACAATAATAACTCTTTGCTAGAGTGGGCCATGGTGCTCCACATATGACAAAAAGATTTCACCAGGTGGTGCTATTAAGTTAGACATGCCCTGGGCCTTTATATGGCCGAAACCTATCAAAGTTATCAAAGTTATTCTTGGGCATCCATAGCTAAACCGTTTCTATATATAGCAGTCGGCAACAAAAGTTGTGTGTGTGCGTGTGTGTATGTGTGTGCTTGTGTGTGCGTGTTTGTTTGGTCTTTGTGTGCGTCCGCGCACATAAAAATATAGGTAAACAGTTCCTATAAAAAGCACGCTGTTGGGTGCTTGATATGTGTGTCAATGATGTTTGGGCGAAGAGATAACAAAAAAAAAGATGTTCACTTCGCAATAATAATGACGTCACGCGCTCAGTCCCACTACGCGGCGCCAACCATTTTGCAAGTGTCATGTACCCACATAGACCGAAACCCAGCCATGCACTCACTGTAAACGAAACCGGACCGACATCTACTAAGGAAGCTGAACAGATAGACCGTGACAACGATTGAAAAGACCAGCCGTGTCACTATGTCAATTGACTCTGCTTGACGAATACGATAAGATTAGAAATCTCTGTAGAATAACGACCCACACCGATAGAAGTAGTTTCTTTGATTGAAGAA
>NC_069000.1:37504643-37505547 GCF_001194135.2 Octopus bimaculoides | reverse complement strand
GAAATAATGAAAGGAACCAGACTAAGCTTTTGAACAGAGAAAATTTAACCTAATGTGCTACTGGAAGTTTGAATACTCAGTCCAAGAACAAATACAGTTAAGGAGGGAGTTTCAAGCAGATCCACCAACACGTCTCACCATCATACGGATTAGAGATACATTTGAAATAGATGGTGGTAATGTTCAGAGTGTCCACAAGAGATATTGCAGAAGACTGTGCGGGCATCGACGAACTCCACAAAACAACAAACAGTGCAGAAATGCATTGCCAGAGTTGCAGGAAATTCTGTGCGGCAAGCAAATCGCAAGATGGGAATTTCAAAATTAAGCGTCCATCGCATTTTGAAGCGCTGTCATTGGATAACTCAACTTTCATTTCGTTTTAGATTTAACTTGTAAGAAATAATGAAGGGAACCAGATCAAGCTTTGAACAAAAGAAATTTAACCTAAAGTGTTATCAGAAAATATGATCCGGATAAAAGAGTGCAGTGTTTTCGAGTGGTACTTGGCTAAGATGGAGGTGTGTGACTTTGTGGTTAGGGTGTTAGACCCATGATCGTAAGAATGTCGTTTCGATTCCTGGACCGGACAACGCGTTGTGTTCTTGAGCAAAGCACTTCATTTCACACTGCCACTCAGCAGGGGAATATATACGCCTTGAAAACCGGGAAACCAGCACTATGAGTCTAAATGGCTCGGGAAGGAACTTTATTTGGCTAAGACGTGTAAAAGATGCACATTTTCCAATAAAGATTATTTGAACTGGTAAGGCTGCATTTGGATTAAATGGATCAATTAACTGCCAAAATTGCAAATACTGGTGGCCAGAGAATCCACATATTATGGAGAACCATCATATTAATGAACCAGGAGCTACAGTTTGGTGCGGCTTATCATTAAAAA
>NC_069000.1:37501469-37504252 GCF_001194135.2 Octopus bimaculoides | reverse complement strand
ATCCTATAATATTTTTATAATTAATTATTATTAGGAATTGTGTAGCATCATTATTTTGGAGGCGCGTGGCCTAGTGGTTAGGGTGTCAGCACCACGATCTTAAGATTGTGGTTTCGATTCCTGGATCGGGCGACGGGTTGTGTTCTTGAGCAAAACACTTCATTTCACGTTGCTCCAGCTGGCAAAAATTAGCAACGCTGCGATGGACTGGCGTCCCGTCCAGCGGGAGAACACATACGCCATTGTAACCGGGAAACCGGGCCCATGATCCTGGCTAGGCTTTAAAAGGCCGCATTTATTTTTTTTTTAAATATTATTATTAGGAATTGTGTAATATTTTAACATTGTTAAAATATTTTGTGTATTGTAGAAATATAAACAATTTATTGGACATAAATTTTAACAACAAAATCTTATATGAACGACAGGGTCATTTGGACGCTATTTGAGAATCACTGGATTAATTGGACTATTGTTTTCTGACGGTACTGTGACAGGTGCGATTCGCTTGAACCTGATGCGACAGTCACAAGAGGTTTTTGAATACGTTGACTTTTATTTCTACCAAGATGCGGTGCCTTCATGTTACCATAGTAATGTAAGGGCCACCTGAATGAGATATTACCAAACAGGTGGATTGGACATAGTGGTCCAGTAGAATAAAGTACTAGTCAGTACTTGTCCCCTCCCCTCGAAACTGCTGCCCTTGAACTTTGCAACGAACTAGCGTCCCGTTCAGAGAGGAGTTGTTATCTTTGTCACTTATACGCTAGGGAAACCGGGCCACCGACCTTATGGGTCCTAGGGCTCAAGAAAAATTATGTTCTGGAATAATGACCATACAAAAATAGAATGAAGATAAAAATATAAAATAAATGGTACATAAGCGTTCAGAATAAATAACCAACACAAATACATATATTTTATCTTAATTTTTTCCGAGACATGCGACACCAATAAAAAAAAAATGATGTAACAAGAAAAGAAAACATTAAAAACTCCATCCATTAAAAAAAGTATTTAAAAAAAACACATTAAAAGTTCATCCATTTAAAAGCATTTAAAAAATTAAAAGTTCACCTATTAAAAACGACATCCGTCCGCTCTAAAATAGTATACTTTAAACATTTAAATAAAAATAAAAATATAAATGATAACGTTAAGAATTTTTTTTTCTTTTTCTAAAGAACCAAAAATAAAAAGAAATAACAGAAATACAAGATAAACATTTACTGCTATATATAAAATATAAATTAAATTAATGAATAAAATAAAAAGCAGAGATTGCGAATAATACAATTAATAACTTCCGCGTTGAGGTCTAAAAATTAAATAAACAAATCAGTCAGGCCGACTCGACTAGATACATCCAGCTTAGTGATATCAAATTATGAATGCATTAGAAGCATTAACAACATTAAAAACAAATTAGCGATAATTTCATGGAGATTTGGGTCATAACCCAATAGAGATAACAGTAAACTGAGGCATCATGCGAGAAGATATTGTCAGGGTTTAGCATGCGCAGGGACCATCAGAAATAGGATTTAGGGTGTCAAACAGACATATTATGTGTTTTGTCTTACTTATTTTTTTTTTTAAAGCCTGGTACGTATTCTATCGGTTACTTTTGTCGAACTGTTAAGTTACAGGGACGGAAACAAACCAACACCGGTTGTCAAGCGACGGTGTGGGACAAACAAACACACACACACACACGATAGGCTTCTTTCAGTTTCTGTATACCAAATCTACTAACAAGGCTTTGGTCGGCCCGTGGCTATAGTAGAAGACACTTTCCCAAGATGTCACGCAATAGGACTGAACATTGAACTATGTGGTTGGAAAGTAAGCTTCTTACCACACAGCCACTCCTACGCCTATATGTGCATGATAAATAATAACCCTTTCTACTATAGGCACAAAGCCTGAAATTGCTAGGAGAAAGGGTAAGTCGGTTCAATTGCCCCCAATGCCCGACTGCTACTTAATAGGCCCCGAAAGGACAAAAGGCAAGTTGGATCCGGACAAGCTCAACCTCTAATCAGTTATCGACCAAATATCACCAGAATTTTGACACTTATGATAATGTTCGTTAGTTTGGCTGTATCAGCAACATAAGACAAGCTACTGAAGTAGAGATGAGCGGACATAACAGACAAAATGATGCAAAAACAAACCGGAAAAAATTAAGACAGGTTAATAATAACAAGAACAGATGATATTTCTAGACAGAGACCTAGGGGAAAAAATTATATATATATAACGAAGAAATAACAAGCAAGAACAGTAACAGAAGAAATACGTAAAGAAAGAATGTCTTGCGATTATGGGACAAGAGTAAGACAATGTTTGTTCTAAGTAACGCTAATAGGAAAGATGGTAGCTCGTTCGAACTTAGGAAAACATAGAATGATAGAAATATAGTGAAGACAAAAGGGTAAACAGAAGGTTCATAAATACCTAGCAATAACAGAACACTTGTATATTTATTAGACACATATGTTCCCTCATGACTCGCTTACTTTAATGTCAATGCGTCCATAAACAGTGTTTACGTGGATAGTTGAAGAAAGGGTACAGCTGCTGCGGGAATTTGCAACAATTGAATAATGCATCTACAGCTTTTCCCTAGTATTTTTTGTTTTGTTTTTTTTTTACCTGTAAAAATAGTGTATATAGATTTATTGTTTACCTTCGTTGTGACACAGGGTGTTGGTTAGTAAATCTTCAGATGTGCAGATTACACACACGCACGCACACACACACACACACACACACAC
>NC_069000.1:37499672-37501224 GCF_001194135.2 Octopus bimaculoides | reverse complement strand
TTAACAACCGGCGTTGGTGTATTCATGTAACCGTGACTTAGCGGTTCGACAAAAGAACCCCGATAGAATAAGTACTAGGCTTACAGAGAATAAGGCCTGGGGTCAATTTGTTCGACTAAAGGCGGTGCTCCAGCATGGCCGCAGTCAAATGACTGAAACAAGTAAAAGAATAACAGAATATATATATATATATATATATATATATTACATTTGAGTTTTTTCCGAAAAAAAAACTGTATACACACTTAAGCATTTGATTATTTAACTTTCATTTCTTTTGTAAGAAATAACGAAAGGAACCAGACCAAGCTTTGAACAAAGGAAATTTAACCTAAAAGTGTTACTGAAAGTTTGAAAACTCAATAGAAGTGGAAAGATCGTTTAGGAGGGAATTTCAGAGCGATCAAGCGTGTCGTGAGATAGGAATTTTAAAATCAATCGTCCATCGCATTTTGAAACACTGTCATTGGAAAAGTTAGACTCCGAAAATAGTCCATGCTTTCTATGAAGATGATCCGGACCGAAGACTGGAAATTTGCAAGTAATACTTGGCAAAATATGTAAAAGATGCATACTTTCCAACAAAGACTGCTTGGAGTGATTAAGTTATATTTAAATTAAATGGCTCAATTTGCCGTCACAACTGCACGTAGTGGGGACACGAGAATTTACACATCATGGAGCAACATTAAGTAAATTTTCCAGGAGTTACAGTATCGTGCGATTTATCATCCAAAGCATTAACTTGACTGTGCATTTTTAACGGTTATGTGACTGTCCGATGTACACGAACACGCTTCAACAATCTGTCATGCGAAACTTTCAAGAGTATTTTGAAGATGTAGAGTCTATTTCCCGCAAGATAGGGTACACCTATACTATCATTGTAATGTAAGGGCCTACCTCAATGACATTCTACCAAAAGGGTGGACTGGATGAAGAGATTCAAGAAAATAACCTCCGCATTCGCCGGATCTTACACCACCAGACTTTCTTTATAGAGATGTTAAAAAAGACAAACTTTATGGTACAAGTCCGGGAACAGTCGACGAATTGAGGGCCGCTGGTGTACGTGAATGTGCACGAATACTAAACGAAAATTTCTTCACATTTGCGGTTCCATTGCTTGAACTGGAACAGTCTAAAGTTTGAGAACAGGCGTTCATAAAAAAATAAATCTGTCTCTAAATTCTATTAAATCTTGAAACTGAAATGTTTTCTATTAAACACTGGCTTTATAATCATTCAATGTTTGTATATATTTAGGGTGGGGACACCCTATGCATATATATATATATGTATATACATCGGTAACACGCTGGGCGAAGCGCTTAGCGTCATTTCGCCCGCTGGAGTCGACTTTGCCTTTCATCCTTTCGAGATCGATAACATAAGTAAAAGATGAACATTGGGGTCGATTTAATCGACTGAACCCTTTCCCCAAATCTACTGGCCTTGTGCCAAGATTTGAAACCAATAGTTATTGCATACATATATTTATATAACAACTATATCACACACACATATATCTATGCATATATATATATATATA
>NC_069000.1:37496197-37498219 GCF_001194135.2 Octopus bimaculoides | reverse complement strand
ATATATATATGCAAATATATATACATGTATATATATATATGTGTCTGTGCGCGTGTGTATGTATGTATAAACCTGTATATATACGTATATAAAGATACACATATACACACACACACATACACATAGGTGTGTGTGCGTGCGTGTGTATGTATGTGTGTGTGTGCATGTAAATATGTATGTATATATAAGTATATATGCGTGCATATATATGTATATCTCTATCTATATTCAGGCAAGAAAAAAAAGTTAATCAACTTCGCATACAGAACTTGGGTTGAATTTTCTGTGACATGTTTATGGGGGAAAAAACTACGTTTGATATGACATCAAATATCGTATAATTCCTTGGTTCCTCTTTGTCTCTTCTTCAACAAATCAATACTTATTGAACTGCATGTTATATTGATGGTATAGTCTAAGTTTAAGCAAGTCTGTCTTCAACATCGTTACTGTATATTGTTTAGTTTTGTAACTGATAAAAGTCATGAATGCTGAATTTCTTAGTTCCATCTATACTTTTGTTCTCGAATTTGTCTTTTCCCATATGTGTATGTATATTTGAATGTATGTTTTTACCTAGGTGCAAGAGTGGCTGTGTGGTAAATAACTTGCTACCAACCACATGGTTCTGCGCAAGTGTCTTCTACTATAGTCTCGGGCCGACCAAAGCCTTGTGAGTGGATTTGGCAGACGGAAAACTGAAAGAAGCCCGTCGTATATATGTATATATACACGTGTTATCTATATGTTTGCGTGTCTGTGTTTGTTCCCCCAACATCGCTTGACAACCGATGCTGGTGTGTTTACGTCCCCGTAACTTAGCGGTTCGGCAAAAGAGACCGATAGAATAAGTACTAGGCTTCCAAAGAATAAGTCCCGGGGTCGATTTGCTCGACTAAAGGCGGTGCTCCAGCATGGCCACAGTCAAATGACTGAAACAAGTAAAGAGTATATATATTATATGTATATATCAATTTAGCAACCTTCCCCAAAACAATATCTCGAAATACACACATGGACCTATAAATAACAGCATGTAAAATATTTATATGTCAAAAAATCCTTTCGGACATAAGAAAGTCGAAGACTGCGCATGGGACTTGAAACTACATTCCATTTCTTGCAGGTATAACAAACGTTCTATTATTGTACCAAAGCAATCCCTCGCATTTCTGTATCTATTTTAGAAATGTTATTCTTACCAGCGAGAAATATATGTTGTTGGCGTCATAAAAAATTTATTAAATTTCGAGAGGGTAAATGACCATAGGATTGCACTTAGAAAGTTCCCCTTCGGGGCATACCAACTTTCCGTCTCTACACCATTACATGTACATAGAGTAAAGGGTAAAGACCCCTTTCGGTCATGAATGACCATAGATTTTCGTCCAGAAAGTTACCTTCCGAGGTACAAGTCCGGGCAAGGTTGTTTATGGAAGACCAGCAGTCGCCCATGAACACCAGTCTCCCCTCTCCGTGCATCTGGAAAGTTCCTCTCCAAGGCACAAATCCGGGCAAGGCTGTTTATGGGAGACCATCTTACTAGCCTCCCCTCTCCACACCACCGATGTTGTCCGAGGGAAAGGTAAAAGCTGATACGGCTCGGCACCAGTGACGTCACAACTCATTTCTACAGATGGGTGAACTATAACAACATGAAATAAAGTGTCTTGCTCAAGAACGCAACACTTTGCCTGGTCCGGGATTCGAACTCACTACCTCGTGATTGTGATCCCGACGCTCTAACCACTGAGCCATACGCCTTCAAGAATTTCGAGAGAACGCAAACTAATTCTAGCTTAGGGATATCTCGAAGTAATATCTCGAAATGATGTAATATATATATATATATACATTACATCATTTCTAGATGCATTATATTATACATACATGTGTATATGTATATACTAGCTATATTTCACATACACACATACACACACAGACACACACTCATACACAGACACGTATATATGTATGTGTTTGTGCATATATATATATATATATATATATATATATATATAC
>NC_069000.1:37493581-37496176 GCF_001194135.2 Octopus bimaculoides | reverse complement strand
CACATACATACATATACACGCTCATACACACACACACACACACACAACAAACACACACACACACACACACACACACAATTACAAGCAACTGGATTTCAATTATAAATAGCCGCATTCTCGTAACTGACATAACGCCTGTAGCTGGTTTGATAGCTTTTCTGCTCTTACCATCAGATGACTGCCTAAGCCCAATTTTGTTTTAATTGTTTTTGCGAGAAACGGAGCACATGATTTCGCCAAGAATTACACGAATATTAACTCCGCATTTGTCCAAAATGGTTTTTCAATCCGGTCGTAGATGAGCACTCCTTTGGGGCATAAAGAACAGCAGGGTCCCACTGGTGCCGTTGTGTCTCGTACTGGTTTGCTGATATGTAACCTGTCATGAATGATATCAATGCTACAACAAGTCGTGCAAGTGATATAAACACAGCCTGCAGATTACGACGCTATGCGTCACTATTTGATACACAAATCGATTTTTCTGTTTTTCCTAGTTATAGACCGCCATTCGCTTTTGTCCAGTGTGTAATATTCCCAATCATAAGTGCCGATGTTTCTCATGAGCCACCCCAGAGTCTTGGCTGATGGGTTTCAGTCATTTGATTGTGGCCATGCTGGAGCACCGCCTTTAGTCGAGTAAATCGACCCCAGGACTTATTCTTTGTAAGCCTAGTACTTATTCTATCGGTGTATTTTGCCGAACCGCTAATTTACGGGGACGTAAACACACCAGCATCGGTTGTCAAGCGATGTTGGGGGGACAAGCACAGACACACAAACACACACACACACACACACACACACACATAAATATATATACATATATACGACGGGCTTCTTTCAGTTTCCGTCTACCAAATCCATTCACAAGGCTTTGGTCGGCCCGAGGCTATAGTAGAAGACACTTGCCCAAGGTGCCACGCTGTGGGACTGAACTCGGAACCATGTGGTTGGTAAGCAAGTTACTTACCACACAGCCACTCATGCGCCTTAGTGCCATAACCAGGTACTTAACGCCGTTTGGTTCAGCCGACACCAAACCAGGAAGACAGCCAGATCTTTTCTTAAAGCTGGGTTGAATCCCGCACGGCTGCTACAGATAACATTGCGCCTACTTTCCACAGCTATTGACTGAGAGCTGTTTTACAATATCCTGTGGATCTTTTAAAACATCTAAAGTTTCCTGAGCACAATGACACTCCGCCCAGGCATATATATTTCGCTCCACCCCTTTCTGAAGTTATTGTTCTCGGTGACAATCTCTTGTAGTTCTCACATTCATCCTATGCTGAGGCTGCCAGTGCAGAAACCGAATCTTTTGTTACATTCTCAACTCTTCACACTAAACTGTTTCATTCTTCTCACACCCTATACCGACACACAGACATCGCATGCGGCGCTACTGCACATTAGCAAATAGCTTTAACACTATTTGTATATATTTCTAGCTGTTGGTTCGATTTAGCCAGAGCTAATAACGACAAGCTTTAACTACTAAATATTGTTAAACACACCTCTGTAAATGCAGTGTACATAAGCAATTCCGTTTAAATATAACGAAGAACCGGCAGTGAGACTGTTTTTAGCAGATCCTCAAATGGGGCCCATGGCAGGCAATGGGTTAAGTACGCGTGCTTGTTTCTGGATAACCTTAAGGGTGGACATTTTATTGAGCACATACACACGCCTCCAACTTCCAGGTCAAAGAAACATCGGCATAACCAGCGTCACGCCTCTCGTTCCTACCACTGCCACCACCACCACCACCACCATCACCACCATCACACACACACCACCACCTCCACCACTGCCATCACTAACAATTTATGGTCATGAAGACATCATCATATTGGCTTCAAATTTTGGCACAGGGCCAGAGTCGGGTAAATCGATTACATCGATCGCCACTGCTCAACTGGTTCTCATTTCATGGACGCCGAAAGGATGGAGGGTAAAGTCAACCTCGATGGAATTTGAATTCAGAACAGACAGAATGCTGCTGAGCATTTTTTTCCCTATGCGTGCTAATGATTCTGCCAGCACGGCGCCTTGTGAATACACCATCATATTACCGCCATACCATAACACTCGCGTAGTCTACCATCCCTAAATACTACGACTATCGTCATCATCTTCCTTCGTCGTCGTCGTCGTCATCATCATCATCATGATGATGATGATCATCATCATCATCTCTTTCATCATTAACGTCATCATCATCATCATCATCATCAATCATTATCATCATCACCATAAACGCTTTCAAGCTCATAATACATGATCATGATCAGGATCATCATCATCACCATCACCACCACCATCATCATCATCATCAACATCATCATCCTCACCATCATCATCACTACCGCCACCCACCAGCACCTTCAACTCAAGATTACCATGATCCTCATAATCAACAAATTCTGGTCATAGATTTACCAAAGGTTTCGTACCCACGAAAGCCACAGCTCGTCAGACTCTATATACGAGCTGTCCACAAGGTTGTGGCTTTCGTGGATACCAAACCTTTGGTAACTCTATGACCAGAATTTAACATTCTGTTTATATATATATATATATATATATATATAT
>NC_069000.1:37491629-37493515 GCF_001194135.2 Octopus bimaculoides | reverse complement strand
TATGTGTATTTCTTCTATCTTAATGAATAAAAATTCTTCTGATAGAATAAATGGGTTAATAGAAACCAATGTAGCAAAGAACACAAAATAACTGTGGTTTAGTTCCTGTTTTTAAGGCAGGAACTCCTTGAAATTTTGGGTATTTGAGTATATTTAAGAATTTAAGGATTGGAGAAAACGCATGTTATAATTGCATACTTTATTCCTACATATGTTTCAAAGGATTACAACCTTAAATTCTTATATATATAATACCACTTGCTAAAATCAGAGCCAAGGCTCCAAAGCCACCAGAAACGCACAATAATGATACACACGAGCAATGCAATGAACGTATGAGAAATAGGCTTACCTTTGCATTGAATACATCGGTAAGTAATGCATATTTAAATAGCAATTGATTTCACTCTCTGTATGAGCAACATACTCTAGGATCTTAGGTTGAAAATAGCATTTTAACATCTATTTCTAAAATATTCACTACATTAGCTCGTGTGCGTTCCTTACTTTAAACGTTCCATTCCATTTAAAAGAAAACTATCGTGATCAAGAATAAATTTAAATAAAGATGTATTATTACCGTTATTAATATCATTAGTAACGGTAATAATATACCTTTATTTAAATTTATATATACATATATGTATGTATGTATGTATGCATGTATGCATGTATGTGTGTATGTATGTATGTATGTATGTATGTATGTTATCAATCAGTTTCATTTCTGCATTTCTTGTCCATAGAGAAAGAGCCGGACTCTAACATAGATTCAAGGCTCCTTCATTGGAACTTTTATCAACATCATCTAGGTATTTGTGCATATGTGTGTGTGTGCAGTATTTGGTGTTAGTGTATGCGCAGATTTGTATGTTTGTTTTATGGATGCGTTTTTATGTCTAGATGCATGCATATGTATTTATGTGCTAAATTTTTGGAAAGTTTTACATATCTTTACAGTTCCATTGATGGCCTGAATCTGTAGTCTTCTAATCAGCCTTTTTCTTTCAGGTTTTGAGAACCCTAATTTTTCCAGGTTTTTGTTGAGGCAGTTTGTTACATATCCCAATGCCCCAACAATCACGGGTATGAATCTGAACTTGTAGTCTGGGTGGAGTATCTGCAAATTTCTCAGTAGCTCGGCGTAGTTGTTCTCTTTTTCTCTAATCTTTAGTGGGATGTTGACATCCGCAGGACAGCTGATTTCTATGTACGCATATATGGACGTATTTATATATGACTTCGTGCATATTTGTACATGTATACTTGCTTGAATATGTTTTTCAGTAGTGTACGCTCGCGTTTGTGTATAAAAGCGTATTATTGCGTTTTTGTGTTCGTGATACTTTTATTTGTGTTATTTATTACCTCCGCCTTCGCTAAGGCGGAGGTATTGTTTTTACTCGTGTTTGTTTGTTTGTTTGTCTATGGTCAAGATATCTCAAGAACCGCTGGATGGATTCAGATGAAACTTCCAGGGATGTTTGGCCTCGTGACTGCCACAAGCTGATTAGATTTTGGATTCGATCCGGTACCGGAGAAGGATTCTGAATTATTTTACCTGTTTTTTACTTAATTTTTGAGAGCGGTCCGGTTCAATTTTAGTACGTTTGTTTGTGAGAGCAACCGAGTTTATTTCAGATATTCTCATTTTAAAAATCATCTCTAGCTAATCATTAAGAGAACGTTAGTGTAGCCTTAGCGGAGGTTTGCGCTCTCTGAGTGCTCTTGTTAACGTTTATTTTTCCGACTCTATACATTCTGCTTTCATATCCTGCCAGAATCTATGTGATCTTCCACCCCTTCCAGAATCAATAAAAAAAAGTACAAGTCAAGTCCCGAGGGTTGATTCTGATGGACTTTTGGCCCCACACGTAAGTTGCTCC
>NC_069000.1:37488965-37491051 GCF_001194135.2 Octopus bimaculoides | reverse complement strand
TAATAACAATAATAATAATAATAATAATAATAATAATAATTATTATTATTATTATTATTATTATTATTATTATTATTATTATTATTATTGTTGTTGTTATTATTATTATTATTATTTGAGAAAGGCTTACACCCATTGTTTTGAAATGTGGGATGCAAAACAATTTGTTGGAAAATCCCTGTCAAAGACGGAGAAATTCCAACACATGTAGTTTGGATAGCTATTCCGAAAGTCAGTTTCGATTTTCATGGACTGACAATTTCCCTGAAAATGGTAACATTTAAAATATATTTCATTGTATTTTCTTTCTTTCTTTCTTTCTTTTTTTTTAATTACTAGAGACACCATCTGCAGAGTGATGATGGGTCGGTCGGTGGTGATAATGTAACACGACAAGTCCTTGACACTATTTTCTTAGCCTCTTTCTTTCGCCATCCCACTAATGTCGTTCCTCGTGAAAACTCATTTATTCGTTCTATCTTTCATTAATTCTGGTGCGTCGTATTCAAAATAACTCTCCCAGGTCTAATGGCTAAACAATTAAAAAAAGTGTACGTACGTACGTATGTATGTACGTACGGACGTACGTATGTACATACCCATGAGATTCTTTAAATAAATATATGCTCACACTTGGTTGTGTGCGTCTACAGAGACACTTAAGTAAAAAATAATGATGCACACACACACACACACACACACACACACACACACACACACAGAACATAAGTAGGGAAGCATACACCAACATATATACACACACAAACACAGCTACATATTTACAAATTTCGGGCACTCTTTTAAGACTTTCATAGCGACCGGCTTCAACTCCATTAAGAAGGACTTAATAAGTCTCAAAGGATAACATACATACATACATAAGTATATACATACATGCATGCATACATACATACGTACATACATACATACATACATAAGTATATACATAACGTAATTATGTAATTATGTACGTAGATACATACATACATACATACATGCGTACATACATGCTTGCATACATAAGTATATACATAATATACTTACGTACATACATACATACATACATACATACGTACGTACGTACGGACATACATACAACATGCATACATAACATAGTTACGTACATACACGCATACATAGCATACATACATACTTATATAAATATATACATACATTCATACAATCATACATACATATGCTCATATATATATATATACACTTAGTAGCATATATACTCATATACAGGCAACCAGTTATACACACACACACACACACACGCTTACTTATACGCATTTATATACATATAAAAATGACTGTATATTTACCACAATTAGTGCTTTAGTTCGAATATAGAGATACCAATGCTTATTGTTGTCCGGCACTTATGGTATTGATCCGTCTGCGTCGAATTGCGTGATTACGGAACATGAAAACATTTTCACTTTTTAAACGTTGAACACATAAGCAGAGACACAGTCACGAGTAATACCGACCATGCTATGATGATCCCCCACGCGTATACATACATACATACATACACACATACTTATATATACTTATATATACATATATACACACACATATGCAAGTAAAATGGTTATAGATATATGTACATATTTATATACGCATATGTACCCCTACACAATTACATAAATACATAAACACGCAAGCATATACTTCACATGCGAAGAGGTGTGTGTGCGCATATCTACATACATACATACATACATACATACATACATATATATATATATATATATATATATATATATATATATATATATATTACACGCGCACGAACATATACATACGCACACACATATTTCTATACATACGCAAGTATAAATGTGTGTGTAAATTTATATATTTATGTAATTATAAACATATATGCATATACATACATCCATAACACACACACACACACACACACATATATATATACATACATATATATATATATATATATATGTATATATACACATGAAAATATATATTCATACATATATGTATATATATGTACAGTTATATATATATACACATGAAAATATATATTCATACATATATGTATATATATGTACAGTTATAT
>NC_069000.1:37487244-37488662 GCF_001194135.2 Octopus bimaculoides | reverse complement strand
ATATATATATATATATATATGTTAATGCATATATGTATATATACATACATATGTATGCACTCACACACACACACACACACACACACAAACAAACAGACATAAATATATTGTATTTAAGCAATCTTATATTTCATTTTTACTCTTGAAAAGAAAATTAGAGACTAAAACACTTGTCTTCACCCATCATACTACGCATTTGAGTTCGTTCAACGAATTCGTTTCCCTGAATTGACATGTGTGTGTGCGTGCGAGTGTGTGTGTGTGTGTGTGTATACAGGTATATGTATGTAATGTGTATATCTACGCACACATACATACATGCATACATACGTATACATACATATTTGTATACATGTATCTATATATGTATACATAAACAATGATATGTTTATATGCATATATAGATAGATAGATAGAGATAGAGAGAGAGGGAGAGAGAACGAGAGAAAGATGCATATATTTGTGCGCACATAATATATATATATTTATATATAACATACAATACATAACATATTGGAACGAACACGACACAATGAAGTAGAGAAATTTGAAAAGACAACACGAAACCGGTTATTTCTCAAAATACAATGTTTATATACCAAAAAGATTTTATAACATTTTTCTAACATTTTTCTAACATTTTTCTGACATAATTTAAATATATACTTTAACCATGTAACACAAGCCTTCTGTAGTTTTTTCACTCTTATTATCTTTTATATATATAGCATAGTGTTACCGAATACTTAAGACGTTTGCTTATCAACCACACGATTATAGTTTTGATTACACAGCATGGTTTCTTGGACATACATCATTTTCTTTTAGCTTCTGGCCGACTCTTATTTTGTGAGTGAAATAGGTTAGGCAGAATCTTATAGACGATCTTCATTTTACGAATGGACAAATGTCGGATGTATTGTACCTCTTCTTTAAAGCTACAGTTGTGTTACACACTGTGTGACGCTGATTCTAACCGAAATCTATGTTAAAGGATGCACGAATCTCTGGAATGTTCTCTCATGTACACGCTGATTAAATGATCAAGTGGTTCAGTCGATGTAAGAACTAAGTCTTCCTCGTTGACTTCAACGTTACATAGCGGAGCGCTTACTACAATGTAAGATCAAGTGTACTTCATTCATTTTGTATACCAGAATCTGAATGGGTCCGTTTGTTACTTCATTCAAAGTAGTAATCCCAGATAATTCATAATTTATATGGCTGGGCGAATAAGAAGATATACGGTGTCAGTGGTAAGAAACTCTTAAGGGAGCTGAACAGCAGGTCTTGAGAGAATGAATCCCACTCAAGCAAGTGTTTCGCGCGTTGACACCGTATATCATTTTAATCATGTAGCCATATAGATTATGGATAATTCTTAACTTACATGATTAATATATATATATATATATATA
>NC_069000.1:37481794-37484934 GCF_001194135.2 Octopus bimaculoides | reverse complement strand
ATATATACCCTTTCTACTATAAGTACAAGGCCTGAAATTTTGGGAGACGGGGCTAGTCAATTACATCGACCACAGTACTCAACTGGTACTTATTTCATCAACCCCGAAACGTTGGAATGTTGGTTTTGGATAAGGTAAAGCAAGAGACTTTGATTTAATGGCTTGAAGCTAATCTTTACCAATCAGATGAGCTTTACAAATCCTTAAAGATATTAGTCAGATTATCTGACTAATGGCTATTACATACCAGTCTCTGACAGGGGTCCCTGAGACTCTACCTTTAATGACTTGACTGCTTTGTCTATATAGAAGGTAAAAAGGAAGACCAAAATGTTGCAACCTGTTATGATCCTTTTCTCTAGCTTTTACTCTCCTAATATTTTGAATCCAGATGTAATTCTTATGTGGAAGTTGCAACAATGATCTAGAAGAGTCATTGATTTTGCTAAGAACATGATGTCTCTCTACCAGCTTCTGTGGCGTAAAGCCATAGGCCATTGCACGGTTCAACCACAACACCGTTATATGACTCTCTATATATGCTCCAAGTCACCAAGTGTTCCAGCGACTTTATCTTTCTGTACCAATTTGTCAATGAACATTCTTCAGTGGGAACTTTATCAGCTGATAGGACAAGATACAGACATCTATTTTTCCTTCAATGCTTAGTATTGAGATGGTTCTCAATAACTCGATCGTCTTAGAATTCTCCTCCTTGGGGATTCAAACATCGTCAGCATATTTCTATTGGTTGGTGAATTTTCTTCTACGCTTGACTATTTTCGGTATCTCTCACAATTGTTGAAGGAATTTCGGACAATGTTTATAAACACTGAGCCTTGGAGTAGAGGTTATCTTTGATGCTTCACCAATTTCGTGAACTTCCCTACAGCTCCGTTCACTCACACCGAATATAATCGTTGGTGGGGCCTCAAACTTATCAGAATTTTGTTTTGGTTAAACTCTTACTCTCTCACAGTGTCATTCAAGGAATTCGGAAAAAGGTGTTTACGGAGCACTCGAGAACTCAAGATTGCGCTACGTTTGTCACCAAGTTTCTTCTTGGTGAAGCAAATGGGTTGCAAATAAAAACAATGTATTTGTTGCTTCTTTCTCTTTGTTTTCTGTGGTATTCGGCTCTGAGCAAAGCTATCAGCGTCTCTATCAGGATGTCTGATAGTCAAGCTATTGGTTGGCATTTCTCTTCAGTGGCCCCTTTCTACTACTTCTAGAGAATCCTCGGTTCTTGCCAAAGTTGTATTTTGATGGCCTTGCATTTCTATTGTGGAATTTCTCGCTTCGTACTTTGATGAGGGTGAATCTAGCCGATGAATCGCTAAACGTGATTGTTGCCATTGCCTTCAGCTGATTTTCCACATCGCCCTTAGCTGTTGCGTGTAAAGTCCTATATATATATCTTCGCCAAACTCCTGCCACTCACTTTCTTGTTTACTGGAGACCATTTGATGTACTGAACTAGTTTGAATTAAGTTTGGGGCACAGACATGGAAGGGATTTCTGGTCTTGCTCCTACGTTTCACAGAATATGATCCTTTGTGTCGCACCTGTTTCTTTTCATGCCGACACTATACTCTGACCTGATAGATCTTAAAGCTGCGCAGATTCTTGCACTTTTCATCACAGATGCGTCTTTGGCCCAGTGCCAAAATTTGAAATTATTATTATTGATCTGAGTTCAAATTCCGTCGAGATCAACTTTTCCTGTTATTCTTTCAGGGTCGATAAAATAAGTAACATTTGAGAATTGGAGACGATATAATCGACTAGCCCCGTTCTTCAAAACTTCAGGTCTTGTCCTTATAGACGCTGGGAAAAACTGAAAGAACCGAATTATCAATGTGTCCTCCTTCGCTAAAACGGTATCTTGTAGTTTTCATCTTTTACTTGTTTCAGACATGACGGCCGTGCTGGGGCACCGATTTGAAGGGTTTCACTCAAACAAATCGAACCCAATTCTTTCTTTCTTTTTTTTTCTGTTTTAAGTCTGGCACTTATTTTATCGGCCCTTCTACCGAAACCCAGATGTTACGGGGGACGTAAACAAACCAGGACCGGTTGTCATGCAGTACAGAGGACGAATACAAATAAATATACATACACTCACACGCTCGCAGACTTGAACAAAGAATTTAAAAAATAACAAATTAAACTGATTAGAACTACCAGTGAAGTCATTCTTTTTTCTTTTTTCAAATGCGTGTGTGTGTGTGTGTGTGCGTGTGTGTGTGTGTGTGTGTGTGTGTGTGTGTGTGTGTGTGTGTGTGTGTGTGTGTGTGTGTTTTCAAGATACCCAAGACAATGCGAGTTAAAATAAATAGTACAAGTCGATGGTTTTGTATTTCAATATTTCAGGTTTAGGATCCCTTCATCAGGAAATCTTCGGAGACATGCTGTTTTGAGATGGCTCCTTTGTTCTGTAGTATGTGCACATGTAAGGTTGCTTCCACACAGTTTCCGCTTACCGAATTCACTCACGATGTGAATAGTAGAAGACACTTCATCCAATGTGTCGCGCATGAACCCGAAAGCACATGGTTGCAAAGCGAGCTTCTTACGTACACAGCCGTGTCTGCGTCTATGACTATAATTTGATGGAATGTTTACTGCTAATTCTGTAACGTATAGCCTCCCAACTAACACTTGTCACTTAAGTATGTCACTATTATGTCAAAGGCAAGAAAATGTCACAGGCAAACTTCTTACCTCCCTTTTCCACTTTCAAATTATGTTAGAAAGCTCCGTCTGTAATAACGAATTGCTCTCACTTTTCTGGTCATATCAATTTCATTTGGGAATTAGCTAGTAAATTAGATGTATAAATTAAGTTTTCTCCCAATAATTCTTAATACTGCAATATATAATACGCGTTATAATATTCTTTCTAATTAATATTTGGCACAAGGTCAACAGTGTTGAAGGGAGGGAGAACCCAGTGATCAACTGGTATTTATTTTATCCACCTTGAAACGATGAAAACCAAAGTCCACCTCGGCAGCATTTGAACTCAAAACGTAAAGAACCGGAAGAAATGCGGCTGAGCAGTTTGTCCCGCGCGGTAACAATTCTGTGAGATTGCCGCCTTAAATATTATGATATCCATTTCAAATTTTCGAACGAGG
>NC_069000.1:37479653-37480514 GCF_001194135.2 Octopus bimaculoides | reverse complement strand
ATGACGCATAAGTACGTAATACATACATACATACATACATACATACATATATATATATATACGTATATACGGCAGGTTTCCACACAGTTTCCGTCTACCAAATTCACTCACTAGGAATTGGTCGGTTCAAAGCAATAATATAAGATACTTTCACAAGGTGCTGCACTGCGGGATTGAACCCGAAGAGCGAATTTTTTTTAACCACAGAACCATGCCTACGCAACAACTGAATAAAGTCTTTAGATAGTAATTCACAAAATAAAATCATTGGGAAGTTGCAGCAAAATCGTTTATTCAGTTTCATTTTCATTTCTTTCTATTTATTTGTTCCCACTTATTTGATTACAACTTTTTGTGTATCCCGGGAGGGTTTTTATGACACTAATAAACACACACAAACACACACGCAGGTTCTATATCACTTTCGTACTAATTTACTCGTCAACTGGTTAACTATTCAACCAGTTAACTAATCGATTATTTGATTAATCGTTCCGTGAAAAATCAATCGGTTAGGTTTGCAGTTTGTGAAAGTCTTTTCATCGTCGTTCACAACTCTATCAATGACATTCCTTCCCTAATGTAGGTGAGCTTCAGATCTGTTTGTCTCTTGGTTTTTTGCTTCTTTACATTATTATTATTATTTGTTGTTGTTGTATATTTATGGAGTTGTATGGACGCGAATAAGGATGTATACGAGACGTGGAGGGAAAGAGAGAAAGAAAAAGAACGTGTGTACTTTCATAAAAAAGAAAAATGTTTTTTATTCTCGGATATCAAACGACTTCACTGATCGTAAAATTGTTTTATTTCGTATTTCATTTTCCAACAACCCCTTCAGTTTTTTTGTTTTACAAATGA
>NC_069000.1:37477639-37479643 GCF_001194135.2 Octopus bimaculoides | reverse complement strand
TGTGTGTGTGTGTGTGTGTGTTTATGCATACATGTACACACATATAAATAAAAATACATGCATGTATGCAAACATTTATGTATATACCTGTGCATCAATGGTGCATGTACATGTGCGTTAATGTATACAAATCGATATATATATATATATATATATATATATATATATATATATCATTGAAAAAATTGCAGTCAAAAAGAAGGGGTAGAGTTCACACGCGACAGATGCCCAAATGCAAGCCTGGACGACCTTTATACTGTACTTATACTGTACTCTACTACGTTCTTAACAGAATATATCATAATTATATACATCCATATACATGTATATGTCTGTATGCATATGTATGTATGTATTTATATGCATATATGTGTAGATACATGTCTAGATATATACACCCCTCCCCATATATATATATACATGCATATATATATTATCTTTTACTTATTTCAGTCATTGGACTGCGGCCATGCTGGGGCACCGCCTTGAAGTGTTTAGCAGAACAAACGGACGTCAATAATTATTAATTCTTTTTAAGCCTGGAACTTATTTTATCAGTCTTTCTGTTTTGTCGTTGAACTGCTAAGTTACGGTGACGTAAACAAACCAACGCTGGTTGTCAAGCAGTGGCGAGGGGTACAATCACACACAAAGGTACACATACACAGATCTACCAAATCCACTCACAAGGCTTTGGCTTAGCCAGCCCGAGACAATAATATAAGACACTCACCAACGGTACCAGGCAGTGGGACTGAACCTGGAACCATGCGGTTGGAAAGCAAGCTTCTTCCGCCGTAGTGAAAGTTACATCAGGAGAGATATGTTGAGGATTTACTTCAACAATATTGCCCACGTGAGGATCACAGAAGACAGAGTAGTTTAGTTTCTGTGGAATGTCCGCTATATTGGTATCATTGTGAAGGATGTGGTATATATCGATCACTGGGCCGATGGATGGAAATTAGCCCGATGCTCTTTGTTTGTTTGTTTGTTCTTTTTACAGAAGAAAACTTTAGGACTATATATATATTTTTTTAATCGGTGGCTCTTTAGTTATTAACAAAAGACCTCATGCAGCTCTGCTGTTGTTATTTCTCTTGAGAGACAATGTTACTGCTGAGAACATTTTAGCTGCTTTATTGTTTTGTTAGCGTTTTTTTTTTTCTGATGAGTGTTTTTCTCTCACTTGGGAGTCTACATGAGTTTTGTTTGTGGATCCTGATGGGCTGTTGCTTGCACATATGTGAATAACAACGTTTTCAAATAGCTGCAAAGGCAGTTTGATATCAGAGGTATTAAGAGTGAAGGGCCAATTAACAAACAATAGCTCGCTTGTAATTGCACTCCGGTTTCTTTTATGCGGGTCCATGTTGCTAAATGGCGGCGCTGGAGTCAGTGACTTTTGGTCTTGTTGATAGACGATGCTATAAAATATGATGTGGTCTAAAAGAAGAACGTTTTGCTTGTGACATTACGAACAACGTGAGAGCCAGCGCTGGATTAACCGTTAAACTAAATAAGCACGTGCTTAGGGCATCAAGAGAAGAATGGCACCACAGAAATGGTAAATGATCTACAGTACAAAAGAAATCACTTTAAGCTCGCTAAAGTAATATTTGAAGTGGTTTATATGATCGGAAATATAATATAACTTCGAAGTGTTCTTGGTGTCATAGTAAGGATCTGATCAAAGACTTTGCAATTAAAAAAAAAGTAGGAGAAAGCTTTTCAAATATAAATAAAGTGGAAGTATACAAAATTAAACATTATTTGCCATCTCGCTGTTAGTTTTTTGTTTCATTTTGAAAAACGAAAATTTATTTTATGGTTTATTATTGTTTATATTTTGAAACTTTGAATTACATATATATGGAGGCATCAAAAGTGTTTAGAGCCTTTATGGGTTTCAATCCCATCCTTGTGAAAGTGTTTGTTCAACTCTAGGTCCAAAACACCTTTGTCGTGTCTCACTGACATACGCATGAGTTGAAACAGGATGGA
>NC_069000.1:37475395-37477042 GCF_001194135.2 Octopus bimaculoides | reverse complement strand
CTGTTCCTTTGTGTTGCCTCAAACACCGTTAATTGTCCTCGTTTCTACTTAGTGGCGGTGCGGGAGATATTTCTTACACTGGAGTTAAGTAGAAGTTGTAAACATACACATGCCTACCTAACTACACACACACACACACACACACACACACACACACACACAACGCGCGCGCGCGCATTCCTTTATTCTTTTATGTGTTTCAGCCCAAAAGTTGTGGCCATGCTGGGGATGCCGCTAGCATTATTACCTTTTTCAATGGCCTTTCTTCTTTTGTGATTAGCTTATGATGATGGAAGGTGTTTAATAATGCCGCCATCTTTTGACTGACCTTGGACAGCAGGGATGGGAGTTCAAGATATTTTTTCTTTTTTTGAAAACATTTACCCCCGCCTCCACTCCACGTAAATCTCAAATTTTTTGGCAAGTTATTTAATAGCTGTGGGCCTTTGAATCTCAAGCTATTGCAGTACCTGGTCCTCACTCTAGACGGGGTGGGTGAGACTTTGGAACAATGTAGAGACGTCCGGTTCGGGGGTTGGTACATCTCTCGACGCTAAAGTTTGGAGCTGACCCCTCTAGGATCTTCCATATGTATATCACTGCATATCTCACCCGTCATCGCTCCAGGGAGTAGGGTCGTAACTTTTTATTGTCTTTCCCAGTAGCTAGACTATCCCATTGATGTAATCTTCCTGGTGTATCACTGTCTCGAGTGATATTAATTTGACACTCTGGGGTGGCCATAGTTGAGTCATAGTCCAGACGGCTGAGAACAAACACCCTCCATAAAACCAGCATAGCTGCCTGGTCTCTTGTTCTGCCTATATGTAGGCGGAGCTCTGCTTTCAGGTCACCATATAATATCTCATAACTTTTTATTTTTAGGAATTTTCAGAAAAATTTTGTGAATTTGTGTTCTATGCATGCGAATTTATGCGATTATGCAAAAAATTTGTTTTTTAATTTTTTAATCCCCACTCCGCATAAATCCTAAAATTTCAGCTCTTTTCTTTTTCTTACACATACACGCACACTCGTTTGGTGCGGAGTGGGGGAGGGGTTTAAAAATCTAAATTACAGAAAAGTTATTCTTTATTTGCTTTAACCCCAGCAATGGACCATCCTTATGTGCATTAGCATTCCATTAAATGTGCTTATGGGGAGATAAGTTAAGTACCAGCTGCGTACTGGAGTCGACTGGCCCCTTCCCTAAAAAATTTGAGCCTTGTGCTTAGAGTAGAAAGGAATAATAAGAAAATGGGCTACAGCAAATATTCTGCTTAATACCACAGATTTGCTTGTCAGTTGTTTGACCTTAACCAGTTGAACATGTCCCTTAGTGGCTGACGATATGTACATCTCTGATCACGAGCAGAAGTAGTGGGGGAGCATCATAGCCATGTGTTGAGAGGAATTCTTTGGGGTTTGGATAATTCACCTCTGGAAACATGGGTGTTTCGTTCACCAGTCTTAAGCAACCCTAATTCGAGAACCTTTTGAGCAGGATGGGCTACTCGACCCGAAGAAAATTCTAACTGGGCCCCACCTGCAAGGCCATGCGCTGTTTATCTTGATATGAGATCGCCATGTCACGTACATATGGTTGTGATGCATGTGCCTGGTGTACCCTTATCAGACGGGTAGTAG
>NC_069000.1:37473794-37474337 GCF_001194135.2 Octopus bimaculoides | reverse complement strand
GTGCCACGCTTATTATAAGAATTATGTTAAGTGCACACATGCCTGTGAAACGCCTAACCACTTAGACGTTAATTCAGGAGCAAGTTATTCATTTGACCAAACAACTGAATTGAATCTTCGTCTTCAGGCAACGGAGATCCACCACACACGCGCGCGCGCGCACCTGCATTGAAGCATACAATACACATAGGCGCAGTTTTGTCTGTGTGGTAAGAGTTTTGGCTATGTGGTAAAGTCTCCTCAATGGATTTAGCAGGTGGACTCTGAAAGAAGGCCGTCGTGTTTATGTGTGTATGCGTGTGTGTATTTGTGTGTGTGTGTGTGTGTGTGTGTATGTGTACATGCAAATATATATACATATATATTTATATATATATATATATATATATATAGATAGATAGATAGATAGAAAAGACAAAAATGAAAATGCACATCAAGTATAAAAATTAAAAACTTGATGTGCATTTTCATTTTCCTTTTTGTCTTTTCTATCTATTTACATCACATGTAGTCTGTTTTCCTTGAATCCACTTTCTATTATAT
>NC_069000.1:37471680-37472635 GCF_001194135.2 Octopus bimaculoides | reverse complement strand
TATATATATATATATATGCTATGTATTGTGTCGTTATGGTTGTGCTTTCCCCCAGCACTGATTCATAACCGGTGTTGGTTCATTTACGCCCCGTAAATTAGCATTTAGGAAAAAGGAGAATGAAAAACAAAGTACCAGGCTTAAAAGTGACCGCGAGGGTCAATGTGTTAAACTAAAATCTTGAAGGGCTTGGCCTAGCACGGCCGCTGACCAATGACTGATGTAAGTAAAATATAAAAGCATATATACGTACATACATACATACATACATACATACATACATACGTACATACATACATACATACATGCATATACACATACATACATACATACATACATTCATTCATTCATACATACACATACATACATTCATACATTCATGTATACACATTCGTACAAACATATACGTACATACATTCCCACATATATACGCACATACATCCACTTATATACATACATACATACATACATACCCACATACATACACACATACACACTCACACACACATACAGACATTTTTTTCATTGTTCACGAGTTCTTACCAACGTCTGAATAGCTTGTTAATGTGTTGACTCTGATGATAAAATTGATGAAAAATAAAAATTAAAAGGAAAACGAACGAAATTATCTGACAGCCCAATACATACATACATACATGCATACATACATACATACATACATACATACATACATACATACTTACATACATATATATACATACACATACTTGTATACACACATACATTCATACATATATATGCATACATAAACATACGTACATACGTACATACACACACATACGTACCTGTTTACGCATACATGCGCATACATATATACGTATACACGCATACATACACACATAGAAACATCCCCACATACATATACATACAGTCAAACACGTCTATACATAAAGACATACATACATACATACATACATACATACATACATATATA
>NC_069000.1:37466904-37469604 GCF_001194135.2 Octopus bimaculoides | reverse complement strand
ATATATACATGACTTACAATGTGGAATCCGAGAGGGATGGATCTGATGGTGGTCTACGTCAGCAATTATTTCATTGAAGACTTCGTTGACGACTTTGGTAAGTTGACTTGGCCAGAGAAGTGATGTTTCTAATGTTTCGCGTAATTACTCATCATCAAAAATTTGGGGCGATAGAGACACACGCTACATAATAATAATAATGATAATCACAAAGTTATATGAGACCTAAAGGGAATAAAACACAGAAGACAGAGTCGAAGAAGCGTGTATTACGATCCCGATTGAGGATGAAGCGTTTTCTTCTTCTCTTCGTGTATGGATTTTATTTGAGTCTAATTGCTGGAGAGCATCACAGATTGAGACGTAATTGAAAGAATGACTATGAATTGCCACCGGTTTGAAAATCGCTTCGGCGTTGTTACGGACGTCGAGCAAATACCTGCGCTACTTGTCGAGCCAACTGGAAGCACATCCAAGAAATAAAAATGCGCTATAGATTTTCATGTATGGATCTTCAATATTATAGTTACGAAGATGCGCGGTAAAATATGGTTGGTCGTCGTAGATGGGTGCTGGGAAGAGGTTTAGTAGATGGAGACGCATGTCGGATACTAAGAGCTGGAGAGAGTGGATTTGTTAGGTTGAACTTTTGATTAGAAGGTCAAATAGATTTTTTATCCCTTTTGAAGGTTATGAGTGAAAGGTCGGGAAAGGCAGGAGTAGTTACGGGGTCTAATTTCAGAAAGCGAAAGTTACAAAAAGAGGATGTACAAGAGTTACTGCGTTGTAGGGTGGAAGGTGAAAGATGGCAGGAATCTTAATAACAAGAATGCGGATGAATGGCGGAAGTGCGGCAGAACGGTTATTGGATTTCTCTTGATGATGGACAACATTCACAACTGACTGGAGTTACTCAGGTGAGAGAGAGAAATGTTGCATTTTTTTCGACATTGAAATGAAGTCGAGGTTTTTGTCACAGAAGAATTGCAGCTAGAGCAATTTGTAAGAGGGGTGGGTGTGACAGAGTTAGTGTGAGTGTGAGGCAAGGAAGAAAAATCGAGTCATGAGCAAGAGTCCGTAGATGTGAAGAGATATCTTGGAAGTTGGTTGAAATATTGATTTCAAATTTTGGTACAAGGCCAGCAATTTTAAGGGAGGGAATAAGTCGATTACATTGACCTCCAGAACTAAATTTATTTTATCGACCTCGAAAGGACGGAGGGCAAAGTAGACCTCGGCGAAATTTGACTCAGAACGTAAAAACTGACGAAATGCTGCTAAGCATTTTTTGGCCAGCGTGCTATCGAATCTGTCAGCTCACCGCCTTAAAATTGATAGAAATATTGGAAACGGTGGAGTGTGGTAGCAACATCGATATAGTCGTGACTGTAACAGCCCGTTAGCTTAGCGATTGGCCCAGTAAACTGGGCCTCCATGTGGCTTACAAGCAAGTTTATGTTGTTCGAGCCCATTTTATTTAAATGGTTACTGACAGATCTCACTGGAGAAGGAAAAGCAAATTAAAGTGGGCCTTGATTTGGGGAGATAAAGTAGATGAACTGGATTCAAATGTGGCTCGGTAGTCAAGGGAAAATTTGAAGATTGAGAGTTCGTCGTTAGAAGAGATGATGATATAGAGGGATTTGACATCCATAATGAATGGAAACTGAGAGAATCAAGAAAGAAAAGAAAAGTTGCAAAGGTGGAAGACATGGTGCTCTTGATGTAGAATAAGAGCAGAAAATGAAGGGTGATGTCAGTTGGTCGAGGTAGGTGGGGGATTAGCTTAGCGAGACTATGAAATGATCAGGATCGTTAGACTTCTGAATTTGGGGAATGAGGTAGATAGAAGACATTCGAGTGTTCTGAGTTTGAGGCTGGTGGCTGTAGTCAGAAGCAGAGAGGAGATGAGTTTATGTACAGAGGTGGGGACAAGCTTTTGTTTTGGAAGAGCACTGCCTCCGGGCTATTTATAGGGAAAAGGTCACTAAACAGTTTGTAGGTCGCAAAACTGAAAGGCACTTCATCCCCTCAGGGAACCACACGCACACACACACAAAAGAAAACCTTTTATCTTTTTAACTGGTTTGTTGACCATGTCACATCAGTTAGAGAGTTGGGAAAGTTTGGTGAGTTCCAGAGGAAAGATGTTATGATACTTTTGTCACTCCCAGAAGCCTAAACGAGCCAGCTCATAAAAGGATGTCTGAAAAAGCAAGGCCATATAATTATATCGTCCCAAGTAGGGTGTACAGTTGAAATAATACTGCTTGAGCTATGTGTATAGGTCCGAAGCTGGAGCAGCTATAGAAGAACGTCTTCAATGGAATACGATAAATAAACTGCTTAGTCTCTGATCGTGTCAGGGGTTCGTCAACGGTGCGCTTGAATGGTATAAATTTGAGTCCCCTGGCAAGAGTCGAACGATCAGCGTAGAAGAGGGGTAGGTTTGAGGCAAAATAACTGCCGTCTGTGGTGATGCAATATGTGTAAAAAGGATAGAGGACTGACCGGCAAGTTGATGGATATATTAGTTAGAAAATTGAAGGGACGTCGGTTAAAATAATGAATGTGTAAATCTACATAGTGAACAAGTTCGAAGTTGCAAAGAAAAGAAAGAAGATGGTGAAAATATCCAATACCGTAGAATATATATATGGCCACAGCCTTAGGGCTGAAACATATAACCGTGTGTGTGTG
>NC_069000.1:37462289-37466894 GCF_001194135.2 Octopus bimaculoides | reverse complement strand
CCACAGCCTTAGGGCTGAAACATATAACCGTGTGTGTGTGTGTGTGTGTGTGTGTGTGTGTGTGTGTGTGTGTGAGAGAGAGAGAGAGAGACAGAGAGACAGAGAGAGAGGTGAGGGTTAACAATGAGAATAATTAGGATAAACTGGATACAGAAAATTTTGATCTCACTCGTAATACCTTCTATAACTTCAGGCCGACCAAAGTCTTGAGATGGTGAACATTCAACGCTGAAAAGAAAAATCAAACAGCGTTTCAACTCTGTGTGAGTATATGTGTGTATGGGTGTGCGTGTACAAGAGAAGTATGTGAATGTTTATATGTGTGATTATTATGTACCTTATTTTGTACCTTGTTTATATATAAAATGCTACAATTTGCCGTCATTTTTGAACGCACAGGGTCAGCTAGTAATAATGATAATAATAATAATAATTATAATAATAACAATAATAATAATAATAATAATAATAATAATAATAATAATACTGTTTCCACATTTTGGTTCAAGGCCAGCAATTTTGGGCGAGGACGTAAATCGATTATATCGACCTCAGTACTCGACTGGTACTTTATTTTCTCAACCCCGAAAGGATGATAGGCAAAGTTGACACCAGTGGCATTTGAACTCAGAACGTAAAGACGGTTGAAATGCATTTAGCCCGGCGTGCTAACGATTCTACCAACTCGCTGCCTTAAATAATATTAATGATGATGATGATGATGATGATGATGATGATGATGATGATGATGATGATGATGATGATGATGATGATGACTACGAATTGATGTGAACTGTTCACGAAGCTTAGATGAGCGAAATGAAATTTGAAATAAAATACTGATTGGTTTTGTTTATTGAACTGAATAGTATTTCGAGAGTACAGCTGCATTTTTCAGGTTGAAAATGAAAAAAAAAAAATTAAATTATGCAGAAATTCGAAATTTCAACCGGCCTATCCTGCGTTCCTTGCTAAACCGAAAGGTCTCATCAAGTTTCACTTGTTTGTAACTGGTAAAAAATGAAATATAGAAAGAAAGAAAAAACAAAAAGAAAAACACAGAAAAGAAAGAAAGAGACTACTTAGTTTAAAAGTTTAGTATAAATCTCATGAAATTCCTCTGTCATTTTCTTCATTCCTTCAGGGCGTGTTGCTAGTAACTGACAAATATATTCATCTTCATGTTTCTTGATGACTGAAAATTCAGTGGAATCAGAATATATTCTGCGAATGTGTATTTTCAGGTGTTCGTCAAAATTACAGTAGTTTGATGTAAGATGCTCAGCAAGTTCTGTTGAAGCTGTGAAATTCTGCCTGATGTCTTACCTATGCTCTTTAAATTGTGTGCTTAGTTTTTTTCTTTTGTGCAACGAACATAAATCATGCGCATACAGACACATATATACATATACACACTTGCTGACACATATGTATGAGTTAATATATACGAATGCATAGACGCGCATATTCAAGTGGAAATAATTTTTGAAAAGTCTGATAAAATATGCAATAATTAAAACAAAAGAAAATAAAACATGGAAGATAACAGATTAGGTTGAATTAGGCACTCTGCAAAACTGTTTACTTGATCATTTTTCAAACTGTGTTTGAGTGCAACCTAATGCACCGATAGGAATTTTTTTAGATTTCTAACGATGAAGCACACCACGATCTTTGGGATATTATATTCTTTTAAAAATTCGATATAATGTATTTACTTTAATTTTAAGAGTAGTTTATCGTTTGCATGTGGTTTATATTCTGAACCTTACTATTTATGTGCTATTGTACTTTCCACCGAAAGTCTGTGACACTACAGATGCGTACATTTTCCTGTTAGCTGTTTATTTGATTTTCAGAGTACAGTGAATCTCACTTCTACTTCATCCTTTGCATTCTCTTCTTTATTTCCTTGAGGAAGAATTTCGTTGTCCCTTAGAAGAAATTGTTCTTCCTCACCAGTTTTCATTGCTTTGTGTTATACCTTTTAGTTTGTGCGATTTTCTCTTTCTCCCTTTTGTGTTTTCCTCTGTAGATATTTCTTCCTTGTCACCGCATAGTGAAGGTGTGGTATTGTGTATAATAAATAGGAGATAATGTATTTGTTCGCGTGGAACTACATGGCCTAGTGGTTACAGCAGCGGACTCGCGGTCGAGGAATCACGGGTTCGAATCTCAGACCGGGCGATGATTGTGTTTATGAGCGAAACACCTAAGCTCCACGCGGCTCCAGCATAAGTTAATGGCGAACTTCTACTGACTCTTTTGCCGCAACTTTCTCTCACTCTTTCCTCCTGCATCTAGCAGCTCACCTGCGACGGACCGACGTCCCGTCCAGGTGGGGAACCTATACGCCAATGAAACCGGAAAACCGGCCCTTATGAACTAAGCATGGCTCGAGAAGGAACAAACAACTACAATGTATTCATCTATTTGCAATAAAGGTCCTTCTCATATTTCGTTTGATGGTACGAGTGTTTTAGTTGAAGATGCTCTGGTAACTTCATTCTGCTGTTTACTC
This sequence comes from Octopus bimaculoides, assembly GCF_001194135.2. Taxonomy (NCBI): domain Eukaryota; kingdom Metazoa; phylum Mollusca; class Cephalopoda; order Octopoda; family Octopodidae; genus Octopus; species Octopus bimaculoides. The sequence goes on along the minus strand of NC_069000.1, from coordinate 37,464,373 downwards.
TTGCTTCTCCTTGTTTTCATTTTCATTTTCCTTATTTTTACTTAGCTTTCCTGTTTTCTTTTGGGGGGTGGGACATTCAACTCTAAAGTATCTTTTTTCCGACAAATATAATAACTAGGCTTTCTATTCTGTATCCTTAATCTCATACCCTTTCTTTAGGCACTTTCATATAAGCATTGTCCTGTTACTGCTCTGTGGCTCGCGTCACTAATTTAGCTTTGCAAATTCATTTAGGCGTCCCCTGGCCACCAGTCACTTCTCTTTAAGCCTGTTTTGATCACTTTACCATGCTGCAACACAAAGATCACAACTAGCCAAGAGTCTTTGTCATGTCAAATATCTCTTATTGCAACTAATCTTTCTTAGACTCTATGTACTAGAGTACTAATGTATAGTCAGAGGCATATCTGACAATTCCAGCCTGTTTTGGTTGCGCTTTCAGCGTTAAAGGCTCAGCAAATGGTGCCATAGCTTTTGCCTTTGCCGTTGATATTATCTCCTTCAATATAACTTGGCGGGGGTTGTTGTACTATTACAGAGAGATAATAGGATAACGCCGTAGTAGGATGGTGAGTGAGGGTGTTATGCTAAGAGAAGTAAAGCTAAGTTAGCAGGAATGAACAGGTAGAAGGAAGTGATACTTGAGAAGTTAGCAATTAGCGATGAGAAACCAAAAGCTAAGAAGGAAAGATAACAGGATTGAACAATGAAGGAAAAACGGTGGCAAATGTAGAAAAATGAAACATTAAAAGATTGAAAAATTGAAATCTTGAAAAATGACGGGAAGCTGAGGTAGAGTGAAAGGTTTCAATATAATACGTGAACAGTGGACAGTGAGGAGGCCTTTGGAAATCCTCGTTTGAAAACCCCAGGATTTTTTTTTTCGAATTTTCAAAAGTTCAAATGTTCAAAAGTTTAATAGGTCTGACGGTGTTTTGAGAGGTAAATAGATAGATAGATAGATAGATAGATAGATAGATAGATAGATAGATAGATAGATAGATAGATAGATAGATAGATAGATAGGCGGCGAGCTGGCAGAAACGTTAGCACGCCGGGCGAAATGCTTAGCGGTATTTCGTCTGCTGCTACGTTCTGAGTTCAAATTCCACCGAGGTCGACTTTGCTTTTCATCCTTTCGGGGTCGATTAAATAAGTACCAGTTACGCACTGGGGGTCGATATAATCGACTTAATCCGTTTGTCTGTCCTTGTTTGTCCCCTCTGTGTGTAACCCCTTGTGGGCAGTAAAGAAATAAGATAGATAGATACATACATACATGCATACATACGTACATACATATACATACATACATACATATTTTCAAATGTTCAAAAGTTAGGTCTAACGGTGTTTTGAGAGGTAGATAGATAGATAGATAGATAGATAGATACCTTATGTTGTACTATTTGATATAAAGGGAAATTTAAAGCGCTTCTATTTTGCCTTAAGCTGAGGTATATAACTTTTCTCTTTACCTTCACCTGGATTGTCTCCTGTGACAAAGAAATGCTATTGGGTTTCACAAAATTCTCCCTTGTATGTATGATAGGTCCAAGCATTTTGTCTGTTTATTTAGCATTGAAGGCGGGTTTGTCTTCAGACAGCTGCGACGTGGGTTGGCAGAAGAAAGTATTTGGGAATGTGTAAGTGATTATCTTTAGTCGTTTATCTTTTACTTGTTTCAGTCAATGAACTGCAATCATGCTGGAGCACTGCCTTCGAAGATTTTAGCCGAACAAATCAACCCAAGTACTTTGTTTTTTAAAAGTCTAGTACTTATGCTAACGGATTTCTTTCGCCGAACCGCTGTGTACACACATACATAGACACACTTACATGTGTGTGTGTGTGTGTGTGTGTGTGTCATTGTATCAGTATTTGTCTTTCCACCGCTTGACAAATTACATTGGTTTATTTGCGTCCCTGTATGTATGCATGTCCACACACACACACACACACACACACACACACATACACATACACAAGATCTTCTCTCATACTCTTTCTTTCTACCAAATTCACTCACAGGGCTTTAAGCGCGGCTAGGGGCTATATTAGAAGGACACTTACCCAGGTTACTG
>NC_069000.1:37459679-37461841 GCF_001194135.2 Octopus bimaculoides | reverse complement strand
AAAGTGGTATTTTTGCACACTCTACGGGAATCAAATAATAATAATGATAATAATAATAATGATAATAATAATAATAATAATAATAATAATAATAATAATAATAATAATAATAATAATAATAATAATAATGATGATGATGATGATCATCATCATAATATGCCTTGATGCAGTACCAGACAGTGGCTCCCATGGCTTCTGATCTTAACTGATTGGAAGTGCCTTCATGTACCTGTTTTGTCTTGGTGTAAAAGACGGGTTACATGATGGGTATACTGGGCTTCGTATATTTTACCCCAGTGTCACTTTGATGGCATGCACTGCTCTCACTCAATAATAATGATAATAATAATACTAATAATAGTAAGAAGAAGAAGAAGAAGAAGAAGAAGAAGAAGAAGAAGAAGAAGAAGAAGAAGAAGAAGAAGAAGAAGAAGAAGAAGAAGAAGACTAGTAACAATAATAATCTTGGTATAAAAGATGGTCTACAGCAAATATTCTGCTCAATATCACAGATTTGCTTGTCAGTTGTCTGACCTTAATCAGTTGAGCATGTCCCTTAGTGGCTGACGATATGGGCATCTCTGATCACGAGCAGAAGTAGTGGGGGAGCATCATAGCCATGTGTTGAGAGGAATTCTTTGGGGTTTGACTAACTCGCCTCTGGAAACGTGGGTGTTTTTTTCATCATCCTTGAAACAAACCTTATTCAGGGACTTTTTTGCAGGATGGGCTACTCGACGTGAAGAAAATTCTAACTGGGCCCCACCTGCGAGGTCATGCACTGTTTATCTTGATATGAGATCACCATGTCGCGCACATATGGTTGTGATGCATGTGCCTGTTGTACCCTTACCAGACGGGTAGTCATGATGGGTGTCCTGACCTTCGTATATTTATACCCCAGCGTCACTTTGATGGCATGCACTGCTCTCTCAATCAGTAATAATAATAATAATCATAATCATCATAATAATAATAATTATTATTATTATTATCATTATTATTAAGTGAGAGGGCCTATCTTTTATACCAAGACAAAATATGTACATGATAACACTTCCAATCGGTTAAGATCAGAAGCTATGCAAGTCAGTGCCTGGTACTGCACCAGAGCATATAATAACAACAACAACAAGAGCAACAACAACAACAACAACAACAACAACAACAACAAGAAGTTGCTGGGAAAAATCGGTGGGATTGGCTGATGAAAGGAACCCTAAAAAAAGAAACCGAGAGCACTATACTGGCAGCGTAGGACCAAGCTTTGGCCACTAATGAATCAGCAAGTGACTCCGTTGTGCCACATCTGTAATAGAGAAGGTGAAACCATTGCCCATACCACGAACGAATGCCCTAGCCTTGCCCAAAACCACTACAAATCGTGGCGACACGAGCAGGTAGCGAAAGTGCTACTTTGGAAACAGTACGAAAAGTGGGGGCTAGAGAGAGGCAAGACATGGTATGAGCACAAACCGCAGAGAGTGATGGAATCGGAAACTAGCAAAATCCTCTGGGATTTCCTAATCCATCAGGTGCTAGAGCATAAGAGAACGGACTTTGTGGTGGTGGACAAGGTGCACCACATAAGCTATACAGTTGATGTTGCATGCCCCTTTGACCCGCAAATAATCAAGAAGGAAGGCGAAAGAATAAATGGGTACAACCCTCTTAAGTAGGAAATAGCCCAGCTATGGTAAACGAAGAAGATGAAGATAGTGCCCATTATTGTTGGGTCCTTGGGAACAGTATCAGAAGGCATCAAGGAGAATATAAAGGAAATTGGAATAGAAGGCCCAGTAGAACTGTTACAAAAGGTTTGCTTTCTTGACACGGCCAGAATAAGCAGGAAAGTATGAGATACCTGAAAAGAACGAATAACATGGTATCGTAGGCTGGAGGTAATAAGCCCGCTTACGTATGCAAGACTCCAGGAACTCCAACAAAACTTGTGATAAAGAGAAAATTATTATAATAATAATAATCCTTTCTACTATAGGCACAAGGCTTGAAATTTGTGGGGAGGGGATGTATTGATTACATCGACCCCAGTGTTTCACTGGTACTTAATTTATCGACCACAAAAGGATGAAAGGCAAAGTCGACCTCGGCGGAATTTGAACTCAGAACGTAAAGACAGCCGAAATACCGCTAAGCATTTC
>NC_069000.1:37453166-37455898 GCF_001194135.2 Octopus bimaculoides | reverse complement strand
TATATATAATGGAGAAATTATATATATATATATATTCATTTTTATTTATTAGAGCGGGTTAAAGCGGATTTTTAACAACAAAAATGGACAAGAGCGCCACTGAATTTGAATATCAATAACGATATTTATTACATATCGAACTTGAGAAAAGATTTTTTTTTCTCAATTGTTCTGCCAATAAATCGTTGAAGTAAAGTACGTATTAGCCGGTCATTTTCTTTACTCGAAAATTTTAGCTTCTCCAGATTTACGCTTAGACATTCGCTAACATAACCAAATGAACCAATAGCTATTGTTATAAATGTGAATTTATAACCTGGGAGTGAGTGCTACAGGTTTTGAAACAGTTATCCATAAATTTTTCCTCAGTCACTTTGATAAGAGATGTTCACGCCTACAGGACAGTTAAACTCCATGACCGTTCATTATTTTTCTTTCCTCGATAACTAATACACAAGGAGTATTATGTTAGCGCTTTGTTGAAGTTTTGATGGGTGTGTTCTTTGTAATGATATGCTTGTATGTATGTATGTATGTATGTATGTATGTATGTATGTAGTCAATAGCAGAGATGTTGTATATATTTGTCCCCGAGCTATCTTATGCGGAGAGCATTGTATATTGTTTTAGCAACAACATCATGTCGCAGTAGGAGGCAGTACCTCGGTGAAATTTTTTGGGCAGCTACGGGTTACTTTAGAAAAATAATACAATCGACATTTGCGGTTGCTTCTCAGGATTGTCTCACAATAAAGCCATTCTCATGTGATGTTCGTGTCAGCCAGAGATACAAATGAAGAAATATCGAAGCTGTAAACCTTGAACATTTACAAAAATTGTATTGATTCAGTTTTCTCAGTAAATTTTGACTACCCAGACAAGTATTGCAATAATAATAATAATAATAATAATAATAATAATAATAATAATAATAATAATAATAGTAATAAATGCCCGGATGCAGTACCAAGCAGTGGCTCTCATGGCTTTTGATCTTAATTGATTGGAAGTGTTATCATGTACATTGTTTTGTCTTGATATAAAAGATGGGCTACAGCAAATATTCTGCTCAATATCACAGATTTGTTTGTCAGTTGTTTGACCTTAACCAGTTGAGCATGTCCCTTGGTGGCTGACGATATGTGCATCTCTGATCACGAGCAGAAGTACTGGGGGAGCATCATAGCCATGTGTTGAGAGGAATTCTCTGGGGTTTGAATAATTCACCTTTGGAAACATGGGTGTTTTGCTCAACATCTTTAAACAAACCTTATTCAGGGACCTTTTGAGTGGGATGGGCTACTCGACCTGAAGAAAATTCTAACTAAGCCCCACCTGCGAGGTCATGCACTGTTTATCTTGATATGAGATCATTGTGTCGCGCACACATGGTTGTGATGCATGTGCTTGGTGTACCCTTACCAGACGGGTAGTGATGATGGGTATACTGGACTTCGTATATTTTACCCCAGTGTCACTTTGATGGCATGCACTGCTCTCTCACTCAATAATAATAATAATAATAATAATAATAATAATAAATAAATAAATAAATAAATAAATAAAATAACATAAAATAAATAAATAGAAAATAAATTGGAATGCATGTTGAATATATTGGAGGGGATCTAATAAGTGTGACGTATGTGATTTCGCACAAATTAACATATTTCACCTGAAAATATTGTTTCGAATTTGGGCTCTAGAGCATCAATTTTAGAAGGTTAAGTCGATTAGACTCCAGTGGTTAACAGATCCTTCTTGTTTTTTTTTGTTTGCTTTGTTTTCGACCCGAAAAGATTAAAGTTAAAGTCGATCTCTCCGAAAGGATCAAAGGTTAAGTCGACTTCACCAGATTGATTAAAGGTGAAGTCGACCTCGCCGGAATGATCAAAAGTAAAGTCGACCTCGACAGAATTTGAACTCAGACCGTAAAGACAAACGAAACACCGCGAAGCACTTACGATCCTTCCAGATCACCGCCTTAATTTCACCTGCAAATTTAAACTGTTAATCCCTCTGGAATTCTCCAAAGCTTCATCGGGTTTATTCACATTGACCTTGAAATTTCAAGAAATACAATGGAATTTACTGGACAGCAATGTCTGTGGTCACAATTCTCCTTTACCTGGTGTGATGTGCGTGACTAAAATGGACGAGGCACTTTCAAGACAAATTATCTTCTATGTCTCCCAAATAATGAAGATCCTGAAAAAATTGTCCCAGTATCGATATTTGGTCGCACGGTAGAAGACACTTGCCCAGGTACGTAGTGATTTTCTGCGTACCATTATATTTTTCTCTTATTTTTTAAATTTTGTTACAGTCATTAGACTGCGGGCGTGTTAGGGCACCGACATGAAGAACTTTTGGACGAATAAATCGACCCTGAACTAAAATTTGTTTAAGCATGGTACTTATTCTAGAGGGGTCGCTTTTTGCCGAACCGCTACGCTATGGTGACGTAATCTAACCAACACCAGTTGCCAAGAGGTGGTGGAGGTCAAACACAGATATAAATACACTAACACAAATACATACATACATACATACATACATACATACATACATACATACATACATGTATATATTAGACAAACTACGGTATGTATATGTGTGAGGAAAGAAAACTCCGAATGACCTGTCCTTGTTTTCTTTGTATCGTCTATCTGGATGTTTTGCGTTCTTGTCCCATTCTGTATTACATATATATATATATATATATATATATA
>NC_069000.1:37450781-37452044 GCF_001194135.2 Octopus bimaculoides | reverse complement strand
GGCCTTGTACCAAAATTTGAAATCAATTTATATACGATAGAACCCAAGTAACCGAGGGCTGACGAAGAAAAAAACATTATCTACAGTTAGATGTAAAATTTAGTCGGAGTTCGAAAGATTTACGACCCCAGTACGCAACTGGTACTTAGTTTATCGACCCTGAAAGGTTATAGCAAAGTCGACCTCGGCGGAATTTGAACTCAGAACGTAAAAACAGACGAAATACCGCTAAGCATTTCGCCCGGCATGCTACCGATTCTGCCAGTTCACCACTTTTTCAGGGTATATAAACTACCAGTAATTCTTCTGCAAAGAAATAATAAAGACATACATAGGATACTATTTCCAACAGCAGATCAGTATTTGAAACTACAATGAAATATTTTATTAGAAAGATTCATATATTAACGATTATTCGCATATTTATTCTTGATACGTCTTGACATGTTCAGATGCAAAATATGTTCAGACGCAAAATCGTTGTAATACAGAATATACCATATAGAATAATTTTCCCTTTTACGACGATACCGTATTCAGCACCCTCGGCTCATTGTTGCACAGCACTCAAGGGACCCCGGTGTTTCGACATGTTGTGTCTCGTCAGCCAGTAGCAAACGGAACTCTGAAACTAAACAAAGCCGCTGGCTTTGTTTATACCTTCAGCGAACAAATTGTCGACTGATCGGTGCTTATATCTTCCAACCGATAAAATAAATCGTTATATGCACCGTGTACAGCGAGATCTGGAATGATTATTTGCATATTTATTCTTATAATGACATAGAAATTCAGTCAAAGACGGTTTTATCATTTGCATGTTCAGCAGCAAGAACCAAAATGTTATTAACTTTGCCCTAATCTTGTCTTGTCCTCCGAGTATCTGTTAGAAATATCTCTTTTTTTTATTTCTTATTACATTTTTTGCTTGGGTGACAAAATTTAGTAACTCAAGATGGAAGGAAGCTGTAACTACTTAAATTGCAATGAAAATATCTCTCCCCAAATATATTTGTAACCATTCTGAAATGACATGGAGATTTGCTTTCGTTTTCGCAAATAATTACTTTGACGAAATGGAATGTTTGTAACAGAAAACTAATGAAAAAAAAAAAAAGGAAAAAAAGGAAAAGAAAGAAAAAAAAAAGAAAACAGTAAAGAAGCTAACGAATTCTCATCATAGCAATCAGAGCTGAACTTTCTTAACGGTGTAAAACCATGGAAGATCAACATTACTTTTATCGTTTTTACTTTATTTTATTG
>NC_069000.1:37448936-37449962 GCF_001194135.2 Octopus bimaculoides | reverse complement strand
ACAAAAGACAAAGGGAGTGAAATCCAGACGAACACAGACATGTACGAGTTATCTTTTAGTCGTTACACTCTTTGGATTGCAGCTACGCCGGGGCGTCGCCTTGATGTGTTCAGCCAAGCAGATCAGCTTCAGTACGTATTTCTAAGTTTGTCACTAATTTCATTAGACTCTTTTTATCGAGTCGCTAAGTTGCGGGTACGTAAGCAAACCAAAGCTAATTTTCATACGGCCATGAGACACAATCAAACAGAAAGTCACGCACTTATGCATACATACATACGTACATGCATATGGCGTGGCTGTGTGGTAAGAAGCTTGCTTTCCAACCACATGGTTCTGGGTTCAGTCCGACTGCGTGGCACCTTAGAAGAGTGTCTTCTACTATAGCCCGAAAGACATCTGAGTGGATTTGATAGAAATAAACTGAAAAAACCCGTCGTATATATATATAAGCTGGATTGTCCATTAAGTGAAGATAACAGGCGACGGAATCATGAGAGCATTTCACGTATTGAGCTAAGTCTCCCGCGGACTGGTGCAGATTCTCGTGGAGGATGTCGTTCAATCGATCTGCATGGAACTGATATAGGCTGACTGGAATGCGGAGAGTCTTATGTCGAGTCTCTCCTCCTTGAAGCATGAAGCATGTGCCTTTCTTTTAGCATCTTCTTCGTACACATCACAAATGTCTCGAGCGACTTTGGCAGCATTGGAATCTTAACTGAAAGCGAAGAGAAGCAGGTGTCGAAATTGCTCATAATTTTCTACTTGCCACTCTATCGTCATCTGTTTGTAAAGAGGTAAAATTTATTCAAATTTCGAAAACGATAAACAAAAGTCGAAAAGGAAGAGCCGAGCTACAAAAACTCCCCATAAAAATATCTTTCGTTTTAACTCAAATAACATGGAAAAACAAACAAACGAATTTATCTGACAGCCCAATATGAGTGGAAGCAAAAATAGTTTCCCATATATCTGTCTAAGCAATTTAAAACTAATTATATTCACATCATTCACTTAGTCTTA
>NC_069000.1:37447307-37448502 GCF_001194135.2 Octopus bimaculoides | reverse complement strand
TATATATATACTCTTTTTACTCTTTTACTTGTTTCAGTCATTTGACTGCGGCCATGCTGGAGCACCGCCTTTAGTCGAAGAAATCGATCCCAGGACTTATTCTTTGGAAGTCTAGTACTTATTCTATCGGTCGCTTTTGCCGAACCGCTAAGTTACGGGGACATAAACACACCAGCATCGGTTGTCAAGCGATGTTGGGGGACAAACACAGACACACAAACATATACACACACATACATATATATATATATATATATACATACACATATATACGACGGGCTTCTTTCAGTTTCCGTCTACCAAATCCTCTCACAAGGCTTTGGTCGGCCCTAGGCTATAGTATAAGACACTTACCCTAGGTGCCACGCAGTGGGACTGAACCCAGAACCAATGTGGTTCGTAAGCAAGCTACTTACCACACAGCCACTCCTGCCCCTATGCATATATATATACATGCATACACACACGCGCAAACATACATATCAATACTCACACACATAAATACAAACACAAACACTCACATATGTATATAATCCTATACACATGTAAAAATTTATGCGCGTGTATAAATATAACGCTTGTACACTCATACAAACACACACGCATACACATATACCTGTGTGAGCTACATGTATACATACACGTAAATTTTTACATGTGTATTTGATCATATACATGTGTGAGTATTCATATTTGCATTTATGTATGTGTTGATATCTGCGTATGTAAATGAGTGTGGTTTGTGTCTGACTGTGCAAGCTTATATTTATACACGTGCATAAACATTTACAGGTGCACATAATTATACACACGTGTGTTTGTGTTCGCATTTGTGTAAGGCGGCGAGCTGGCAGAAACAGCACGCCGGGTGAAAAAAAGCTTACCGGTATTCCATCCTTTCATCCTTTCGGGGTCGATAAATTAAGTACCAGTTGCGTACTGAGGTCGATCTAATCGACTGGCCCCCTCCCCCAAAATTTCGGGCCTTTTGCCTAGAGCAGGGTTTTTCAAACTTTTGGACCCCTTTGTATTTCAGGCCTTACCTTAGGGACCCCCTTATAAACGCTTATGAAATTTATACATAAATATTTGCTTAAAATAACATATATTTTTACATTTATTTATTTAACAAATAGGTTTATTGTCAATTAAAAGATTTCGATTAAAAAACATATATAAAATCAAATTGCCCATA
>NC_069000.1:37441362-37446363 GCF_001194135.2 Octopus bimaculoides | reverse complement strand
CTTAATTTGAAAATTTTAAAAAGTGCAGTCAAACAGAAAAGATCCAATTAAAAAGAGTAAAGAAAAAAACGAACGAAAATATCTGACGACCCAATATTAGCGTAGCTAGAGTGTGTGCCGCCCAGTGTGTGCCCTTCAGTTTTCCGCCTTCGGGCCCCACATAAAATGTAGATTGTCTATTGTAGACCTAAAAGTGGTGCCACCCTCATAAAAGTGCCGCATGGGGCGAACTGCGCCCTCTAGCTATGCTAGTGGATATAACTATAAATAAACGCGTGCATATATATATACTCACAAACATGCACACATGCATGCATACAAACAAACACACACACATTACATTTGGAAACACTTTCATTCCATTCATCATTTTCCCTTTATTCATCCTTTTTCGCCTATTTCCTTCCTTTCTTCCTACTCCCCTTCATTTATATCCATCATCCCAAATCGCTTTACACTCAGAGACAATAACAGCCAACAATTTGGGCATTTGTCTATTTAACCAGAACTTGTCATTCTTAAAAGTTAATCCCCCTCTAAAAACAATTTCAATTCAGTTCTCACATATTCCTATACAATTACAAGAACATAGGAGTGACTCTATTCATACATACATATTCATAACACACACCTGCGAATACTGAATTCTAATTATAACACCCTATATTTCAAATTCCAATTTCAATTGACTTCTCCCCACCTCACACTCACCCAGACCTAACCTTTAGAGCAGGGTTTCTCAACCATATTTATTTTTTATCTATGGAACCCTTTGAGTACTATTTTATTCTGGTGGATCCCCATAACCATTCAGTGTTTAAAAACTAGAGTAAAGCTTATTTGCCAAATTAAAGGGGCAGTCCTCATTAGGACGATGTTTTCCTGGTGCTAAATAATAGCAACATTGGTCCTAATCAGAATTGCCACTTTATGTTGGCAAATAAGCTTTACTCTATAGCAGTGGTTCCCAAACTTTTTAGAGACGCGACCCACTTAACTCTACTGGGTAAAAACATTAAAGAAACAAATTTATTTCAGATTACATTTTCATTGCGGCCTGTGAGAAGGATGAGCCTGTTTCTTGCTACGCTCAATAATAGAATTTAAAAAGCCTACTGCTTGATAAAACAACCAGTCTGGTATTGAAAACATGAGTCTTGAACTATCTCGATAGACAGCAGTTAATCAAAGCTAATGCGTGATTTTATAACTTTTTGCGACCCACTAGGATTCCGTTCACGACCCATCGGTGGGTCACGACTCATAGTTTGGGAACCACTGCTCTATAGTACTGTTGCTGCATGTTTCTCGTTCAGAGATTTAGAATTAATAATTTCTCTTTTGAAGGATAGTTCTTTCAAAATTCCTATTTTGTTTTTCCCACATTAACTTGCGTAGGTTGAACTATGTAAAATGTTAGACAAAGAAACTTGGCTGTTTCTTACAATAAATACCAATACATGCATCTAAAGTAAAAAAAATATGTCAGGGGCCCTTAAAATACTATTGTGAATGCCCAATACACTATTTTGTTGCATGGACCCCAAAAAATCTTATATGGACCCTCAGGGGCCATGTGAATACTGGTTCAGAACCACCGTTTTAGAGTTATTCCCATAAGTCTCTTTTTCTTCCCTGCGGCTATTGGCGAAGCTTGGAGCAGACCAGTGGATTCTCAACAATTTTTCACTTGTGGACCTCTCTGATTATTGCTTTATTCTGGTGTAAAGTCTAGTTCTATAAATGCCTCTTTCAAAATTCTTATTTCGTCATCACACAATGTCTTGTGTAGGTTGAACAACGTAAAAAAAAAACAACAAAAAAACAGCAGAGAAAGAAATCTAGTTGTGTCTTGAAAATAGATACATCTAAAAGTAAGTGATACTATCATGATCCTCAAATTACTATTTTGCTAGCGTGGACTCCCCTCCCCGCTAAAAACAATCTTATATAGACAGTCAACTTCTTATTACATGGAAAAATGCGAGCATGAAAAGTAATATTCTTAAGATCATAAACCTGGAAATGTTCAGGACAAGCTATTACACCTGGAAAAGTATAGGACAAACTATTACTTCAAGTAAAGTAAAGAATAAGAAACTTTCTGCTTAAAATATTGCAGCAAAGAATACCAGTTCTTCTAATTTATCCCTCTTTACAGTTCTCATCTTTTAAATTTATTGTACAAAACTGTTCAGCTAATTTGTAAGTTTGTCTAATTAGTCACTTTTTTCTGTATTGAAGGTAGTAAATTAGCCAAATTCTACTTAAATAACTATAGTGTTATTTGTAAACTATAATAAAATAATTTTAATATTCAAATTTTAATTTTAGCTGCAATATTTTAAGTAAAAAGTTTCTTATTCTTTACTTTACTAGAAGTAATGGCTTGTGCTATACTTTTCCAGGTGTAATAACTTGTCCTGTACTTTTCCGGGTTTATAATCTTAAGAATATTACTTTGCATGCTCGCATTTTTCCATGTAATCCATGATTTTTCCAGGCGTTGCTGTACTGAGATAATTAATAATGTGTCAATTAACGATTTAAGATTTTACCTTATAAAATACTGAAAGATAATATTTCAATTTTTCCATGTAAGTGATGATAATATTTCAATTTTTTTTTCATGTTTAATTTGAATATATGTTGTGATTGAATTATTTGATATTACTCATCCACATCAAATTAATGGCAGGAATCTTGTTGGTTGCACCATGGCTCACCAAAAAGTTACAAGCAACAAGAATCAAAACCATCAGTTACCAGACTCACGTTAAGTAACCTAGATTTTGAGTTGGTGATAATAGCACTGACTGCTACTAATCTAGCTCTATCAATAATTATTCAATACAAAAGTAATTATAAAAGTATATAAGAGGTTTGGGGGAAGGGAATAAGTCGATTTCCTCGACTCCAGTGCTCAACTGGTACTTATTTAATCGATCCCGAAAGGATGAAAGGCAAAGTCAATCTAGGCAGAGTTTGAACTCAGAACGTAAAGGCGGACGAGATACCGCTAAGCATTTTGTCCGACGCGCTAACGATTCTGCCAGTTCGCTGCCTTTTTTTTTATACTACCTCTTGACAACTAGTGTTGCTTTGTATACGTCGCTGTAACTTAACAGTTCGGTAAAAGACACCGATAGAATAAATATCAGTCTTGCAGTCAGCACTACAGCTGATTTGTTCGACTAAACCCTTCAAGACAGTGCTGCAGTATGGCCGCCGTCGAATGACAGAACCAAATGAAGGATAAAAAGTAAAGAGAAAAGATATGTTGATATGCTCATGCGCTTAGGTTCAACCCAGGAATCACGAATGAAAAGTTGCAAAAATCATTTACCATTTTTCACTGTGCCGTTGTATTTGGAGAATGCCAAATCTGTTTACCATGGCTCTTTCTTGGAGAACCCCAGCAAATTTGTTGCTACTTAACCCAGCGTACCTATGATAATAAGTACAAATGAAATCTATAGCCGGGATATAAGAGCTGTAAATTTCTCGTTAGTTCACAGTAAATGCTTTTCCCTTGTTTTTGATGACACATTCATATCCGTTCGGCAGCTGATCTCTACAGCAGTGCATGAATTTTACTCTTTGAATGCAAGTATGTATGTATGTATGTATGTATGTATGTATGTATGTATGTATGTATGTATGTATATATGTATGTATGTATGTACGTATGTATGTATGTATGTTAGCTTTATATTTTTAATTATTTGAATTCTTTCTTTTAGGAAGCAGCTGGCTTCTAACAAAGATACAAAGCTCCGTTGTTGGAATGTAGATAAAAACAAATCCACATTTTAAACTTGAGAAAAGTCTTGCATATTTTTCCTGTTCCGCTTGCAGATTGTATTTGTTATGCGCAGCTAAGCTTGTTGATTTCTTTTTCTTAAAACCCTGGCTTTTCCAGATTTCTCTTTGGAATTTGCTCACAAAACCAAGCGCTGAACTCATTCTTGCTATAAATGCGAATTCATAATCTTGGTCTGGAAGCTTCATCTTTCGAAGCTTTCTCCAAAGTTATCCTTTTTCTCTTTGATATTTGAAGAGTTATTCACATCAACAGGGTAATGTATGTATGTATGTATGTATGTATGTATGTATGTGTGTGCGCGCGCGCACGTGTGTGTGTGTGTGTGTGTGTGTGTGTGTGTGTGTCCTTGTGTTTGTCCCTCACCACCGCTTCATAATCTGTGTTGGTGCTTTTACGCCCCCGAAACTTAGCGGTTCGGCAAAGGAGTTCGATAGAATAAGTAGTAGCAAGTACCAAAATTTAAAGTAAGTTAGTAAGTACTGGAGTCGATTCGTTCGATTAAAATTCTTCACGGTGGTGCCTCAGCATGGCCGCAGTTGAATAACCGAAACAAGTAAAAAATAAAACATACACACACACACACACACACACACACATACATACTTACATACATACATACATACATATCGAATTTCCCACGAGTCAACATGGGGTCCCTTGACATCAATGCAAATATCTTTTGATTAAGGTATTTTTGGCCCGATGAGGACATAGCGGATTATCCCCTCGTTTGGATAATTACTACTTCCGAGGTTCCACTAACTATGAAACGTATGTAGCCTGGATTTTATCTCTACTCCATTCCCTAATTCTGGATATATATATATATATAAATAAAATATGAGTATATGCATATATATGTACATGTATGTACATACCTTCATCTACATGTATGTATAGATACATATCTAGGTACATGACGTTGCAAAAAAAAACATGGACAAAATGATAAACAAGGTACAAAAACACACAGGCCACATAGAGAACATTTCCTTCATCAGTTGCCACCATTATAACACTAGGGCAGGACGCATCGTTAAAATGGCTCTTCCCACGGACACAAATTAAATTTGTTCCATGGAGGATAGTGGCGGACGGAAAACAAGACAGGAAAACGGAACGGTGAAATAAACAAACAGAAAAGGCTATGCAGCCAGACGTGAAAAAGTATGTTT
>NC_069000.1:37437553-37438216 GCF_001194135.2 Octopus bimaculoides | reverse complement strand
CACACACACACACACACACACGCACCACACACAAACACATATGTATATCTATATGTGAGTGTGTGTTTGAAATTTATACCTCCGTTTTTCTATTCCATATTTTCTCCATATTTTCTCTCGTTCTCTCTATTAATACACCACCAACACAAAAAAAAAAAATCCCCCATAAACATAATTTTCATTATCTTTAAATAATTCTATTTTATTTTGATACCCTAGAAAACACACAACGCTTAAAAGCCTACTCCTTATACACGCTAGACTTAACAATATGTATATATATTCATTCAACCGTGCCATAATTTCATTCATTCGATAAGTTCGTGAGAACGAAACAAAAAGCCTTTGTTAAGAATCACTTAAATTTAATAAATATTTATCTTCGGTCCGCAAAGTAAACCGCATCTTGATTTATATATTTGATAGACGCTTCTAGTTTTATTCTTAACACACAGAATACACAAACACACACACACACACACATACACACACATACACACACACACATATGTGCATGTGTATGTAGATATGAATAAATATAAACAAATGTGTGTGTGTGCGTTTATATTTATTTATATTTACGTGATTATTTCTATGGCTGCATACATACATACATACCGACAGACAGACAGACATATATGTATGCACATATATATATATATA
>NC_069000.1:37435630-37437286 GCF_001194135.2 Octopus bimaculoides | reverse complement strand
TGTGTGTGTGTGTGTGTGTGTGTGTCTGTGTGTGTGTGTGTGTGTGTGTGTGTGTGTGTGTGTAAATATAATAAAATATATTATATTATATATGTAAATATAATAAAATAATATAATAAAGTAATAGTTGAGGCGATGTTCTTGTAACTAGTATAGTTAGCACTTCTTCTGTTGTCCCCGATTCCTTGGAAAATACCAAGCTACCATTTATGAGAAAACTTTAGCTACAAAATGTTTCATCCGATTCTCGTCTGCAAGATCTGGGGTTATTTTAAGCGTCCACATAATTGATCTGTTCTGAGACTCCGCTGCTATATAGGACATCATTGCAGTTGGAAGCCATATTGAAGACCATCTCATCCATTGAAAATGAGGAGGATCGTTATCTTATGATATGAATTATATACCTAGGACACTAGGCGGTTGGCTAGAATTCTTATTTATATAGAATATCCCTTCATTAGACTTATGGTAAGGATTCAAGTTGCTAATTTCTAGATCTAAAATAACACCTAGGTTAACACTACTGAGTCTCGCAGTAATTAGCGGTAATTTTTTAATTCATACGCTGGAAGAACGTTATTTGATCCTGCCTAAGTCTATCTAGCTCACGATCGCTCGTGTTATGGTTGATAATCAACTCACTGCCCCTGTTTCATCTGCACTTAAGTTTGTGAAGCCTTTGAGGAAAGAATTCAGAATATATTCACCTATGACCATATATAATTCGGTGTCGCCATATTCGCTTATGGATACACCGAATGATTCCTCGCTTTTGTTCACCCAGATGGAATAGTATAAAAAAATATATAAAGAATGGTTACCCGGTGTGCTGGATGATATAAGTGTTACTTAAGTGTGTAAGCGTTCGCAAAATCCAGGGTTTCAGAAGAGGTTTCGCTTTAGCAATGCCATACATGAAACTTTCGGCTCTTTAGTAACTCTTAAAACTTTCTTTCGATTATAAACAATAAAAAGCTACACACACACAGACATCTATATATTCTTTATTTGTTCCAACCATGCGGCTGCGCTGCGGTCATATGTGCGTGTGTGTGTGTGTGTGTGTGTGTGTGTGTGTGTGTGTGTGTGTGTGTGTGTGTGTGTGTATTAAAAGTAAAAAGTCAAAAAGTCAAAAGGAAGAGTAAGTACAGTAGGCAACTTTTTAATCCCTACACATGTTTCAATACATACAGATCCTTGTATATACAGGATTTAAAGTTCAAATTAAATTATTTAACGATTTACCTGTCTAAGAAGATCTATATGTATCTCCTCAGGCGATACTCAGTTGTTGTCTCCGTAAGTAAATCTAGATTTCCATGCTACAACATCCATGGCTTCTTCTTTGAAACTAACAAACGCTGACGGTTTCAATTCGCTCGATATGAGTGTGTTATCACGTTCGACATGAGCTACAATGTGCACGTTGTCTGTTTATTTATTCAGTTTCAACATGTTATTCTGCACATCCCGAACTGTACCATTACGTAAAATAAACTCATCCATTAGCTCATATATTTTTACTTTTTACTTTTTATTTTCACACACGAGGAGTACCTAAGACTAGAATTGGTAGCATATCATAAAGAATACTATCGGCTATTCGGGAAATCTAAGGGTGAACGAGCTCTATTTGTACTCTTATACGTTCTT
>NC_069000.1:37432599-37434468 GCF_001194135.2 Octopus bimaculoides | reverse complement strand
ATATATATATATATATATATATATATATATATATATATATATATATATACACACATATATATACACAGACATACATATATATATATATGTGTGTATAGGTATATAAATACGTACGTATATGCATACATACATGCATATATACATACATACGTACATACATACATATATATATACACACACACATATATACACATGTGATTATGTGTATATACTTAAATGTGTGTATTGTGCATGTGTGTGTCTGTGTGTGCGTGTGAGTGTGTGTGTGTGTCTCTGTCTGTCTGTCAGCCCAACACCGCTTGACCGATAGAATAATTCCTAGACTTAATAAAAATAAAACATAATTACAAGAAGCAAGATGTTCGACTAAACCCGTCAAAGTGGTGCCCCAGCATGGCCGCCGATTCCAATGGCTGAAACAAGTAAGAGGAAAAAACAACATGAAAGCTGGTCCTCAGATCCTTCGTTCTCTTCCTCCTCTTTGTTCTATATGTGCTTTTCTCTTTACGTCTAGCATCTTAATATTTCTCTGTTGCTTTCTCCGTGGATGTATTTTTTCTTTGTTTAACATTTTAATATCTCTATGCGCATGCGCATATAAGCGTATGTTTCTGTGGGTCATTCAGTTCATTTTCAGTACATTTGAATATTCTATGTTCCGCTCCCTTTCTTTCTCTTTCTTAATATACAAGGAGCGACCCAAATGAAATGGGAATTTTGCAATATTATTTTATTCAATTAGTTTTACATGTTTATACTTTTATCGCCTTTAGAGTATTCTCCATTTGAAGCAATGCATGGGGCCAGACGCGTTTTCTGTTGTTCGAAGCAGTGCTGGAACTCTTGCGAAGTGATGCCTTTTAACACCTCCTCCGTCGCTTTTTTTTCTTTACCTCTTCCACATCTGCAAATTCCGTAGCACCAGCTTTTGTCCCCAGCAGTGGTGGCTCGAGTAAAGGCACTGTGGAACTGCAGCGGCCCCTATTTCCACTCAATATTATCGGTAACATTCAATATAATGAGTCCCTTTTTCTTCAGTTCTTTCTTCATACCTGTACATTATATAATCCTTAAGCTTAATGTCAGTAGCCATCCCATAGTTTATGAATAAAATACAAAAGTCCTTGTATAGAACTATGCGCTTCACAGTTCCAGCGACGCGGTGTTTGGCTGTTGTGCGCATGCTCACATGTCCGAGATAGGAAGCTTCACACAAGGGAGAGAGAGCACTGCGTGAACGACAGTGCCGGGTGAAAGGTAATGTTTCTTTTAGACTCCGCGTGTGTTGTGCTTAAAAACGTGTTTATATTCTTGAATGTGATAAAATGTATTATTAGATTATTATCCTGCTTCCAGCTTCAGTGTTGCGGCCAGGATTGGAAAAAAGGGAACGCATTCGTACCCTCCTTATTTTGTGATTTAGGGGGGATTTTTTTTTTAAAAAAGGGGGAATTCGCGGCGGTGTTCAGTGAACAAATTAAACACACTACACGGCAGTGGCTAAAATGCGAACCGATCAAGTTTATATATAAATTTTCTTTTCATATGTTTGTTTCCTTTTACACAATATTAAAACGACGGCTAAAATTTTCTGAAACAGCACCCCCACTAATTTCATCTACGAACCGCTACTGGTCCCCAATGTTGACCTTCGAAAATAGGTCCGGATCAACTTCACAAGACGTATTAAGTCGTGACAACTTTTGATCTTCCGTGAGCAAGTGGAGCACAAATTTTGCCGCAACTCTTTTCATTCGCAATTTCTCGCTCAAAATTCGCTGGCAGGATCTCCAGGATACACCAGTCATGTCCACAAGTTTGTCAATTGTTCGGTGATGGTCCTCCGAGATCAGTTCATGAATTTTTGTA
>NC_069000.1:37428927-37431427 GCF_001194135.2 Octopus bimaculoides | reverse complement strand
TGACCTGTATTATATCCAGAAAAGTGAGATATAAACTAAATTGCCTCCCTGCGCCTCGTTCCATTTGGTAATGCGCTGGCTTGGGTTGTATATGATTCTGTATTTGAACCCACTAGCTCTAAGGGCGATGTTGTAGCTAAGGTATCAACCTAACGAAGATTTCTTTACTGGATGTCAGGTATGAGAATTTTCTATTAATAGAGTGAGATAATGTAAATTATCCAATTAATGAATTACATAAATAATAATCGAACAAGCAAAACTGAAAATAATAGCTACAAACATTGTAAATACTGTTTTGAAACATTCAAAACCATCGTAAACAATCTCTCCAGACGAATACTGCAATAAATTTTGCCTATCACGATGTATTTGCATTAAATATGATACACAGATGGCTATTTTAATCTAATATTGCTTATGATGTAGATAAAGGATTTTTATTTAGCCAGATGACAACTTGCAAAAGTGGTGACAGATTTCGTCAAAGCTAGTTGGGAGTGTTCGAACACAAGAAAGACGCCCAACGGGGAAGATATGTTATCTTTCACATTCACCGCTGCTGGGACGAGTTTCGTCTCCCTCTAATATATACATATTGCGTTTTAAAACACAGCTCATCTATAGATATTTCCTGACTAATACCGCAGTAATTTTTGCCTATCACGATATATTTACATCAAGTATGGTAATTAAAATGGCAATGACATATTTTAAAACAACTCATGTTTCTTTTAACCTAGAGTAGACACTGAACAAAGCATTGCTTTAACTAACTTAACAGTCTGTGCTTCAAAATAGTTCATAATTTTCTACACTTGTTTACCGTTTCAGTATTTATGTCTCAAACTCAGTCTCAGTTTCGTCCTGGGTACTCGAACACATCGGGCATCACATACAAATCTGTAGCTCTATAAGAGTACAGTTCTACCAGCAGTTCTCTATGTTGGTGAAATAATGAAGAGCAACGTGGAAATCGACAGGAAACCAGATGTGATCCACCAAAGATGCTCGAGAAGGATTCAGGGAATGTACTGGTAAACCCACAGAACCAATGAAGACATTTTAAAAACAGCCAACAAAAAAAAAAAAACACTTAGTGAAATTATCACAGAACAAATATTAGAATTAGTACGTCACGTACATGGGCTACCAGAACATCGCCAGCTTTCTACTGGTCACCACCGGATGGAAAAAGAAAGAGTGGAAGACTTCATGGCGCAGAACATTCATTACAGACATCTATATGTGTATACAGTTATTTTGTGTTCACCGTTTATGTATCTATATCAGGAATATTTGACAATAGAACTAGGATCCCTATATTCGATGTATAAAGAAATACACCAACCCAAGAATACAATCACATTTCGCTAGAATATTAACTGCATCATCAAAAAATCTGACCACCCAAAGTTTCGTGTGGAACCGGATCTAACTATAATTTCAACTTCGGTGCGCTCTTTCTGAGCCAAACCATCTCTATATGTTCAGTACATTTTAGCCACTACCATCAACAGACGGTGAATGGTAGACATCGGACCGGTCACAGAAGATAGCAATCAGCAGACAGTAGCAAAATCAGCAGCTGGCCAGAGCGCTGCGGCAACACAAAAACAATGGATAGACGGTAACCGCAACGCACAATGACCAGCTAACATTACTACAACAACTGCTTTCATACGTAGTCCCAAAACAATTCGTTTCAAACTATTTAGTTGTTTGTCGTTTGTAGTAATAACACTTTTTGTTTACGATAAAAATAAACACTTTTTACTCAAAAATCTCAAAAAATCTTTTATCGTAACTTATCCGTGTATACCATTTTTGTATACGGTACGTATGTGTGTATTGATATAAACATATAAATTGACTTCCTGCTTTGTAATTGCGTTGTTTGTAAGTACGTCTCTGTGTTTGTTCATAATTTGGGTTTGGTTACTTCATCTCATCATACGGATATATAGCGAATTCTTTAATATGGCATTTCTTCCGGCTCATTGCGTTCTGAGTTCAAATTTCGCTGAGGTTGATTTTGCCTTTCATCCTTTCGATTTCGATAAAATAAAGTACCAGTTGCACACTGGTGTCGATGTAATCGATTAAATCCTCCTCTCAGAACTAATCGCCTTGTATCATAGTTTGTAAGAATTGTAAGGTGAATAGTGCAAATGCGGGGAGCTGGTGGAATCGTTAGCAGGTTGGACAAAAATTCTTAGCGGCATTTCTTCATGAAATACGTTCTGAGTTCAAATGACGCCGAGGTCAACTTCACCTTTCGTTCTTTTTGTGGGAGGGGTGGTCAATAAAATAAAGTACCAGTTGCACACTGGTGTCGATGTAATCGATTAAATCCTCCTCTCAGAACTAATCGCCTTGTATCATAGTTTGTAAGAATTGTAAGGTGAATAGTGCAAATGCGGGGAGCTGGTGGAATCGTTAGCAGGTTGGACAAAAATTCTTAGCGGCATTTCTTCATGAAATACGTTCTGAGTTCAAA
>NC_069000.1:37427521-37428323 GCF_001194135.2 Octopus bimaculoides | reverse complement strand
ATTAAGTTAAACTTTAGGTTTGCTTCTTGCTGCTGTTTATCTTCGCAAATGTCCCGACGGAAATAAACCTATGCTGCACGCCTCTGATATTTATCATAGTAAAAACAAAGTGCCTTCACAACATAATCTGACACTATACTCAAAGAATTGTACAGCTGGGTATTGACTGGAGGCCTCTGCGATAAGGAACAAATTTTCTTTTTATTTGCTTTCTTCTGGTTTATCTTTCGTTTCCCCTTTATCATGTTTTATTTTTCTAAAACATACTAAGAGGAAGTTTTCTTTTCCATTTCAGAAAAAAAAAAAGAAAAAAAAAGTGTTAAAATTGCAAGCGTTGCTAAATAGATTTGAATAGCAAGTGAACCAAGATAAATTTATTTGTCTCACCACTTTATGTCACGCATTCTCACCACGAATCTATTTATGAGTTGAACTCAGAGAATGCAAGCATTTCGAGCTGTTTTCGATCAGAATGTCATTAATTAGTCACGTCAGACATTGAAAATATGATAGCAGTGTTGCAATCCTCCAAAAATGGAATAACAAATATGCCAAACCGTAACAGAACAAGTAGTAATTGAAATATTAGACAACTTTAGAGTCACGTTAAAGAAAATAGGTCAGAACATTTTTTTTCCTCTGCTAAATTACACCCAAGTTTCAAACTGTTTTCGCTCGACTCTATAAGATTATATCGGATTAAAATACTACTTTGGTTAGTTACATAGCTTGGCTACTCTGATTTAAATAACATTTACACCCAGGAGCATTACATATATACATATATATATATATATATATA
>NC_069000.1:37426214-37427196 GCF_001194135.2 Octopus bimaculoides | reverse complement strand
TATATATTTATATATATATTGTAAGTGTTATAAAGTACCGTATTTGATGGCATAAAAGACGCACGGTCATATTTGGCACATCCCAATTCCAGCAGTGCATATTCGGGAAAATTTTGTTAGTGCATAAAGCATGTAATTTAGGCCCGACTTTGAATATAGGACCCGGGGTGTTTTTTTAAAAGACATTTTTTTTCTGAGTGGATGGTGTTGATTGCGGAATACGTCTTATATGCCATCAAATACGGTGTATTACGTGGCTGTGTGGTAAGTAGTTTGTTTTCCCAACCACATGGTTCCGGGTTCAGCCCCACTGCGTAGTACCTTGAGCGAGTGTCTTCTACGATAGCCTCAAGCCAACCAAACCCTTGTGAATGGATTTGGTAGATGGAAACTGACAAGAAGCTTGTCGTTTATATGTGTGTGTGTGTGTGTCTATCATCATTTGACATCCGGTGTTGGTGTGTTTACGTCCCCGTTACTTAGCGGTGTGGTAAGTAGCTTGTTTCCCAACCACATGGCTCCGAGTTCAGTCCCACTGCGTAGAACCTTGAGCGAGTGTCTTCTACTATAGCCTTAAGCCAACCAAACCCTTGTGAAAGGATTTGGTAGATGGAAACTGAAAAGAAGCCCGTCGATTATATATGTGTGTGTGTGTCCATCATCACTTGACATCCGGTGTTGGTGTGTTTACGTCCCCGTAATTTAGCGGTTCGGCAATAAGTCCTGGAGTCGATTTGATCAATTAAAACCCTTCGAGGTGGTGCTCCAGCATGGCTGCAGTCTGAAACAAGTAAAAGAATAAAAGAACAGGGCAAGAAATATTTCATATAGAACTCAATACATTCGCCGAAATGGTAAATATGCTAATTATTGGTCTCAAGTTTTGCATCAACCCCGAGTACTCAACTGGTACGTATTTTATCAACTTGCGAAAGAATGAGAGGCAATGTCCACCCCGGTGGCATTTAACTTCAGAACCTAA
>NC_069000.1:37422614-37425273 GCF_001194135.2 Octopus bimaculoides | reverse complement strand
ATTTGAGTTTCGCCTCGAGCCAAGCTATTTATAATTGTAGAACAGAATAAATTGCTTTTAATTTATTCAAGGTTGTGTTGGTCTTGGATATGTGTGTGTGTGTGTGTGCATGTGTGTGTGTGTGTATTTGTGTGTGTGTGTATTTGTGTGTGTGTGTGTGTGTGATAAGTGTCTTGGAAAACTAATTTAAAGATGTAGAGATTTTAAGAAACTCTTGCCTGTAAAAATGTGTGCAATGAATGTGTTGGAACAATCCTTAAGCATTGTTCATGTTTGCGTTATTAATGGATTTAACTGAAGTTATTAGAGGAGGATTAAATTATTCTTTATCGTTTATCTTTTACTTGTTCTGCTCACTGAATAGTGGCCATGCTGGGGCACCGCCTTGAAGGGTTTTAGTCGAACAATATAGGTTTGATGTGTCTAAGTTTTGTGTAAATATTCAGAGATTAAATCTTAATTTTTAAAAATATATTAGAGTAAGAAGTTAAGATTCCAACAGATTCCATGTTATCTTATTGAGGGGGCTTCATGCTTGCCAGAAAAGTGTTTTGAGAAGGAAAAAAAAAATTCCACTTTATTTTGTAGGAGTCATTATTTTTATTTAGGGACCAGATATATTGTCACAAGGAGGTATCATTTCTTCTATTGAGACTGCGGAATGCTGTATATGTATGTATGTATGTATGTATGTATGTATGTATGTATGTATGTATGTACGTATGTATGTATGTATGTATGTGTGTGTGTGTGTTTGTATCTGTATTCACCCATATATTTCTATGGTCTATGTATATATATATATATATATATATATATATATAAGAATTTTTTTAAATGTCTATAAAACTAGTTTTTAAACAGCGAATGGCTGTGGGAGTTCATTAGAATAAAATAGTAATCAAAGGGGTCCATAGATTAAAAAATGGTTGAGTACTCCTGACAGAAAACAACCCGATGTTGTAATGTGTACCTGATGTCTCAAGTCACGATGGTAAATTCGAAGAAAGCCTCAGAATAATTAAAGAAGTGAAAAGAAGTACTAGAACAGACTCCCTCATTAATATATTTCCCGTTTGGCGACTTCAATTTCTCCCACATCAAATGGCCTGAAGGCAACATAATTGCTGGAATATCAAGCCATGAATAAAATAGAGTGAAATCATTATTTGATCTCACTAAAAAGATGCTCATTTAACAAATTATAACAGTAGCAAATCAGAAGCAACAGCTTCTTGAACTGTTTCTTCACTAGTAAAACGGAACTCCGCCACAATGTGATGGTCTTACAGACGAATTTCTCAGACTATGATAGTAGAACTAACAGATCCATAACGAATCGAAGCTGTGCACCATATAGGAAGAACTCGAAACCCATCCAGTTTGAACTTTTATAAAGGTAACTGGAAATCGGTTCAAAGAGAGATCTTAAAACAAAATTGGCCCGAAAGACTCTATAAGCTAAACAATGGCAGGGAACTTATAGAATCTATGTCAATAATGCAAGCCATATGCATTAAATTTCTCCCAGAAGGAAGAGCTAATACACACGGAAGGCGGCGTGCTGGCAGAAATGCTAGCACGCAGAGCGAAATGTTTAGCGGTATTTCGTCTGCCGTTACGTTCTGAGTTCAAATTCCGCCGAGGTCGACTTAGCCTTTCATCCTTTCGGGGTCGATTAAATAAGTGCCAGTTACGCACTGGGGTCGATGTAATCGACTTAATCCCTTTGTCTGTCCTTGTTTGTCCCCTCTATGTTTAGCCCCTTGTGGGCAATAAAGAAATAAGGAAATAATGTTCCTAGAGTTCTTATGAGAGTAAAAATAAGGCTGAGGATCTCAAATCGTTTAAGTCAATAACTAAATGGAGCGAGGAATCTCACTTAACTTGGCACTTTCAGAGATCGAAAATAAACTCAAACTTTCCGGTGAAAGCGTGAGGGTGTTAGTGGAAGAAAGAGAAACCAGGGTTGTTGAAAATAATAAAAACGAACCTTAAGGTCTTTCAAAAATTTGCAAGATAATCCGTTTTAGTATGAGACAGGATAGGGCTACTGTTTGAAGAAAACAGTTCATCGACTGCTGAGTCAATGAGGATAAGTCAAAACCTAAATAAACAATTCCAAAGTATTTTCACTCGCCTGCGGGAGATAAGCAAACAAACAAAACCTGATGAGTTCATAAACACTAAAGATCCATACAGAGAAGATGAAGCTATCGGTTACGTTGACATAACATATGAAGATCAGCCATTCATGAGATGAACTTGAATTCAGCATCAGGTGTAAACGTGGAAATATTCAAAGCACATATTTTTACCTCACATACAAGATGAGCCCACATCACGACAGGAAACGCAAAAGAAAAACAAAAGCGACATTTTTTAGTTCCTTCATTCACAATAACCAAACGCGGAGAGAAGGCCGTCGAAACGAAATGACGTATTAATAATCAGACCATTAGCAGTGCCCCAGCATGGCCAGCGCGTGCAGCTGAAACAAATAAATGTTAAAAGTAATATTTTACACACACACACACACACACACACACACACACACACACACACACACACACACACACACACATACACATATATATACGTGTGAGTATACATACATACGTACATATATACATAAATGAAATCAAACAGTATTTAAGTA
>NC_069000.1:37420125-37421242 GCF_001194135.2 Octopus bimaculoides | reverse complement strand
CTACTCTAGGCACAAGGCCCGACATTTTGGGGGAGGTGGGGCCAGTCGATTATATCGTCCCCAGTACGCAACTGGTACTTAATTTATCGATCCTGAAAGGATGAAAGGCAAAGTCGACCTCCGCGGAATTTGAACTTAGAAAATAAAAACAGACGAAATACCGCTAAGCATTTCGCCCGGCATTCCTAACGTTTCTTATTTCTTTATTGCCCACAAGGGGCTACACACACAGGGGACAAGCAAGGACAGACAAAGGGATTAAATCGGTTATATCGCTCCCCAGTGCGTAACTGGTACTTATTTAATCGACCCCGAAAGGATGAAAGGCAAAGTCGACCTTGGCGGAATTTGAACTCGGAACGTAGCGGCAGATGAAACACCGCTAAGCATTTCGAGTTAAGTTGGGCCAAAGAATCTACTTAAATACTAAAAGCATGAGGAAAAAGAAATGAGGAAGGAATAAGTAATAATTGTGTCCCTTGTTTTTATGTTAATAGATAGAGATAACATTTCCAGGTTTCCAGATACGTACAATACTTCTACGCGTTCATCTCGGTACCGAAGAGATCCAAGTCGATAATTACCATTCATGCTCATGGGAAATCGGATCAACATATAAATGGATAGATTTACATATACACGTACATACATCTGCATACACACGCTCGTATGTATATCTATATCAATCAATCTATATCTATCTATCTATCTACCTACGTGTGAGTGAGTGAGTGTGTGCTTGTCCTCCACCACCGCTTGTCAACCGGTGGTGATGTATTTACGTCCCCGTAACTTAGCGATTCGGCAAGAATGACCGATACAATAATTAGTAGGCTTCAAAAAATAAGCCTTAGGCAGGGTCGATTTCTTCGACTAAAACCCTTTAAAGCGGTGCTCCAGCATGGCTGCAGTGAAATGACTGAAACAAGTAAAGGAACATAAAAGATTATATATACAGAATGACCAGCCGAAATTGCAAGGATGATCTGGATCTCGACTGAAGAGAGAAAACTCCGAATGACCTATCTGTGTTTTCTTTCTATCGTCTATCTGGATATTTTGTCCCTTTCTTGTATCACCTAACTGTCTGAATGTTTTGTGTTCTTGTCCCATTCTG
>NC_069000.1:37417958-37419847 GCF_001194135.2 Octopus bimaculoides | reverse complement strand
TATATATATATGTATATGTATATATATATACACTGATGTATCTGGGGAGAGTCATTCTCTTTTAGTGCCTTATAATTTAACATCCTCACCGGAAAATTTTCCACTTATTTCTTATTTATTTTCCTAAAATTTTCGTTGCGTCTTGCAACCTTTTCAATAGTTTTGATAAGTAGATAGCTTACCAACCACATGGTCCTGGGTTCAGAACCACTGCATGGCACCTTGGGCAAGTGTCTTCTACTATAGCCTCGGGCCGACCAAAGCCTCGTCAGTGGATTTGGTAAACGGAAACTGGAAGAAGCCTGTCGTATATGTATATATACGTGTATATGTATATGTGTGTATATATTTGTGTGTCTGTGTTTGTCCCCCCGCAAACAGCGCTTGACAACCGATGCTGGTGTGTTTACGTCCCTGTAACTTAGCAGTTCGGCAAATACACCGATAGAATAAGTACTAAGCTTACAAAGAATAAGTTCTAGGGTCGATTTGTTCGACTAAAGGCGGTGCTCCAGCATGGCCGCAGTCAAATGACTGAAACAAGTAAAAGAGTAAAAAAGTATATATGTATGTATGTATATAAATATATGACACACACACACACAGAAATATACACTCATAGATACATATATAAATACCCACACGCATACATTGTTTATATGCCATGCGATTTAAATTCAAATCACACACCATACATGCCATTATACATACATGTGTATGCACACATGTATATATGCCAGGCGCACACATACAGATGTGTGTCCGTGTGTATTGTATACATCTATATATTTGTATAAATTCTAAGAGCCTTAAAAGATTGTGATGGAGATAAGGAACATGTCGTAAGCCTATCAAGAACTAACATCTGAACACAAGGCTGTTTTTATTTTTTAAGCCCTAAATGAGAACGATAGGGAACGAAAGACAATATTCTAGCAAGGGAACAACCTAATTAATTCCCTCAGATGAAAATGTGTAGGCGTAGGTATGTGTGTGTGTATGCGTGTGATTCAGAAGCTCGCTTCGAAACCGCGTGTTTTAGGGTTCAATTTTACTCTCCCACACATTGGATAAATGTCTTTAACTCCAGGCCAAAGCCTAGTGAGTGAATTTGATAGACGGGAAGTGTGTGTAAATTCGCGCACGTGTGCGTGTGTGTGCGTGTGTGTGTGAGAGAGAGAGAAAGAGAAAGTGTGTGTGTGTGTGTGTAGGCGCAGGCATGGCTGTGTGGTTGTGTGGTAAGGCGGCGAGCTGGCAGAAACGTTAGCACCCCGGGCGAAACGCTTAGCGTTATTTTGTCTGCCGTTATGTTCTGAGTTCAAATTCCGCTGAGGTCAACTTTGCCTTTCACCCTTACGGAAGCGATAAATTAAGTACCAGTTACGCACTGGAGTCGATGTAATCGACTTAATCCCTTTGTCTGTCTTTGTTGGTCCCCTCTATGTTTAGCTCCTTGTAGGCAATAAAAGAAATAAGAAACTTGCTTCGCAACCACTTGGCTTCAGTTTCAGTGGGACCTTGGACGAGTGTCTTGAGTGACATCAAACGAAGACAAAATAAGCCTTAGCTTCTTCAGCACGCATTACCAAGATAAGAGATTCCAAACCTATCCTTCTGAAGTCTGTGCCGCTACTGATTCGTTTTGCGCCGAAATCACAGCAGCTTACCAGTGTAAAATAATCTCGATACAGATTTACGAGAAAAATAATTTATTAAAATTAATTTACAAAGATATCGTTAATTCTATTATTATCCAATGTAGCAATTTTAAGAATGATAATAACAGAATCAATGACACAGGCAACAGCAGGCCAAAATAATAGCTTTAAATAGCCGAAGGATTAAAATTAATCAAAGGACATGCTAAGTATGTCTCTTTCACTCTTTTC
>NC_069000.1:37415541-37417255 GCF_001194135.2 Octopus bimaculoides | reverse complement strand
CGGTTAAGACAATCTACTTACATACATTTAAGTATTTGGATTCACGAGCACCTTTGAGGAGGTTTATATTGTTTAGTTGCCATTGTTATATATTGTTTACACGCTGAAAACCCTTTGTCTCGTCTTGTGTTGACTTTTATGTTGTTGCATGTCCTTTAATGTTGTTTTACCTAAGCCCTTGCGGCTAATAAAAGAATTAATTATTAAGGCAGCGAGCTGGCAGAATCGTTCGCCCGTCAGGCAAAACGCTTAGCAGTATTTCGTCCGTCTTTACGTTCTGAGTTTAAATTCCACCGTGGTGGACTTTGCCTTTCATCCGATGGGGAACGATAAAATGAGTACCAGTTGATCACTGGGGATGATGTCATCGACTTACTCTCTCCTCCGAAATTGCTGGCTTTGTGCCAAAATTTGAAACCGATATGTGACATAGGTGGATCTTCACCGTGCGACGACGTGGATTCAACTGCATGATAAACTGCATTACCTATTCCCGAGTTAACATATATGTGGCTGAATATATCTCAGGACAATGTAATTCGCGGATAGAATCAGCGTGACACAGTGTGTGATATAACTGTGCCTTTCGAATAGCAGATATATTCCAACAGATTAGCTTCCATGGCCAGTTTTTTCACGCAGGGCAATAAATAATTACATTTGTCCTAGAAGCTAGGCAGTAGAACTGAACGCCGTTTCTCCTAGATGCGAAGTGAGCTCCTTAGCTGTGTGTGTGAAGTACGTGATGATCAAGGTTGGAGGGCCTTTGGTCTTAGGTCTGCTCGATCACGGTTGATGATAAAGAAATGAAAAATCTCGTATTCAAAAATAAAGAGAAAACGGTTATCAATTCGCGTTCAATTGCCAAGGGAAATAATTCTTGAAAAGAAAAAAATATGTCGTAACGAAGAAAACAATTGTTAAAGGGGAAATAACTAAGGGAAACAAATATATTAAATCGGCTGTTTTCGTTGACACTAATCTGTTGAACAGGAAACAAACAAGGAAATCTCGAAATAACAACCTACTGTTTTTTATAAATGGAAGCTGACGTGTGTTAGGCCAGGGCAGTGGTTCCCAATCCTTTTCACAGTGGTTACTAACAGTAGTTCCCAATCGTTTTATTCAAATGAGTTCTCCCACGGCCCCCTTTTAATATATTACCCTTATGTGTGTGCGTGTGTGTGTATACTGAGGGTGATAAATTGAATATTAATTTAATTAACATCAATTTAAAACCAGTGGCCTAGCATATAAAAAACTGAAAATTCAGAAAAATTGTATTACATGCGTATAAGAAGGGATGACCACTAAGTGGACATCGCCTACTTATGTTCTGGTGTTTGCTGATTTTTTTCTGGAGATCATTATTTTTCTTTGTGGTTGGGTCGTTGATGACCTCTTTCTAGCATATCAGATGTCCACTTAGTGGTCATCCCTTCTTATACGCACACACACACATATATATATACATATATGCCCTAACTCTTTGAAACGCCTGTGTTAGAATGGTGGCAGCTGATGACGGAAAATGTTCTCTATGTGGCCTGTGTGTTTTCTGTACTCTAGTTATTATTATTATTTTTGTCTACGTTTTGTTTGCAACGTCCTGTACCCAGATATGCACCTATATATACAGGTAGATGTAGGTATGCACATACTTGTACGTATATGTGCATATACTCATTTATTATTTGTTTTATTATTTGTTTTA
>NC_069000.1:37414497-37415455 GCF_001194135.2 Octopus bimaculoides | reverse complement strand
GATCACTTAAAACATTCTCAAAGAAAGATTCAGCAGAGCAAAAACATGCTCCGCTGAATCTTTCTTTGAGAATTTTTTAAGTGACCTTTTTCTAGCACATTAACAGACCACCTAGTAGTCTCTTTTATATACACAAGTACTATAATCCTTTTAGGATCTCAGAAAATTTTTTTCTGAACCTTCTGATTCTTTTAATGTGCTGGTTTCCTGGTATTAAATTGATATTAATTAATATCAAATTTTTACCCTATTATGTTAATTATATATATATATATATAAAATTTTGAATTTAGTTCATGGATCCCCCGAAATACTTTTACGGACCACCAGGGATCTGCGAACGCCAAGTTGGGAAACACTGGGCTAGGATAATGTTGTCTTGGATGTTTGCCTTGACAAACTGAATGAATAAAGGCGCAAGCGTTGCTGAGTGGTAAGAAGCTTGCGTGGCACTTTGGGCAAGTGTCTTCTACTATAGCCCCGAGCTGAATAAAACCTTGTGAGTGGATTTGGTAGACGGAAACTGAAAGAAGCCTGCCGTATAAGTGTGTATGTGTGTGTGGGTGTGTGTGTGTGTGCTCACCACAACTGCTTAACAATTGGTGTTGATGTGTTTACGTCCCCGTAAGCTAGCGGTTCAACAAAAGAAAACCGATAGAATAAGCATCAGGCCTTAAAGAAAATAAATACTGAGGGTCTTCACATTCAACTAAGAATTCTTCAAGGCAGTGGTCCAGCATGGCCGCAGTCTAATTACTTAAACAAGTAAAAGATATACAAATAAATAAATGAATAAATAAATAAAAGATTGAATGATCAAAGGTTAGTTTTTTTATTTTTGCTGAACAGAGGCTGTTTTGGAGTTAAACAACATCAGAAATAATAATGAAATATAAATAAAAAATTTTTTTAATCAAATATATATATAAAGAAAATATTTATAGGATATCTTCCTTTT
>NC_069000.1:37408665-37411558 GCF_001194135.2 Octopus bimaculoides | reverse complement strand
TATATATATATATATATATATATATATGTATATATGAAAAAAAAAGTGTATACACACTTCAGGAAAGTGTTATTGCAAATTATTCGGTGTTACCACAATTTAATAAAACATCGAAAAAGTATTTATATTTTTCTAGGGGTACTTATAAAAGTTAATAATTTGTTTTTCACTGTCGAACTCAAAGCGGAAAAGATATAAATAACAGCTGATAATATTTTTGGGCCCCACAGTTTAAAATGAATATAATACTTCACTTCCCTGTTTTGTTCTAAATTTAAATATCATTAACTATATACTTATTTACTTGGGTTTTGGTTGGTCGATGCCTTTAAATTCTATATCATTTGAAGAGTTCCAAAAAATAGAAAAGAACAAATTTTAAACAGTACATCTGTATTTATGGAAGTTCTTTTATAAGTGATGTAAATTTAGTGTGAGAATGGAGCACAGGTCGAATGATGAACCGATTCCATTAGAGAAAATCATTTTCAAATTGAATATGCTTTTGGAATTCTGTGTAAATTTTCAATTCTTTTGGTTGCAATAATTCCAAACAGTCTTTGACAAAGTCAACCACTGTTGGAATATGTTCATTTAATGAAAGTGTTTGCCATTTATTTCCAAAAAGTGTAAAGAATTCTTTGTTTTCTTGCATCAAATTTTGTGATTCCATCCAAAATTGGTTACTTTGTACAAGAAGTTCTAGTATTTCAACGTAATCATTATTCAAAGAAAGCCAGTGTCTTGAGACAATTATTGAATGGTAATTTTCCTTCTGTGATAAATTAGAATGTTGCCGAATATAATTACCGAACTGCTGGGAAGGAAAATGCTTACCAAACACTGTCTTTGATTCTTCAGTTAAATCAATTTTGAGCTGTTTCATTTTGAAATTTCTTAAGAGGTAAATCTTTTGAGCTGCTGCAGTTTGGAGTAAAAGTTTCAATGCTTCCATCCTGGAATCATTAAAATGGCCAATTTTACCCAAAAACTCAAAAGTAGTCTGAAAAAATGTTATTACAGAATTATGGGATACTCGTTCCTCTTCCATTCTATGGCCACACATAATATACCACATTGCAGACATTAATTTCAAAAACTTTTGAGCTGCTGGTTGCATTATTTTAGCTTGGTCTTTTAAATAATTGGCCCTTGCATTGTAAGAACTTGAATCATTGTAGCAGTGAGTTTCTAATAACCCAGATCCTAACAGGTGTGTATTTGTCTTGAATAGGCCCTCACTCTTTACTCTTCTGTGCTTCTGAGGATATGGCATTGACCTTAAAGCTTTTATGTCTTTCTGAATACAACAATAAGGTATTTTATGAAGTAAAGCAGTTTTTATTTTCACTATGATGCATATATTCCACTTTTTTCTAGTAAAATATGAACGCTGCATTCTCTTTTTATTATTCTCATCAAATTTAGACTTCATTTTTATTTTTAGTTTCCTATCCAATAATGTCAATGGAATTTTGATGACTAATTTCTTTTCCCTTTGTGTAAGAGAATAAATAGGGAGTCTCAGAAGTGAGCATCTGTTATTGAAGATGTCAAATGGGCTGACTTTGTATTTAGGAGAAGAAAAAATCAGAGCAGCTGATATATCTTTTTCTATATTGAGACAGGGCCTCAAGCTTTTTTGATAAGTTCCAGTTGAATAAGGTTTTACAAATTCCTGTGTATTAACAATCTGTGTCAGATGATCGTCTTTTGAAAATTTATTCTCCAAGACATTTTCACTAGAAAATGTAATTTTATGCGGAGATATTTCAGATGTATTTGCAAAAGGTATTTCACAGGAAGGCGACTGGTGTTCAGTTTTGTATTGATATTTGTAGCTCGGTTCTTTTAAAGGACTTTCTTTGGCAATGATCTTAATACTCTTTTCATCTTGTATCTCGTTTATGTAAGTGTATTTCGTCTGTTTCATGTATTTATTTTCATCCACAGCATTAACATGTGGTACAACCTGATGCACTGTCATTGAACACTTTTGTTCCTTTGACATGTTAAAGTTATATTCCATCCTATTTGTTAAGTCATTTTTCGTTTCGTTTACAACAGATTTGTCACTTTTTATGTAGTTAAAACCTTGTGACAAATCTTTTCTTTCTTTCGGCAATGAACAGTTGGCTATATTATCCAAACTTGGAAGATATTTTTCTGTTTTAGTCGTTATTTTGACACTATAGGAATCACTTCTAGGGTAATACAATTTTTTATTGATTTCTTCAATTCCATATTTAATCTCGCTATCATACATTGGTGCAGTTGGAGATGTGTGGACAGAAACAACTGAAGAATTTTTATTATCAGATACATAAGCTCGTCTTGAACTCTGCTTTACAACAGAGAATTGTGAATATTGCGGTTCCAAAATATGTCTTTTTTTCCATTCTTTCATATTTTCAGATTTCTGTTTTATGTTAAGGTCATCGACAGGAGAAGACCAGGTATTGAGTTCAACATTTTCTGTACAAGGTTCCAAATCATTATTTTCAGTGTTTTTAAATTTTGGACTTTTAATAGGACTAAGTGGCTTTAAATTGGTAATAATTTCAGAGAATATAGTCTGTAGAGAAATGATTGGTTTATTGCTAATTGGCCTTGACAAACTTTGATCCAGTTGCTTAGAATTTTTCCATTCATTTATGGGTGAAGAAATTGGGGAGAGGGGAGGCTCAAGAGCTGATTTTACAATTGTCAGCCTAAATATTTCTTCGACATTTCTGTCTTTCGATGAATCCTTTCTCATGTCAGTAATCAGAGTTTGACCATCTCTTATCTCCTGTTGTTCTGGTTTACAATACATATCGTTACTGACTCCATTTTTTTGAAGGGTCATTGTTTGACCAGATGTTGGTAAAAGAGATGATTGCGTAGGCCTATG
>NC_069000.1:37400904-37408337 GCF_001194135.2 Octopus bimaculoides | reverse complement strand
CGGGGGAACCTTAACATCTGGTTGCATATTTTTGGGGAAAGGGCCGATTCCTCTGTATGAAACATCAAGCCTGCGATCTGGAAAATTGTGTAGAATTTCAGGACGTTCTTGTGAGGAGATGTATATAAAATCAGAAATAAAGTTCTGCATAAGTTCATAGTTTCCAAGAATTCTTTTACACTTTTGGTTTATCGGATCCTCATTCATTTCAAATATACGACACGGAGAACCAAATACTGGAATGGTTTTCATAGATTCTTCACTATTTGCCATGATCTTGATATAAAATACAACTGGAAGAAAAAAAAAAAAAGAAAGTAAAAAAATGACTGAAAACTATTAAAATACTAAACTGATGATTCTCTTTACTCATATTCACCTGGTACCTTGAAGATCCACCCTGACACCTGATAACAACGCTTTTATCCCTTTTCACCCCCCCACCATCACCTTCTCTTCTAAAACGTCTGTATTCATATAGTTACACTACAGCAAGAAACCTGTTCTTCCCTGGCCCTTTTCTCTCATAATAACCCCTCTTATACCCTTTCTCTACTCCATATTCTCCTAACATAAATACTCCCCACTTTACTTGGGTTTCTTAGTCTCATAAGCAAATGGTAACCTCACTAGTGCTGGTTACACACACAAAGAAAAAAGAAAAAAAAAACAACCAGCACATACTATAAAGTGGTTGGCATTAAGAAGTGCATCCAACCATTGAAACCCTGCCAAGGCAGAGACTCTGAAGCATGATGCAGTCTTTAGGTACGTCAGATCCTATCAAACTGTCCAACATGGACGTTGGAATAATGATGATGATAATGCTGAAGACTTACTATGATTGTAAAGAATAACACTTCCTTGTTTCTACACATCATTTTGGTCAATTTGACCTTCAATTGTCTTAGGGTATCTCACTCCATCATATAGAAATACGGGTTCCAAGGTGAAATCCATTTAGACATTGCTGTGAGGTCAACAAGCTTGCTTTACAATCATATGGTTTTGGGTTCAGTCCTACTACACAGCACTTTGGACAAGTAAGTGCCTTCTAGTATAGCCCTGGGCTGACTAATGCCTTCTGAGTGAATTTAGTAGATGGAAACTGTGTAGAAACCTGTCAAATGTGTGTGTGTGTGTGTGTTCTTCCTCATCACTTGACAACTTAATTTTGGTTTGTCTGTATCTCTGTAAACAGTTTGAAAAAAATAAAAAAGAGGACCAACAAGATAAGTACCAGACTTTTAAAAAATTGTGACTGTGTGGTAAGTAGCTTGTTTACCAACCACACGGTTCCGGGTTAAGTCCAACTGTGCGACACCTTGGGCAAGTATCTTCTACTATAGCCTCGGGCCGACTAAAGCCTTGTGAGTGGATTTGGTAGATGGAAACTGAAAGAAGTCCATCGTATATATATATATACATATATATATATATATACATACACACACACACATATATATGTGTATATATATATATACATACACACACACACATATATATATATATTTGTATATATATATGTGTATATATATATATATATATATATATATATATATATATATATATATATATATATATATATATATATATGCTGTGTGTATATGTCTGTGTGTGTGTTTGTCCCCACCAAAATTGCCTGACAACCAATGCTTGTGTGTTTACATCCCCGTAACTTAGCAGTTCGGCAAAAGAAACTAATTGAATAAGTACTAGGCTTACAAAAAAATAACTCAACTAAAGGTGGTGCTCCAGCATGGCTGCAGTCATTCATTTTTCATACGTTATATGTCCCCCACATGTTTTGTTTGTCCCCTCTTCGTGGCCCCTTGTGGGTAATAAAAAAAATTAGCTTCTTCTAAAGCCAAAATATTTACATATATCTATAAAGCTAAATAACAAACATATTTATATATTATTATTATTCAAATAAAATAGAACAACGTGATTGGTTGAATAAATTACTATATTTGCATAAGACACAATACAACGCCTATAAATAAGTATATTTCTGTCTTTTTTTCTTATATTTGCTCTTTGAATGAATTGGATTTTTACTCTCTCAGGAAATTGTAGCGAGAACGAAAAAGACAAAAAACGAGGGAAAGATTTATGACAATTTTCATTGAAAAGATTCGTGTGGAATAATTAATTGTTTTACTCCCAGAAATGCATTTAAATTTCTTCTAAGTGGTATAACAAAGCTTCTCAGTTCTGGGGGTCGGAGTTACTTTTGGCGTCCCCAAATTAATAGACATTATAAGCCAAAGAAAATGTTGCGTTTTTTCACCTCTACACCTGGATAAATCGTTTTTCCTTTTTCCTTGCTACACTTCTAGTGTGTATCTTCTATCAAGTTTGAAATTTTGGACTAACACTTTTTCCATTTCACCCAATTTAGCTGGGAATTTTTTTTCTATTTTCCTCATTCTGAGATTCTTTGCAAGTATCGTAGACATTTCCCCCACCTCTTTTCAGTTACTTAGCTACACACACTCACAGTCAAATCAAATAAACGAACATTAAAATATTAATAACAAGAAGACGTGCACAAGGAATGTATGAATTTGACGTTCATTGAAAAAGCGAGAGCTTTTGACGTTTCGAGCATGGCTCTTCATTGGAAAGAAAAAGGAGGAAAGTCCAAAGAAGGAAAAAAAGAATCGTCAACAGCACGTGTGTAGTTACATTATGCTTTTATTCGTGAGCCTTAAGCCGTATGAATCAGTTACCCGACACAAAACTTTCCCTGAACGGGAAGCCGATCGGTTGCAGAATTTAAGGTCAGTAATTTTGAAGGAATGAGACAAGTCTACTGTATCGATCCGCACTATTTCACAGGCACATACTTTATCGATCACAAAGGGATAAAGGGCCAAGCTGACTTCGGCCAAGTTGATTTGAAGTCAGAAGTAAGGAGCTCGAAGAAATGACAAGCATTTTGTCCGACGCGCTAACGATTCTGCCAGCTCACTGCCTTATGTATTTTCAAGTAGTCGTTTAATAATCTTGAACTGCTTTCTTATTACCGCCCACCACAGGACTTAAAGCTACCACTCCTAGCTAAAAAAAAAATAAAAGCCTTTTTTTTTTTTTATTACAATGCTGCTGCATAAAGTAATGAACCATCTATCTGTACATGAGACATAGATCATCAGCTGCCATCCCATCATTTTTTTAGAATAGAATTTGTGTCCTACATCAACGCTAATAATAGAAGCGTAGAAAGTGTATCTATGTGTGGGTTGAGTGCCGCCAAGGGAGATGCTTTTATGGAGCAGCCTTTTGGATTTGCTGTATAAACCAGTATAATCTTAGAGAACCGATGAGGGGATCGATCAAATCAAAGGATGTCGCGGGTGGTACCAACTATAGCTAAGCTACGGACTAACAAACTGTTTTCTGAGCCAACGAAGGATCCTCTTCGCAGTGAGAAATAGTAACTATTAGAAATAGCAACCAAAGATCTCTGCAATCAAACATTGCCATTATAAAATAAAATGAAGGACGCATTGAATAATGAAGTCGGTGCTGGAATTTCATTGATCGTCTGGTTCAAAGTTGATCTCGGACAGTCTAAACAAAAACAGTCTACTTGGTTGAAAACATTGATTCTATCTATATGAACATATTTGAAACGTCCCATTGGGTCTACAGCTAACATCTCCTTTGAGGAGTCTTTTTTTATTTTTATCGTATCGACATGAGCCAGAAAAGTGAGAGAAAAACAAAGATGATCGCAGAATTTGAATTCAGAACTTAAAGGACTTATAAACACCAAGGTATTTTACCCAGCCGGGTTTTAAACTTCTCTACTAAGTCTGAGTTAAACGATTATTTAAAAAAAAATTTAATTCTTTAAATTGTTTCAGCTTTGAAGCTGCGGTCATGCTGGGGTACCACCGTTGTGTATATAAACATTTGAAGAGTTGAAAATGTGACCGAGAAAAGAATTGGTAATAAACCGAGTCTATGAGAACAGAAACTGACGCACTCTGCTGTTTTCGTTTATAATCTTATCCCCACCGCCATCATCATGCTCTGAGCCAATGAAGGGACCTCTACGTGGTCACACGATCTGCTAGAAATAACAGTGACATTGCCATCAAATCAGACACCCGTGATAAAAGAAACGAAGTGAGATATGTAAGGTAATCCCTAGATATACTATGCGTGGCGCTCATGACACAGCAACCAAACAGCTAAGAGGCCGAAGGATATTGGAATTGAGATTTGCATTGTCAACCGGCAGAAAAGTGCCATCTTGCATTCTGAGATGATTTTTAAAATGAGGATATTTGAAATAAACTCGACTGCTCTCACAAACGAGAATACTAAAAATGAACACTACCCCTCTCAAAAATTAAGTAAAAAAAAAAACAAAAAAAAAACAGGAAAAATAATCCAGAATCCTTGTTTCGTACCGGATCGATCTCAAATCTAATCAGTTCGTTCCAGCTACAAGACCAAACATCTGAATCCATCCAGCGGTTCTTGAGATATCTTGTCCGCGGACAAACAAACAAACACGGCTGAAAACAATGCCTTCGCCAAGGCGGAGGTAATAAACAGGATGGTCACAGCTGGAAGGTCCTTGACTATAGATCTACTCAATCAGCACTGACTTGGTGCTAAAGAGCGTCAATGTCTGTCCTTCATAAACCCGATTAAATTCTCTTGAACTAGACGCCAAATGCTTCTTATAATGGAGCATCGATGACTGAACATTTGCATTCACTCGTGCACAAATTCATTGTGAAGAATTGTGAAAAAACCCATTTGGTTGGTCTTTTACTTCCGACCCAAATTCGGTTTGATTTATGACGGAACTGTAGAAACCATGATGACCATGTTTCCGAACTTAATTACAATCCAAAGATACAAGGTGAGAAATTTGAAGAGACGAGTTAGCCGATTAAATTGATTTCACTACGTGACTGGCGTGGAGGCGCATGGCTCAGTGGTTAGTGTGTTGAACACATGATCGTAAGATTGTGGTTTCGATTCTTGAACCGGGCGATGCATTGTGTTTTTGAGCAAAACTCCTCATTTCACGTTGCTCCTGTCCATTCAGCTGATAAAAATGAGTGATCTTGCGACGGACCGGGGAATATATACACCAGAGACCCCGGCCCTGGACTAACCAACCACTTGATTGGTGCTTTATATTATCGACCCTTGCAATTGACAACGGTGGAATTTGAACGTATGATTTCTAACATAAGCTCAAGGCCAGAAAAGCAAGAGCGGGAGAGGGTACGGTTGATTAAACCGAAACTCCCTAGTAAGGGATTTTTGCATTTTACCGCCCCTCATCTCACTCGGAAAAAACGAAAAGCAAACTCGACTGCGTTACGATTCGAACTCGCAATGCGAGAGAGAGACTATCAAAGGTTAAATCGAATTTCAAACACTGGTCAGTTATTTATTTCATCTATTCTGGTGGGATTTGAACTCAAAAGATTAAGGTACGTTAGCTAAATACCACAAGGTAAGTTAATCATAAATTACCCTTTACGCACATCATTATTTAATACTGAGAATATGTAATGTTTTTACTGGTTTCACTCATTGGACTACGGCCATACTGGGACACCGCCTTGAAGGGTTTAGTCGAACAAATCTACCCCAGTATTTATTTTAAAGTCTGGTACTTATTCCATCGTTCTTTTTTTTTTCGTACTGCTACGTTAGGAGGACGTAAACAATCCAACACCGTTTGATAATCAGTGGTGGGGACAAGCAACATATATACAAGCACATTATATACAAGATGGGCTTCCACGCAGTTTTCGATTACCAAATTGACTCGTAAGGAACTGGTCGGCCCGGGGCCATAATAGAAGACACGGGGCCAATGTGCCACACAGGGGGACTGAACTCGAAGCCATGCGTTTGCAAATCAAGCTTCTTCACCATATAGCCATGGCTGTGAAAAAAAATGTGGAAAATAATATCCAAACAGGGTTTTAAAAATTATTTTAAATATTTATTCGTATTGAAATTGTATATGCAATGTGTCCGACGGAGGTAAAGAATACGCACACTACCCGTTTTCGGCGTAACCCTAACCGCCGAAAACGGGTGGTGTACGTATTTTTTAGCTTCGCCGTGTGTCCTATAATGGTAGGACTCTTGTAAGTTACAAATAAAACGTGTGTCCATGGATTATGAGACACACAAAGTGTGTGTGTGTTGCCGAAACTTTTAGAAATATTATTTCAAATTGGCAAGAAGATCGGATGCCACGTCAATGTGCACTATACCACAGCATCCCTGGTCTACACTGTGCAATGATCTCAATGGGTTCGGTGGCCCTTAATGGTATGAATTTATTACTTGTGCTTATTAAATTCAATCCTTTTTGTTGTCGCACCTTGATCACATTCGCCGGGAAAATATTGAGAAAAGACGCAGCGTATGCTCCACCTGGCCATTTGCATTTTAACATGAGGTTTACCTGGACGTGCAGTCTACCTCAACTACAGGGACTTTATACTGGATGATTATAAACGAGTTGAATGATGTTGAATAATGATTTATTATTAGCGTAGATTACGGATACTGCGGTAGACATCATGCTAAAGTAGCACCGAAGATCGAATTGAAATTTCTATATTTTAAAATTAAAGACACAATCCCAAACTTGGAAAGTAGAAATGGATTTTGGAATTTTAAATTACAACCAACGAAGTGGAGAAAAAAAGGCGAGGGACAGGATTTTTAAAAAATGATTAACATGGGGAAAATAAAGTTACAAATAAAGAAGAAATAAATACTGGAACTAAATCTGATAAGTTTGTAGAGCTGAAAAAACAAGAAAAGAGAATGGTGTCGTAGCCAACGAACCTGGAAGAGTATTTCAAAATGCCGGTAACTGTAAATCTTATCTGTTGTGCTGTGTATTTGCTTAAACAAGCTAACTGTTGAATATTCAGTCTGGTAAAGAGCTGAGGAGCAAGCAGTATGATAATGTGCAGTGGTTCGGCGCATGCCTCCAATGATTAAGGCCAAACATAGACGAGTTGTTCTTGGCCGTTTGGTAGAAACAAATAGGCAGGCTTTAATTTGCCAATTTCTATTGACTAAATTACTGCAAACTGTTTGCAATATCTTTTTATTTATTTATCTTAAATTTGAACTCAAGAATTTTTTCATCGTGAGCTTAGAGTATCTGACCGACATTTTTTTTTGTTGGTCCGATATTCTAAACTCGCGAAGGAAATATTTTATCAACAACTAATATTTTCCTCAGCTTCTTATACGGAAGAAGAGGGTGGCGATCTGGCGGAGTCGTTAGCTGTCGGACAAAATGCCTAGCAGCATTTCTTTCGGCTTTTTACATTCTGAGCTCAAACGCCACCAAGGTCGACTTTACTGTTCAACATTTCAGAGTCGATAACAAAGGTACCAGTTGAACACTGGGTCGA
>NC_069000.1:37397086-37400167 GCF_001194135.2 Octopus bimaculoides | reverse complement strand
TTCTCGGATTCAGTCAGTACTTGAACTCTCAAGGGATGAAATGCAAAGTCGTTCTTCGCGTAAAGATCCAGAACGTAAAGACCTGGAAGAAATGCCGTAAAGATGTTTTGTCCGACTTGCTAACGATTCTGCCAGCTCACTCGTCTTCACTTAGGACATTATGATCCAGTCAACCAATACGACAAAAGACGATTGGATCCTATGTGTTGTTGTTCGGCCTGTAGCAGCGAAATCTCAGTGATCACACCTTTCAGCATCTTTTTTCTCAAACTGGGATCCAAGAGACCCCAGGGGATAGTGAAAATTTTTTAGGTTCAGCGAAATAGTCTTTAATTTTTGTTTAAAAATTTATTTTATAAAGGGAATACTATTCGTCATTTCAAAGGTTATTGTCATATTTCTATCTTTTACTGGTTTCTTTTATTGGATTGCGGCCAAGCTACAGTAGTGCCGTGTAAGGTTTAGTCGAACAAATCCAGTCCAGTATATATTTTTTTAATGTATATTATGTATTCTATCGCCCTCTATTGTCGAACCACTAAGCTACGGGGACTTAATCAGACCAAACCGATAGCTAAGCGACGGTAGGACACACACACACACACATGTGACGGACTTCCACACAGTTTCCGTCTATATGGTTAATACACATCAGGAACCTGGTGATTTGACGAGAGCGAAGAGGTGGCTGAAGTGGTAGTGCCTTTCCAGAGAGTGACACGGAGTATGGCTGAGCCGAAAGGGCCGAACCACCAACCAAAGGCTTGGTAGTTCAATCTTCCTATCACTGATCATTCATAGATTGCGTTCAAGACCTTTAACTGTCATCGGCCGAGTCCACTTGAGTCTTGTAAATAGGTTCCGCAAGTTGGTTTCGCTAAATACACAAAAAAGCGGCAGTATTTCGTTAGCTTGCTATTCTGAGTTCGAACCTATCTTCCTACATGAAGTGGTCTTCAGTTGTACTTCATCCATTCAGTG
The DNA here is from genome assembly GCF_001194135.2 of Octopus bimaculoides. NCBI lineage: Eukaryota > Metazoa > Mollusca > Cephalopoda > Octopoda > Octopodidae > Octopus > Octopus bimaculoides. Next base: position 37,399,186 of record NC_069000.1, on the reverse strand, counting down.
GAGTCACTGGGCAAACCATTATTATCGACAACCCCATTTCCTCACTCTATATCATTCATTAGCAGCATAAGTGCAATGAACTGATTTTACTTGGAGAATCGAAGCCGTATCAGTTACTCAGCCTAGTTAAAGATATTGTTAGGCAGGACGAGAGCTACGTTTTGGCATTTACATGTACGTACAACACCGATCCTTCAGACATTTATGGTCTGGAACTTCTTGTAGTCCGCATTAATTTACACTAATGTACAGGTACGTGTATTTCATTTAGGTGAATTTAATATTTAAATTTTAAGGCTGTGAGCTGATGGAAGTATTAACACGCCGGGGAAAATGCTTAGAACGTAAAGAACAGACTAATTGTCACTGAGTTCCAGTTCTGCAGAGGCCAACTTTGCCTTCCATCCTTTCGGAGGTCGATAATTAAAGTACCAGTGAAGTATTGGGGTCGGTGTATGCGACTAGTTTCTTCCCCGCAAATTTCAGGCCTTCTCCCTTTAGCAGAAAGGGTTACTAGTTATTACGACAGCGAATGCGGCGAGCTGGCAGAAACGTTAGCACGCCGGGCGAAATGCTTAGCGGTATTTCGTCTGCCGTTACGTTCTGTGTTCAAATTCTGCCGAGGTTGACTTTGCCTTTCATTCTTTCGGGGTCGATTAAGTAAGTACCAATTACGCACTGGGATCGATGTAATCGACATAATCTGTCTCTGTCCTTGTTTGTCCCCTCTGTGTGTAGCCCCTTGTAGGCAGTAAAGAAATAAGAATCGTTAACACGCCGGGCGAAATGCTTAGCGGTGTTTCTTCTGTCTTTACGTTCTGAGTTCAAATTCCGCCGAGGTTGACTTTGCCTTTCATCCTTTCGGAGTCGATAAATTAAGTACCAGTTACACACTGGGATCGATGTAATCGACTTAATCTCTTCCCCCAAATTTGAGGCCTTGTGCTTCCAGTAGAAAGAATTATTAAGACAGCGAGCTGACAGAATCGTTAACACACCGTGTAAAATACTTAGTGGCATTTCGCCAATCTTTATGTTCTGAGTTCAAAATTTCACCAAGTTCAAATTTAACGTTCATCCTTTCGGGGGGGGGGTCGATAAAATAAGTACCAGTTGAGTACTGGGGTCGATGTAATCGACGACTTAACCCCGCCCCCGAAATTACTGACCTTGTGCCAAAATTTGAAATCGATAGTTGTTTAATTTAAAATATGTTGATCAAGATCACCATCCCTTAATTGCTTGTACCATGTACTCACACAAGAACTTTATTTGGCGTGAAATGAGTTCTCTAAGGAGTATCGATTGAAATAAAGGCCAAGATCTGCTTTCGATTCTGGGTTTAAGAGCAGACCATTTCATTTCGCTAATACCTCTTAGAAAAATTATGCAGGTATAACACGGATTTTCTCGAATCTTTCGTTTCAAAGCCCTTCTAGAGTAGTGATTTTTCCGAGCCAAGGGTGGCCACCTTGGTTAGCACATTCTAAATTAAACATATATTCTTTTCTACTCTAGGCACAAGGCCCGAAATTTTGGGGGAGGGGACCAATCGATTAGATCGATCGATCTAAGTACACAACTGGTACTTAATTTATCGACCCCGATATGACGAAAGTCAAAGTTGACCTCGGCGGAATTTGAACACTGCCCGGCGTGCTAACGGTTCTGCCAGCTCACCGCCTTAAATTAAACATATTTTAAATTTACTTAAATACAGGAATTTGTACTTTGGTATAAATCTTTTCTACTACAGGCACAAGACCTGAAATTTTGATGGGAGGGGGAGGGTCGATGACATCGACCCCAGTGCCCAGCTGGTATTTATTTTATCGCCTCTGAAAAGATGAGAGGTAAAATTGACATAAAATCAGTCTTTAATCTTTTACCTGTTTCAGTCATTGGGTAGCGGCCATGCTGGGGTACCACCCTGAAAAGGTTTAGTCAAATAAATCAACCTTAATATTTTTTTTTTTTTCTTTTTAAGTTTGATACTTATTCTACTGGTCGCTTTTGTCGAAGCGCTAAGTTAGGGTGACCAAAACAAATCAACACCAGTTGCGATGAGGGAGGGACACGCACGCACGCACGCACGCACGC
>NC_069000.1:37394883-37396065 GCF_001194135.2 Octopus bimaculoides | reverse complement strand
GAGATTTTGTAGGGCCCTTTTCTAGAAAGTCGAACAGTTAGGCGCAGGAGTTGCTGTGTGGTAAGTAGCTTTGCTAACCAACCACATGGTTCCGGGTTCAGTCCCACTGCGTGGCACCTTGGGCGAGTGTCTTCTACTATAGTCTCGGGTCGACCAGAGCCTTGTGAGTGGATTTGGTAGACGGAAACTGAAAGAAACCCGTCGTATATATGTATATATATATATGTGTGTGTGTTTGTGTGTCTGTGTTTGTCCCCCCGCAACATCGCTTGACAACCGATGCTGATGTGTTTACGTCCCCGTAACTTAGCGTTTCGGCAGAAAGAGACCAATAGAAAAAGTACTAGGCTTACAAAGAATAAGTCCTGGGGTCGATTTGCTCGACTAAAGGCGGTGCTCCAGCATGGCCGCAATCAAATGACTAAAACAAGTGAAAGAGTTACTGAGAGGCTCCCTCTTTGATTCGGTTAACCATGATCAACGGACATGCAGAGAGCAACAGCCTAATATCTTTTAAATTGCACCTTATCTTTCTTAAAACGGAAGGATCCACTGGATAATACTGACTGGGGTAGGGTGAAGATAGCCATATTAGTGCGTCTTTGGTAAGGGATCTAATGATTTAGGTCTGGGCACAAAAACAATTGCAGGCACAGAGTAAAGACGAGGCAGCAGACAAGACAGACAAGTCAGTTGAATTTTAAAGGGACTTAATTGCAGCTAGTAAACTGGTGTAAGGTAATGGTTATCTCCCTTTACCTATAAATTACTCAGTGTAAACTTTTATGGTAGACTTTTAGAATCGGGAATGTTGAACAAAATGCCCCCCACACACACACTGTGTGTGTGAAGGCTCGTGGTTTAGTGGTTAAGGTATTCGGCTCACGGTCGTGGGTTAGATAGCCGGCGGCGCGCTGTGTTCTTGAGCAAAGCACATTATTTGACGTTGTTCCAGTCCACTCAACTGGCTAAAAATAAATTGTACCAGTAATTCAAAGGGCAAGCTTTGTCACATTCTGTGTCACGCTGAATCTCCCTGAGGACTATGTTAAGGGTATGCGTGTCTGTGGAGTGTTCAGCCACTTGCACGTTAATTTCACGAACAGGCTGTTCCATTGGTCGGAACTACCGGAACACCCATAGTCGTAACCGTGTGTGTGTGTGTGTGTGTGTGTGTGTGTG
>NC_069000.1:37391711-37394380 GCF_001194135.2 Octopus bimaculoides | reverse complement strand
TTCGTTTTTTTCCGTCCTTGTTTTTGTATACATTCGCTGCTTTCTTCCAAGGAATCTAATGCTCTTAGCTTAGTTTTTCCTTGGGGTTGGCCAGATTGGAGCAATATCGAGAATAACCAGCCGAAATTGCAAGGATAATCTGGATCTCGACTGAAGAAAGAAAACTCCGAATGACCTGTCCGTGTTTTCTTTGTATCGTCTATCTGGATGTTTTGTCCCTTCCTTGTATCACCTAACTGTCTGGAGGTTTTGCATTCTTGTCCCATTCTGTATTATATATATATATATGTATATATGTGCTTACACATACAGTCATGCATGGCGTTTACACTTATGCTGTTTGTGGTATTTGGCACACTAGAAAGCCTTTTGTAAGAGCTGGACTGAGTTATAGAAATCTACTTCACCATGTTTAGAATCTTAAGTTTCTCTCAAACGCTTTAAGTATTTCAAGTTTTCTACACTGATGTAATTTTTTAGAAAAGAAAAAAAGAGAAAACATGAAAGCGATTTTCGTCATCAACATGCAAAGCTACATTAAAAAAAAATAATAATCTGGTAAAAAAATTGAAAGTGATTGGATGGATTTTAACAAGATTCCATGTTTACAGAAAACTCTCCGTTTAAACATTTTCCTCCTGGTTTTGGTTGCAGCTATTAATCTGCATGTGTGTGTGTTCAGGTGAGCGATTCTTCTGGTTATCACCTTTATGACCGATCACATCTTTTATCTTTTACTCAGGTTGGAAAGATTGTGTATGTGTGAGAGAGAGAGAGGTAGAGAGATTTAGCATTTTTCATGTAGTCCAAAGGAGTTTTCCAAATAGTGATTATGACGTCATAACATCAGTGACATTTGTCTGGAGCTTTCGTTTCAGAAAACTAATTTCGGTGAATTTTTACCTCTTACAAATTGTCATTATGTCGTCACAATATCCGTAACGTTTTCTGCAGTAGAACCTACATTTCAGATCGTTTCAGTCTCTTAACATTTCGCAATGATGAAAGGCTAAGCTATGAGTGTGCCAGGGAGGCTCACCCAAATACCTGAAGACTAGTGTGAAGCTAATCATCTTCACCTTGCCTTGGGTGTTTCTGGGAATGTTTTATGCACCTTTGTCTTCTTAAACACCTTCTCTAACATGCTGGTTGGTACCATAGCATAGTTACGAAGTGTCCTGTACCTGTATGAACTCTCTGTACCTGTATCTGTATGCACTCTCAACCGGGCAATTTCATTTCATAAGAGCTAAAGTGGCAACCTGAGGGGGAAAGAACAGCAGGGCGCCCTAAAAAGGACATGGCGAAAGGGGACAAGTGAGGAGCAGCTGCAATGAGACAAACACAGTGAAAGAAAACGAAGCTGGTTGGAGAGATTGTGTTGTGGCGTTATATGCCTTATGGCACGGAGAGAACCATCTTGTATGACTGTCTAAAAATCTACAGAGTTTTATCTACATTTTAACTAGACATGGCTAACATAGTAACTCAGTCTCCTTCAAATCACAACTCATTAGCATAACTTGGGGGGAGGGGGGAGAAGGCGAGGACGGCAGTGAATCCCGGGCGAGGCTTTTATTGGAGTGATCCTGTCGGGCCTGCTGTATAGGTCTCCACTGGCTTATACGAAAGGTGGGCGCTAACAGCAAACTCAAGGGCTACCCCGGGTGGAGGACACTCTAGCTACGCCACTGAACCCAGGAGAGCCACCGGCCATGCAACATTGTTTATATATACATATATGTAAGACACATGCGAAAACAGGAGTTTAAGTTTCAGTGGACAGGAAGACGATGTTCAGCTACATTGCTGTGGGGTGCATACATCAGGGCACAGTGCATTGCTGATACATCCCCAGTCACTTCGAACAAGGCTTACCACTAAACCAGGAAATTAGACAAGTGAGTGAGGCCGGTCGCCTGATACTTTTATCTCTCAATGTAATTAGTCTAGTGTAAGTGGAGGCTCAATATAATAAGTCAAGACTCAAATATAATAAGTCTGGCGCAAATTAAGACACAAATTGCTTCACGGGCATAACAAAACATAAATGCATGGCTGTGAGGTAAGACGTTTGTTTCCCAACCACATGCTTTCAGGTTCAGTTCCGCTGTGTGGCATATTGGGCATGATCAAGTGTTTTTTTTTTTTTTTGTGGACGGAACTGAAAGAATGTGTGTGTGTGCAAGCGTCTTTGTATTCGTACCCTACCTCCGTTTGACAGTGTTGGTTTGGTTATGTCCCTTTAATTTAACAGTCCGGCAAAAGGATCAATAAAATAAGTACTGGCCTTTAAAAACAAGTACTGGGACAGATTCTTTCGATTAAAACCCTTCAAGGTGGTACCCAAGCATAACCGAAGAGATGCAAAGCTTGAAAGAGTAACTTTGAACGACCTACTTAGGAACATCTTGTGGCGAGCTTAAGCAAGATGTTCTCTGCGTACTCTGAAGTACAGCACTCCGAATCAGAAATGATCAGAGAAACTGAAGGGAGGGGGGGCCTGCACAGAAAGGAGGTCCTTCAAGGTCTTCGTACTCTTGTCACGTGCTGCCACTACAGACGTGGATTTTATGCTAATATTGGTCTAATAAGCCATTTCAGGACTCACACAGAGCAAAGCTGCCAATCTGGTCATTTTCAGAAAAACTAAGAATGAAGTCATATAT
>NC_069000.1:37387773-37390045 GCF_001194135.2 Octopus bimaculoides | reverse complement strand
ATGACTAATTTCAATGATTTCTTCCTTTTTTACCGCATGGTGTGTAACTACATCGGGAGGACAGACACTCCAGCAGATTGTGAAGAAGCTACAGAGAATATTTTATGTTGAGTTTTTTTTTTAATATTTAGTCAAGTTTCGTTAATTTCATACTAGGTGCCACTTTTCCATGATCCTCTTTCATTTGATCTACATATCAAAATTTATTTTTTGCATTTCCGATCTTTCTGGTGTCTATGGATGGATATTAATGTGTATGAGACTCTTCAAATGCGATTCTGGAGAACTGAAGAGACAAATTTACCTTATTTTGGCTTACTCATTTTGCCCCAGCTAAATTTGTTTTCATATGCTCAAAGACAGCGGCGATAATTTTCTGAAATAGTTATACAAGATTGTTATAATGCATTTCGGGAAGGCCATTTGTTTAGCTGCTATAGTTTTCGTAGTGGAGGCGCAATGGCCCAGAGGTTAAGGCAGCGGACTCGCGGTCATAGGATCGCGGTTTCGATTCCCAGACAGGGTGTTGTGAGTGTTTATTGAGAGAAAACACCTAAAGCTCCACGAGGCTCCGGCAGGGGATGGTGGCGAACCCTGCTGTATTCTTTCGCCACAACTTTCTCTCACTCTTACTTCCTGTTTATGTTGTGCCTGTATTTTCAAAGGGCCAGCTATGTCACACTCTGTGTTACGCTGAATCTCCCCGAGAACTACGTTAAGGGTACACGTGTCTGTGGAGTGCTCAGCCATTTGCACTTTAAATTCACGAGCAGGCTGTTCCGTTGATCGGATCAACTGGAACCCTCGACGTCGTAAGCGACGGAGTGCCAATAACAACAATAAAGAACATGGTGGGCACAGATAGATTAATTGGCTTCTATCTATCTATCTATCTATCTATCTATCTATCTATCTATCTATCTATCTATCTATCTATCTATGTTCTGTGTGCTTCTTGAGCCCTAGGACTCATTAGGCTGGTTACCCAGTTTCCGTGGTGTGTGACTGAGCAAGATCACAACATTCTTTTCCACTCTAGGCACAAGGCTCGAAATTTTCGGCGGAATTTGAACTCAGAACGTAAAGACAGGCGAAATACCGCTAAGCATTTCGCCCTGCGTGCTAACGATTCTGCCAGCTCGCCGCCTTGAGTGAGATCACAATATTGCCAGCGAACGGGAAGCCCGGTCCGTTGTAAGGTTCAACGCCAGCATCTTTTGAAGATGAAGGGGACAATTTGATTACATCGACCCAGTACTTGACCCAGTATTGTATTGAGTTGTCCGGAAAGTTCGTGCCGATTTTTAAAGGAAAGAAAAAGGTCAATAAATACTTGCCATTACATTTTTAATTAACCAAATATGAACCATTTTGTTGCACAATGCGTCTCCATCTTTCCTTTAACTTGAAAAATACCCTCTTCCCAGAATCGAGGTGGTTTCATGGCAAATAAGTCGAAAGGTATGCTACTATAAATCGGCACGAACTTTCCGGACAACCCTATTGATCCGGAATGTGTGAGATGCAAAGTTGACCTCGGTAGGATTCGAATCCAGAACGTAAAGAGCCGGAAGGTATGCCACTTATCAACTTTGTCCTTCGCGCTAACGATTCAACCAGCTTGTTTCAGTTATTAGACTGCGGCCATGCTGGGGCACCGCATTGAAGAAATGTCAGTCGAATGGATCAACCCCAAGACATATTTTTGTTCTAAGCCTGGTACTTATTCCATCGGTCTCATTTACCCGACCTCTAAGTTGGGATGTAAACACACCAACACCGGTGGCGGACAGACACATGTATATATCTCATTATGTTAAATTGTTAATCCCGACACATTTTTCCTCTTTCCGTTTTCTCTCTCTGTCCCCTCTCTCTTTCTCTCTCTCTCTCTCTCTCTCTCTCTCCATTTTTTTCCTCTCATTCTTTTTAATCTCATTCCTTTCTGTCGAAGAGCATAGGCTTGAAACGTCAAAAACTTTTCCATTCTCCATGAGCGTCAAACTAATACATCTGTTTAATGTTTGTGTGTGTGTGTGTGTGTGTGTGTGTGTACACACACACACACACACACACACACACACGACGGGCTTCTTTCCCTTCCGCCTACCAAATCCACTTACAAAGGCTTTACTCGGCCCGAGGCTATAGTACAAGACAGTCACCCAAGGTGTCACGCAGTGGGACTGAACCCAGAACTACATGGTTGGAAAGCAAGCTTCTTACCACAGCCATACCTTAATTTTTTTTTCTAGAAAATAAAGATAAAAGC
>NC_069000.1:37384475-37386871 GCF_001194135.2 Octopus bimaculoides | reverse complement strand
ATGATAAGGTGGTGATTTGACAAAATCGTTAGCATGTCGGACAGTAATTCTTTCGGCTCTTTTACGTTTTCGAAAATCGCTAGCTTTGAACCCTACAGCTGACTTCAGTCCCATTCAGGGGAAATGCTTTGATTCCGGTTACTTAAGTGCTATGGAAACTGGTTTACCGGACTTGTGAATCCTAGGGCGCCAGAAAATAATAACAATAATCCTTTCTATTATAGGCACAAGGCCTGAAATTGGGGTGGGAGGGGGCCCAGTCGATTAGGTCGACTCCAATACACAACTGGTATTTAATTTATCGACCTCGAAAGGATGAAAGGCGAAGTCGACCTCGCGGAATTTGAACTCAGAACGTAGCGACGGGCGAAATGCCGCTAAGCATTTCGTCCAGCGTGCTAACGATTCTAAGATTAATAATAATAACTATGGTTTCAAATGTTTCCACAAGGGCAGCAATTCTGGGGAAGGGGATGAGTCGATTATATCGATCCCAGTGTTCAACTGGTACTTATTTTATCGACCCCGGAAGGATGAAAGGCAAAGTTGGCCTCGGCGGAATTTGAACTCAGAACGGACATCGCTAAGCATTTTGCCCGGCTTTCTACCAACTTGTTACCTTGGTTACGATATTGGTTTCAAATTATGGCACAAGGTCAGCAAGTTCAGAAGTGTGGATAAGCCAATTGCATCGACCTAGTACTCAGCTGGTACTTATTTTATCGACCCCGAAAGGATGATAGGTAGAGTCGACCTCGGCGGAATTTGAACTCCGGAATTTGAAATGCCGTTAAGTATTTTGCCCTGTGTGCCACCAATTCTGTCAGCTTACCACCTTGGCCATGATATTAGTAACAAATGAAAATTACAGTGGCTTTTTTTTGTTTGTTTTGTTTTGTATTTGCCATAAGGGTTACGAAGGAGGAGACATTACAAAGACAAACTGCAAATGGGGGTGGGGGAGTTGGTGGTGTTTGTTAATACAATGTGAAGGAAACAAACAGGGCTAAAAAAAAAAAGCAACATCAACAGTAATTACGAGCCAACGAGGGTGATTCTGTATCGTTGTTCGATGTGCTACAAATAGCAGCCAAAATCCCTCAGATCTCCCGCTCCACTGTTTTACATAAATGAAATAAAATGAAATAAAATAAACACATGGGACACTGTATTCCTTGATATATAAGATAAGAGGATCATAGCAAGAATACCATTGATTGTGGATTTGTTCCGGGGTGAATTGGAGTGTGAGGTGTGGGTATCTAAACAATAACATCATAAGCGTAAACCCCGAAAGGGTTAAAGGCAAACTCGACTTTGCAGCTCCCAGTGAGTAACTCCAGGGAAAACATTATGGTAACATGAGCGATAGAAGTCTTACAGGTACATGGAGTCAATGGACCAGAAAGTGTCATCAGCTGGTATCAGAGTGAGAAAAAGGAGACACTAGAAGACAGAGAAGGCATTTCAAGCGGCAGAATCACGTGTAAAGCAAAACGAGCAGGAGAAGTGAAAGGATAAGCCTGGGATTCTATCCAAAGAGCTTGGTTGACAAGGCCCAGGACAAAGAGAGAGAGTGAGATTATATCATTCAGAAGACGGTTAGAACAGATGTAAAGGGAGGCTGAGAGAGCAGAACGGGCGGCTCCGGCAACAGGAAGCACAAGCAAAATTAGAGAGTTTGCAGTAAGAACTAGTTGGTCAGATATCCTGTAGACCGATTTCTATAATGTTCGGTTTCTTATCCAGACTACATAAGTTCATAGCCAAGCACTGTTAATCTTCACATCTAGGGTAAGAGTGGGACATCGTTCTTATCGCTCTGGTCTGAAAGAGAATCCTTAGACCATTTCAGTAGCTACATAAAAGCCCATGGAGAAGGGTCCTATTTATGATCAGGTACTCAGGGCAGTTGTTAAGAGCTTATCTACTGGGATCAGCGCAAAGTAACAGCACCACGTCTCAAAAGAAGTCGACTAGATTTGTCACAAATACCATTAAAAATCAAACGTGGGCCTCTATTTCCGGGTTCGCATCTTGATGGTTAAGACAAGTTAAAGACTATGTATATATAAGTAAATAAGTAAAACTGTGTTGAATTGCATCTCATTACGCTGAAGGAGAATTTAGCCTTTCGATAAACGAATATCGATCACATACGACCAGGCGGAAATAAGTATTGAGATCGATGTGATTGATTATTGATTAAAGTCCTCTCCTGAAAGTAGTATTACTCCAGTGAAGGCGCGTGGCTTAGTGCTTGGGGGCATTCGGCTCACGATCCTAAGGTCGTGAGTTCAATTCCCGGCGACGCGTTGTGTCCTTGAGCAAGACACGTTATTTCACGTTGCTCCAGTCCACTCAGCTGGCAAAAATGAATGGTACCTGTATTTTAA
>NC_069000.1:37381433-37382531 GCF_001194135.2 Octopus bimaculoides | reverse complement strand
CACACACACACACACGCACACACACATACACACACTTTTGAAATAAACTGCTCTCACAAACGAGAATGCTAAAAATGAACCCGACTGCTCTCAAAAATTAAGAAAAAAAAAAACCGGAAAAATAATCCAGAATCCTTGTCCGATATTAGATCGATCCCAAAATCTAATCAGCTCGTGCCAGTCACGAGGCAAACATTCCTGAAAGTTTCATCCGAATCCATCAAGCGGTTCTTGAGATATCTTGTCCACGGACAAACAAACAAACACGACTGAAAACAATACCTCTGCCCTTACTAAGGCGGAGGTAATAACCTAAAGTTCGTTTATTCCTAACGATAACTTCAAAATTGAAATCCAAGAAATTATTGATGGAACGTATGACAGCTAAAAGAAGTAAACATCTGACATTTTTTTAGACCATGCACTATGAAATAATACCGGTTATGGTGGACATATATTGAAAGTTTAAAAGTATTAACAACTTTGAGAAGTATAATTGATATATAGATAAAAGAATACAAAGGGAATGAGAGGAATAAGAGACGGACATTTGAACAACGTAAGAGTTTAGAGCAAATCGGCAAAAATTCGAAAGGTAATGGATTGAACGTAAACAAGAAAGAATTAACAATAGAAGTTGTGCACAATGATACGCAGATAAAAGGAAAAGAAGTAGACTGACGTTTCGGGGGACCTGTTTTGAGTAAGAAGCAAGATAAAGGAAACAAGGAAAACGATACCATAATATATAAAGCGTGTGGGGAAAATAAAGAGAGAAAAAGAGAGAGGAAAATAACGTGAAGATAAGGTCAACAGGTTGTGAGATGGTACCTGCTTTCTCATTAATAATTAACAAAACGAACACATTCGGTAAAATAATGGTTTCAAATTTTATCGATACCGAAAAGAAGAACGCCAAAGTCGACCTCGGCGGAATTTGAACTCAGATTGTAAAGACGAATGAAATGCCGCTAAGCATTTTGCCCGGCATGCTAACGAGAATTCGATAAAATATTGAAATGTCTAACATTGGTCGCAAAAATTTATGACTAGATACTTATTACAAGAAATAAAGCAGACATAGCTGTTATTGACAAA
>NC_069000.1:37377272-37381141 GCF_001194135.2 Octopus bimaculoides | reverse complement strand
CACCTAAAGCTCCGCGAGGCTCCGGCAGGGGATGGTGGCGAACCCTGCTGTACTCTTCCACCACAACTTTCTCTCACTCTTACTTCCTGTTTCTATTGTGCCTGTAATTCAAAGGGTCAGCCTTGTCACACTCTGTGTCACGCTGAATATCCCCGAGAACTACGTTAAGGGTACACGTGTCTGTGGAGTGCACATCCACTTGCACGTTAATTTCACGAGCAGACTGTTCCGTTGATCGGATCAACTGGAACCCTCGATGTCGTAAGCGACGGAGTGCCAACAACATTCCTTACTTGGATCAAAACAATGAAACTGAAAACCCTGTCTTACTTCATATTCTAATTGAAGTAAAGAAAGTAATACAAAGGGTCTTCCATCGCATTTTCCATGACCTCAACTCTAACTAGAACTCAATATTATCTTGAACTCAGTCGTAACTTGGACTCGGCTCTCTCCTAGACTCATCTCTGACATGAACTCAGCACTGGACGACGCAAATGAAATAACACGAACAAAAGTTTTATTTCTCTTTGGTCTTTGGTCAGTAAGTGTTATTTCCTATTTTACCTCTATCTAGAAATCAAAGGAAATTTCTAGTAAGCTGGACATCAGTGTTTCGAAACTGACCTATTTCCCGCCCCACCACCCATTACATTTCAGACAGATTCTGTGCTGAGTTGCTGAAGCAGAAATATCGTTATAGCAAATCTTCTGCTTAATACTGACTTGATTGTCAGTTGCTTGACCGTTACCACTTGAGCATGTCCTGTAGTGGCTGATAATATGTACATCTCTGATCATGAACAGGAGTAGTGGGGGAGAATCATAACCATTTTAGGGAATATTAGGGATACTCTCTTTTCTCTTTTTACTCTTTTACTTGTTTCAGTCATTTGACTGCGGCTATGCTGGAGCACCGCCTTTAGTCGAGCAAATCGACCCCAGGACTTATTCTTTGGAAGCCTAGTACTTATTCTATCGGTCACTTTTGCCGAACCGCTAATTTACGAGGACGTAAACACACCAGCATCGGTTGTCAAGCGATGTTAGGAGGGACAAACACATACACACACCAATATATATATACATACATATATATATATACAACGAGCTTCTTTCAGTTTCGTCTACCAAATCCACTCACAAGGCTTTGGTCGGCCCGAGTCTATAGTAGAAGACACTTGCCGAAGGTGCCACGCAGTGGGACTGAACCCGGAACCATGTGGATGGTAAGCAAACTACTTACCACACAGCCATTCCTGCGCTTATATCTGAATAAATGTAACAAAAGCGAAGTTTGATGGAAATATTAGCCATTTTACATACTTTTTTAGGGGTAAGCAAATAGGAAATAGCAGTTACTATCCAAGGACAAAAATCGTGTTACACAGTGTAATCTTTGATTTTAGTGTTCAACTCGAGGTACCATAGAGCTATGTGAACTTGGCTATAGACAGCTGTTTAAGTGTACTGACCATGGATGCAGCAACACAAGCGACGCAATAGAAATGGTGACATGACACGAACCGACGAAACCCCACTATCGTCTCTGACGCTAGCACTCTCTTCTGTGTATCATTGCTAATTAATTTGTCGACCCTCTCCTTCGCTGCCACCGCCACCTCACTTGTCATCAACCCAAAATGATGACACGCATTGTCGATTTCGGTACATTTGAACACAATACATAAAACGAAAGTGAATTAAATTCTACTCGTCTCTCGTTTCTTTTACTGCTGTTGTACTATCAAAACATTTCGAATTATCTATTATAGTTTACTAGTTGTCATTGCTCCTCTCTTCGTACTGCAATCAAAAGTTGTTGACAAGAACTGTCCAATGAGCAACCAATTAGCCGAATTTCTTTTAAGAAGCAGTAATTTGACACGTTACATTTTCTTCCTGTTGCATAATTATAGTACGATTGTTAGGTGCCAAGATAGAAAAAAAAAACTAAAATAAAATATATAGAAATATAATAAATGGTCGTTTGAAACAAGTTGGCACCTTTTACTTGTAATGTCTCCATAAACTATAACCCACCAATCTCTCTCTTTCTCTCCCCTCTCTTTCTTTCTTTCTCTCTCTCTCTCTCTCTCTCTCTCTCACGCACATACTCTCACATAGGTACGCAAAGACGACAACAAATAAAGAACATTTGGTGCTTTATTATATATTTTACGAAAACAAACTGCTGTTAAATGAAAGCTTGGTAAGGGAATTAAGTGACGTCGTTGCCAAGAATATGTCACACACTTATTGAAAGATCCATTCTTAAGTAATATGAAGATACGGGACAATAATTTCTTATATTAGTGCAGGGGCTTTTTATTTCCAGAAGTGACTCGGTCATTTGAGTTTATATCCCGTGCTTAATTGGTAATTATTTTATTGAGACATATGGTGGCGAGCTGGCAGAATCGTTACCCTTACGGACAAAATGCTTAGCGGACTTTCTTTCAGTTTTGCGTTCCGAGTTCAAATTCCACCAAAGTCAACGTTGTCTTCCATATTTTCAGGGCGAAAAACTACGCGTCCTTTCCCTCCGTTGGTCAGTTGAAGCTTAGATAGTGTCACGTGAGCCTACCCTCAGTTTTATAAACAACTTACCTAACTATTTATTTTATCTCCTCTTTCATATGATACTCTTATTCACTGTAATTTACTATTCAACCTCCGTTTATTTACTCATTATTACCTTAATTATATTCACATATTATCCATTACCCACTAAAATAACCTATAACCCATCAATCCGGGCATATACCAATATCAACCATAATATAACACCCAGTCTGCTGTGATGATTCTAAAATACAACACTTAAAAAACTAACGGTATATCTTTTTTCCAACACTCTGAAGAGATTCTGCCTAATATAATGATTTTATTAATTACTATTTAATCTATTAAGCCTAATTGAAACACCTGTAACGGAGCATGCTTGATTTTTGTATATAATAAATTTTTATTAAATGTTATATCTCCATTTTCTTATTTTCTTTACATATATATATATATATATATATATATTTAAAGGTGTGCATATAATTTTTGAAACATGTAGGAATTAAAAGAACTTATTGATTATATGCGTTTTGCTCCATTTATTATTATTCTTTATATCAACTCAAAACACATAACTTTAACATGGAATCTCTACCTCTTAACCGGGTATAATATCCCAGTTTTTGTGTGATTTTTGTTACCCTGGTAACTATTAACTTATTTGCATTATCGAAGTTTTTCAACCAAGATAATATCAATATATATATATTTTTAAAGGAAAGTGTGTGTGTGTGTGTGTGTGTATATATATATATATATATATATATAATGAAACCAAGTTTTGTATGGTGGCCGCGCACGTTTAATAACATGTAACACTATCAAATATCAAATAATTTATTCATTTTCGGCTTATACCAAATGCATAAATATTTCCTCCTTTTATTTTGCACATTGTAGACGAAGATAACAAAATATATCATAAGATAACCAAACATAGAAACGAACACAATAACAAAAAGCTCAGCTATGGCCGTTGTTGTTGATTGTCAAGTTGGAGAAACTCCTGAGATTCTTTTTGAAAGCCTCAATGATTCTGTCGGATGGGAAATGAATGAATCGATCGATGACATATTTGTCTTTACACTGGAACTAACTAAAAAAGCAGGAAAGGTAAGAAAACGCCACTTGATATTAACGTATTTAACTGTCTTTTCACACACACACATGTATATAAGAGTTGATGTTTTAACCTGCTATGAAATGTTCCGAGGGAGTAGTCCGTTAGTTATGGTAAGGCAGAATTGTATATATGACTGTGTATATATATATATATATATATATATATATATATATATATA
>NC_069000.1:37374700-37377262 GCF_001194135.2 Octopus bimaculoides | reverse complement strand
GTGTATATATATATATATATATATATATATATATATATACATATATTCGATTATGCATCTAACGTGTATTATGGAACAGCTGTAAACTAATGGAGTGAACATTCATTCTCTCACTTCACTTCTCTTATCTGATTAGTTTATATACATAAACATATGTGTGTGTATATATATATATGTGTGTGTGTGTGTGTAGGTATGTATGTATTACAAGCAAAGTAGCTCGTTATAAAATCTCCATAGAGGATGAAAGTAGCAATTATACTGAGAAAATAATGTTTATCGCCACTTCAACATTTTCTTTTACGGAACAGTACATTATATATATACTTGATAAGTGTATGCACCTGTATATGCCAGATAGTGGCAGAGGTGAAAGAATATATTAAACGTAAATTGAAAACAGAACACAAAGATATATGCAGATATAACAATTTAAAGGATAAGAATATTACAATGGATAACACTAAGTGGACTTTTCTCTCTCTTTTTCTTTTTTCTTTGTGATGTAATTCTGGGACTGAAAATGTTTGTGGTTGAAGATAGCTTTAAACCATCCTTTATATCAACAATATATACTGATGTAATGACAGATTGTATATATAGCTTGAAACACGTGTACCGCGATATCCTTTGTGTTCTGTTTTCAATTTCTGTGTGTGATATATACATATATATATACACACACACACACACACACACACACACACACACACATATAATAATAATAATATTAGGGATAAAATCCAAAATTACAGGTAAAAACTCAATTAAAATCAATTTATTAAAAATTAAAATTAAATTAAATTATCTTGATCTTATGATATTTACTTTGTATTATATTATACTTAATTATTGTGCTTTTAATTATCAATTTTTTCTATATGTGACAGTGGATTTTCATCGATGAGTTCATGAACCTTGGTTCTTTTCCCTAAAACTATATATATACATATATATATGATATACACGATTTTACTTATAACTTCTTAACCGTGCCTATACGTCAATGTATATATTTCTGCTTCTAATGCTTTCGCTCTCTGCAGGCGTAGTAGACTATAACAACTTAATATCAATGATATCGTATCGCACTTCCTAAATTATAGATGGTAAGAAGGGCTTTCAACAAGAGGAAATGCATCAACACAAAACAGACCGGACAAGATCTTGTTACCGAAACTGATGAAGCCGTTGAACGAATGCTAATATCAACACTGAAAACTCGTTTTCCGACACATCGGTAAGACACATTCTACTCTCTTCTCCTTTTCTTTTATTTGTCAGTTTTTTTTTTGTTTCTGCTTTCTGCATGATTCCTTACTGTTTTTTTGTTTTTTTTTTTTGTTCCTATTGCTATTGTTGCGGTTGTTGACCTCCTCCTCCTCTTCCTTCCTCCTCTCTTCTTCTTCTTCTTGTCATTATTATTATTATTATTATTATTATGACAAATAAATATTTCTAGAAATATTAAACTTCAATCTTCTTCTTCTTCTTCTTCTTCTTCTTCTTCTTCTTCTTCTTCTTCTCCTTCTCCTTCTCATCCTCTTTACGTAGGCAGAAAGCCTGAAAAATGTAAAGATAGACGAAATACCGCTAAGCATTTCGCCAGGCGTGCTAACGTTTATCTATCTATCTATCTATCTATCTATCTATCTATCTACCTACCTATCTATCTATCTATTTACCTATCTATCTATCTATCTATCTATCTATCTATCTATCTATGTGTGTATCTATTGTTTGTCTGTCTGACTGCTTGTCTCTCGGTCTGTGTGGGTTTCTGTCAGTCTATCTGTCTGTTTGAATATGTTGTCTGTCTGTCTATCTGGGTCTTTGTTTGTCTGCCCGTCTGTCTTTTCATTTATCTGTCTATCTATCCATCAATGTCTGTCTGTCTCTTTCTGTCTATCTGTCTGTCTTAGAACAACAACAACAAATGCAACAACATTTGTGTTATTCTCTATTTCAGTTTCATTGGAGAGGAATCCATTGCTGGTGGCAAGAAATGTGAACTCACTGAAAGACCTACCTGGATAATAGACCCGATTGATGGAACAAACAACTTCGTACACCGGTAAATCTTTTACGTTCACAGACTACGTATATGTGTGGCAGTCTCTCCTATCTTAAACGCCATAGGAGGGTTCTCCAACAAGTTCTTGTTGATCAACCTGCTCAGATGATTTGTTTATAGTGATCGAATATTTGTGCCGTTAAGTAACTCAATCCCTCCATCAACACAACATAGCTTAGAGAATTGCACGGTGTGCAATACATCAGATGTCGAATTGCTAAGCAGAACAGCGTGAAATGAAGTGTTTTGCTCAAGGACATAACGTACAGCCCGGTCCAGGAATTGAAATCACGGTATTGCGAGCGCAACATCTAAACCACTATGTCCGCGTATTAGGTTCTGTTCTCTTCATCAAAAACCGTAAACATTCAAATTTCTTTACATCTTTCCGAAGTAAAAAAAACCAAAACAATTACATCGGCTGCAGTGTTCAAATGGGACTTATTTCATGGACCCCAAATGATATATGTATATATATATATATATAT
>NC_069000.1:37372848-37374387 GCF_001194135.2 Octopus bimaculoides | reverse complement strand
AATATTGAGTGTTCAATATAAAGGATCAAATATATAAATATATATATATAAATATATATATATATATATATATATATATATATATTCTTTTACTTATTTCAGTCATTTGACTGCGGCCATGCTGGGGCACCGCCTTGAAGAATTTTTAGTCGAATGTATCGACCCCAGTATTCCTTTTCTTGTTTTTTAAGAGCCTCTTGCTTATTCTGTCAGTCTCTTTTGCCGAATCGCTATAGTGAAGACACTTGCCAAAGGTGCCATGCAGTGGGACTGAACCCGGAACCATGTGGTTAGAATGCAAGCTTCTCACAGTCATATTAACGTTTGCTTTTATATCCAATTATATTAAATACAATTTTACATTAATACTTTTGTAGAGTACAACTTTATTTTTTAACCCTGCGTTGGTGCGGTGGGATATTAAAACACTGTTAGTGCAGTTGAGTGTGATTTACCAAAGACATTTTATTTCTGATTAGTTCTACAGTTATTTATCAAGAGTTTCTGTACAATTTGTTTCACAAAAACATTTTAATCTTACAGAAAGAAAATTTTATGTATTGGACAATCGAAAAGGAAATATAAAAAATACTAGGACAGGCAAACAAAAAGAGCAGACATTTTATTTAGTAAACCATTTGGTGTTTTTGTTGATCCCCACTTCAATATGGCTGTTTTGTAAGAACTGACGTTACTACCGATTTAACACCAGAAAGAGCCTCCTCCTATTGGTTATCGATGCAATCTGCGCCCGATATATATTGCAAGCAGGAGATTGAAGCCCCACCATCTTCTAACGACGGCGACGGGACCACCAGACCGTATGGTTTCGAGCTATTTGTGTTTATTCTCAGTGGTAGACACCCAAGTTTTCTAATTAGTTACATTTGGTGTTTATTATTTAGTTCTTGTCACTGCTTGCATTCTCGTCTTCATCACCCTCACCATAGCAACGAACACAAACCATGAATGAATGATCCAAGCAGATGGGTTTCGAATATTTCTGGCAACTATTCGTTGTCTTTCGATCCTTCGATTTGGGACACAATATGCATCATTTTTGATAACTTTCACGATAGCGTTTTGGAGGGAATTCCTCCAAAGTTATCATAATTATGTATTACAAAAACAAGAACAACACAAATGTATATTATGTTGTGTTTGCCACAACTGAACCTTAGGGCACATATATAAGATAATAAAGGAATTATAAGCTTTAGAAAAATAACCCATAAGAAAGGAATGGAGGGGTTTGCTACACTCTGAGATGCAATTACTGTATGTAAACTCCCTCCCTTTGCCAACAGCAGACTGAGCAATCCGATGTATCAACTCAGTGGACATTAGCAAGAAATTATATGGGAGGATACTTGCTTCACTACTGTCACACATAAGATATTTGGAAAGAAATATCACGTGATATTTCCGTGTTGATGCAGCGGTTGTAAGATCAGGGTTTCGATTCCCAGACCGGGCGTTATGAGTGTTTATTGAGCGAAAACACCCAAAGCTCCACGAGGCTCAGACAGGGGGTCGTGG
>NC_069000.1:37363923-37372098 GCF_001194135.2 Octopus bimaculoides | reverse complement strand
GTGTATAGTAATGCCCTTAATATAAATATATATATAAATAAATATATCTAAAGGGAATAATTAATAATTTTTTCCCTTATGAGGTTTTTCACGTTAACTACTTGATAATTTCTTATAAAGATTTTATCCTATTTTTAAATTGTGTGTATATATGTGTGTGTGTGTGTGTGTATGTTAGTGTGTGTGTGTGCGTGTGTGTGTGCCTGTGTGTCTGTTTGTCTTTGCGTTTGACCCCCACCACCGCTTGACAACCGGTATTGATGTTTCCGTACCCGTAACTTAGCAGTCCGGCGATAGATATTGATAGAACAAGTACCAGGCTTAAAAAAAAAAAAACCAAACTACTACGGTCGATTCATTCGACTAATAATTCTTCAAGGTGCTGCCCCAGCATGGCCGCAGTCTAATTACTGAAACAAGCAAAAGAAAAAAAGATAAACAACTCGCTGTAATTAATTTCTTGAGTGAACATAGTGGTGATACTATTACTGGCAAGAGTTTTGTATATGTTTGTTCCCCTCCAAAAACGTCGCTTCCGTCTACTTCAGCTTTTCCGTAGTCATGTTTCGTTACAGCTCAAACGTAGCTTATGAATTCATGCCAATTCATAAACGAATATTTTTTATTAGTAATCACAGTAAATTCGTTGTCTGTTAAAAAGGTTAGGTCGATATATATTTAGACGTACAGACAGAATTACATTAAACGCGGTTTGCTATTATATTATAGTTTCTAGGTATTCCAAGAGACAGGTATCCAACAATGCGTATTATATCTATTATATATTATACACACACACACAGACACACACACATATATACAAATATATATACACACATACATATACATACATATATGAACACATGTATACACACATGAATATATATACATGCCAACATATACACACATACATATATATATATATATATATATATATATATATATATATATATATATATGTATATACAAATATATATATGCATATATATATACATATATATATATATACAAATATACAAACATATATATATATATATATTCATATATATATACATATATATACACACTCATACATATATTCATATATATATATATATATATATATATATATACGTATATATATACTTATATAGGTATATATACATATATATAAATACATATATATACATATATATACTTAAATGTGTGTGTGTGTGTGTGTGTGTGTGTGTGTGTAAATGGTTGGCATGTTGAGAAGACTGCATATTTGATACTTACAACGCAAGAGTCGTCAGATGCAACAGTTGGTTAATTAAAGAGGTTACGGTTCTTAAGTCGAATGTCACTAAGTGTAATCTTTAGTAGAATGCATGGTAGATGTCTGGTCTCCGAGAATGTAATGGATAAGTTAGTTGTTTTCGAAGACCATGAAATAACTAACAGAAGAAATTAATAGTTGAAATGGTTTTTGCGTTACTTTGCTACAAGATAATAAACAGCTGTTTCGAGCTGTTGTTGTATAAAGATTAGTAGAAATTCTGTCATCCATTTCGTAAGTAGTGGTCTTCATCAGTTGTTGACTGCTAGGAGACCGAAGAAAGAAGGAGTGTATAAAAGTAAGAGAATTTATCTCTTTAGATTGACGAACAGAGAAAGTGAAAGTTGCATTGTCCTTTGTTGACATGCTACTGAAGAGAGAGAGAGGGGGAGAGGGGAGAGAGGAGAGAGGGAGAGAGGAGAGAGAGAAATATACTCCTTGACCTAAAGCCGGATACGAAGAGAGATGTACATCTGGCCAAGCGCCAGGTAACAAGAGAAAGAACTAGCTGAAAGTGTTAACAGAATAATCGGATACTATGAATCTAAAATTGTAATAATAAAATGTACAATTTTAATCATCATAACAAATAGCTAACTTAAATAATCATTTCTACTGGCTAACTTACAAAAATAATGTGATTACATTAAGTTCTAAATTACCTCTTTTTTTCCTTTCAAATTATTTTGTCCATTGAAGTAGTTGGTAATCCTAGTACCGTAAATCCGGTAAATTATTAAGATAACCTTTGAGGTTCATGAAAAAGAAATAGCTTCGACGCATGTCACTAATTATTTTGGTTCTTGTTTCAGATTGTAATGGGTATAGTCTACAACCCAATCCAAGAGAAACTTTATTCTGCTAAGAAAGGCCAAGGTGCATATTGTAACAGTGAAGAAATATCAGTATCAGGACAAACAGGTGAGACACAAGTTCGGTGAATTATTATGCCACGAAATCATTTGACATGCTTGTTTGTGAATTTTTTATGCCTTGAGGATCTCATTAATCTGAGTTGTCCTTCATGCTCGTAAAGTTGAAAGTTTTTGTCAATTCATGGTTTATGGTAATTACTTATATTGATATTGGGTTTATTTACACCAGAGATAATCTTATTAAGCTTGGGTAAACACAACTTAGATACGGTTTTCTAGTTTTCGGGGATTCGTGTATATATGTATATAGACAACATATTTTCCATATAAAATAAGTGTACATTTAAACACAAAAAGAGGTGACCCTTAACAGGCAGCTTTACATGCTAGAAGCAGCAGTCAAAACGACCAAAGTCACATTTAAGAGCAATTTCGAAGGCAATGAAAAATATAAAATTTTACCTTGTTTTTTTCACACACATACCTAGATTTCGAACTCTAATTAGCAAATAAAATAATTTGCCAGGCGAAGTTCTCATCAGTGGCTACACCAAAACATTGACATATAATTTAGAGAGAGAATAACACGTGTCTCATCATTATATATTATAACTTTTCAAATTCACCACGCAAGCGCGGTTTCAATCGGCAACAAATGAAAAGATGCCGAATTAACTAATATATTATATTTATGTTTGTATGCATATATAATCCAAATAAGAAGACAGAAAAAAGAAAGTGTTTAGCACATCTTTAATTACTAATTACAGCTGTTTCGTTGCCACTGTTATTAATGCCATTCCACGCAGAAATTTCATGTGAAATGTGTATATAACCATGAGCTCAGGTTAAGTGCTTCATTGAAAATACTCTGATTTCCTACCCTATCAGAAAACTAACCATATATATACATACACATACACACACACACATAAATATACGCGACGGGCTTCTTACAATTTCTATCTACTTATTTTCACTCACGAGTCTTTGGCCGGTCATTGATTATAGCAGTAGACACTAACTCATTAGGACTAAACATGAAACTATGTGGTTTGGGAGCAATCTTCTTGCGTGTATGTGTGTGTGTGTGCGTGCGGGGTCGATAAATTAAGTAACAGTCGATAAATTAATTAACAGTCGATTACATCGACTGAGGTCGATGTAATCGATTAGACCCCTCCCCACAAAAAATTTCAGGCCTTGTGCTTTTAGTAGAAAGTATCATCATCATCATCTTCTTCATGAACCTAGTACTTTTATCTTGAGATTTGGTGACAACAAATCTCCACAGATCTCAAGAAATTTTTCCGATGTTTCTTGCAGGATAGAGTATGGAACTTTTTCTGCAAGTCGACAATGCGAGACTCAATTCTAAATTATTATTTGCATTTCTTTCAGAACTTAAAAAAGCTTTGGTGTTTTCAGAATTCGGTAGCCATCGTGAACCAAAAAAGCTTGAAATTAAATTTGGTAACATGTACAATATTATTATGAAGAGTCACGGGTAAATATTGCGAAAATAATTGTAATGTCAATTTTTAATTTACATTCAATTTCCGTTTGATTGTGGAACAAATTTATGTCAAGTCTGGCGATGATGTTGTCAATCTTGAATGAATAATAACTCTGTTTGAAACATTAGTTGCTCACATCACAGCCTCATTCAGTCACATCACACCTACTCAAGGCAGTTGGCATCCAGCATTTCATAAATTAATGGAACAGAAATCTCTTTTTATTCAACGAGTCACTGGTGAACAAGCAAGACACATACATTTAGTATGTGTGGTCGATAAAGTTTACAATAGCAGCGCTGCTTTTAATTTGGGATTGAATTTAATCTTATGCATGCATGGTCAGGGCACACCAGCACATGGTTGTTACACGATTTACATATAGTCATAGACTGGCGATTCAATCCACCCCCGGCTCGGTTCAAGTACGTGATGTTGATAAACCACAAAAATGGCGAAATTGAAATTTGTTCTATTGATAAAAGCTTACAGGGAGTTAAACTATAGCAGTTACAACACGTAATTTCGACGTAAAAACACCGGATGTTTTATTGACCAAGATTCTGTATTGTTCATCTTATACAAATAATCCAAACGTTTTCTGAATTTTGAAAATTTCATTTCATATTTCATTTTATTCCACAGAATACGGGCCCAGGGCTCAGCGGCTTTAGATTTGTGTGGTGTTGCTTGTGGCCAGGCCGATGCTTTTGTTGAATATGGAATTCACGTATGGGACATCGCAGCTGGTATACTGATAGCAACTGAAGCCGGGGCCACAGTGATGGACCCTAATAATGGTTAGTATTTGAAAATAAGCAGACATTCACTCACAGATTCATAGCAATACGTGTTAACACATACATACGTAAACCCGCAAGACAGAGAAGTCAAAGCCCTATCAAAGCGCACCCTACCACCAGAAAAAAAAATTACGGAAGAATATATTGGAAAATGTAAGGCGACGAGTTAGCACAATTGCTACCATGGCGTTTTGTCTGACTTTACTTTCTTGGTTCAAATTCCACCGAGGTTACTTTGCCTATCATCCTTTCAAGGTCGATTAAATATGTACCAGTTGTGCACTGGGTTCGATGTAAACGACTGGCCCCCTTTCCCCAAACTTTCAGGCTTTGTGCCTATATTAATGAGGATTATCGATAAGGCGGTGAGCTGGCAGAATCGTTAGGATGCCGGAGAAAAATGCTTAGCGGCATTTCTTCTGGCTTTACGCTACGCGTTCAAATGAGGTCGATTTTACCTTTTAAACTTTTCAGGGGTCGTGGAAATAAGTACCAGTTGAATGTAATCGATTTCCCCTCCCCTCAAAATTTCTGGCCTTGCGCCAAAATTTACAAATGTATTATCGTTGTTGTTGTTGTTATTATTATTATTATTATTATTCAGGCAGCGAGCTGGCAGAACTGTCAGCACGCAGGACGAAATGTTTAGCGGTATTTCGCCCGTCGCTACGTCCTGAGTTCAAATTCCACCGAGGTCGACTTTACCTTTCATCCTTTCGGGGTTGAAAAATTAAGTACCAGTTGCATACTGAGGTGCATGTAATCGACTTGCACCCATTCCCTCAATTGCTAACCTTGTGCTATGATTTGAAGCCCTTATTTCAGGCTTTGTGCCTATGATAGAAAGGATTATTATTATTATTATTATTATTATTATTATTATTATTATTATTAAGGCGGCGAGCTGGCAGAATCGTTAGCACGCTGGACAAAATGCTTAGTGGTGTTTCGCTCGTCACTACGTTCTGAGTTCAATTACGGGCGAGGTCGACTTTGCCTTTCATCGTACTGGGGCCCGATCAAAAAATTTCAGGTCGATCAAAAATTTTCGGGGTCAACAAAAATGAATACCAGTCGATCACTGGGGTCGATGTAATCGACTTGCATCCATTCCCTCAATTGTTGGCCTTGTGCTATGATTTCAAACCGTTATTTGGCGCTGGGCTGGCAGAATCATTACCGCGCCGGGCAAATGCTTAGTAGCATTTCGTCCGTCCTTTCGTTCGGAGTTCAAATTTCGCTGGGGTCTACTTTGCCTTTCATCCTTTCAGGGTCTATAAAATAAGTACTAGTTGAACACTGGGATCGACGTAATCGACTTAGCTCCTTCCCTGAAAGGTCTGGCCTTGTGCTAAAATATGAAATTATTATTGTTGTTGTTGATGATGTTAACTTCCTGCTAAAAAATGTACAACGTGTCAGATCTTTAACAATGTCGTTTTTTAAAACTATATTTGTTCAGGAGGAAAACTGGATATGATGAATCGGCGTATTTTATGTGCTTCTTCCCGAAGTTTGGCTCATCAACTAAGAAGCCAAATTAAATCTCAAGAATTCATACCCGATTAACAATTTTCACCTTCCGTCCACAAATGAACACTTTTTTTTAGCGTTCACTATTTTAGTGTTTAATCGTGAATGAAAGACGAAAAACTGTTCTTTTTTTTTTCTTTTTCATTGAAAAAAAACAAATGTTAAAATATTATTATTGTTATTATTGAAAAAAAAAATTACAAAATAAAGACAGAAAAAATACAATCAAAAATAAAGAAATCACATTAAAAAATAACGGTAAAAAATTTCAAAAATCAATAAAAACATTGTCAATTTCTTCTCTCAATAAATAATCATTGAAATCCATGCGAGTTATTTCTTCAGCATACAATTTATAAGACACGTACGAACACGCGTCTATATACCTACACGTACATATTGAGATTCTGTAATTAGACATATACATCAACCTGGAGACATAAATATATAACACGCACATTCACATATAAACGTGATGATAGCAAATATATTCTTTTAGTTCTGCGATTTTTATTGTGACGGCATGCGGGTAGGAAGGTTTCAGATAAGTTAAACTATAAGGAGACAGATTCGAAGAAGTTTAGAAGCAAACAACGAGATTATCTTCCCTCCTCAAGTGGATCTGTTCTGAATTATCATTTAGTAATTACGAGGCGGAAATAATTTTAATAAACCAAGAAATTATGTCGTACGGTATTCCATACACCTGTATTCGTCTAGATTGTTTAAATGCATTTCACTGGCCACTTTGAGTTATTTTTCTTATCTCATTTTTGTTTAAATTAAAACAGTACAGTTGGCTGGGTACAAAGTCATTAGTGAAGATCATGGCATTTTTTGTTTATCTCGGAGTAAGCTACCTGAATAGGAGGTTGTATATGTGTGTGTGTGTGTGTGTGTTTATATACTAGGTATGATCAATAAGTATCCGGACTGTTGCCATAGTAACGAAGCTAAACCACGCAGAGTAAAGCCGCTTGGCACATATTGATCTTGAACTCAGCTGTGATTGAGCACCAAGTTTTAACGTTCTAGCTCACTGCCTCTGATTACCATAGTATTGTGGCCTTCTTTTAGTATACCCAGGTTAAGATACTCAGATCCATCCAGCCATCCACACATACATACACTTGTGTACATGCACATATATACAACATACGTTTATACATACAAACATACATTCATATATATGTATAAAATATATGTACACACACACACACACATACATACATACATACATACATACATACATATATATATACACACACATACAAACATACATGCATCTTATCTTACGTATTTATTCTTAATACGTTCCGGCAAATTCGAAGTGAATATGCTAATGGCTGCTGTGTTTGTCACAGAAGTACAGCTCCTTTACGACAACTATGTGCTCAGAACACACTCGACTCATTAGTACAAAGTGTTATGGGACACCGATTTTTCCACATGTGTATCGTCAACAAGAAGACCGACTTATCGACATGAACCGATGGCTTTATCTATAATTTCAGCGAACACTACGGATCAGCGAACAATTTGAGTCTCTGAACTAATCTTTTTCAATTATCTTTTTCAATTTTCCTGCTTATAGATGTCACCATTTCTGTGGAAGCTTACAATTGATGCCTAGTTCGCGGGTTCAAATATAAATAACGCTGATACTCTTTATAGACCAGCCAAGTATCTGAAATGATTGTACTATTTACTGATACAGCAAATGTATTCTGGGATAATGTCTTGTTGTGAGAGGAGATCTCTAACCAGTATATCTTTGAAGTGTTTATAACATTCTTTCTTCGCAGCATTTATGTATGATATGCGTTCGTCAATATCTTAAATATCTTCAGCACTCGTTGTGAAGAATGATAGAGCCACAGACCATTGATGCAAAATATTTCGGTTTGGGAAACCTGAACATTTCATTTGGCCGAATTCCATTCCTATTTCGGTTAAGAATGTTCTTATTAAATCCAGCTGCTTAACAAAGTTTTGAATTATTTATTTCTAGTATAGATCTTTACATTGCACGCAAACACTGTCTATCCATCTGCCTACTTGTCTATCTATCTATCTATCTATCTATTTACCTGTCAGTCTATTTATCTATTTGTTTTATCTCTCTGTTTATCTCTCTCTCTCTCTCTCTC
>NC_069000.1:37361920-37363405 GCF_001194135.2 Octopus bimaculoides | reverse complement strand
ACACATACACACACACACACACATATATATATATATATATATATATATATATACACATATGTACATGTATGCGTGCATGCATATATGTACAGATGCATAACCTCTTTAAAACTATTTGCGGCACACTTATATGGCAATGAACCAACAGCTGAAACGAAGTTAATGAGCTTTAATAAATTTAACTTTCTTTTATGATTTTCTCTGTAAAAGAAATGTTTGTAAGGAAAGTTATTGTCTGGAATGCACAGAATGTCATAGTGAATAACAGCGATGACTGTACTAATGATGCTAATGATGATAATGATGATGAGGATAGTGATGATGATGATGATGATCGTGATGAGGATAATGATGGAAGCGAGGATGATGTTAGTAATAATGGCTTCAGCTTTTGGTACGAAGCCAACAGTTTTTAGGAGAGGGAATAAAGTCAATTTACATCAGCCCCCAGTGTGCAACTGGTACTCATTGTATTGACACCGGCAGGATGAAAAGCAAAATCGACCTCAGCGGAATTTGAACTCAAAATGTAATAAAAAGCCGGAAGAAATGCCGCTAAGTTTTTTGTCCGACTTGCTAATGGTTCTGTAGGTTCACCGCCTTGAGTAACGGTTTCTAATTGTGGCGTTATGCCAACCAGCTTTTAGGAGAGGTGGGTAGGTAATTGCATCAACCCCAGTGTTCAACTGGTACTTCATTTGTCGATCCAGAATTTACGAAAGACAAAATCGTCTTCAGTGAGAATCGCTGGTAGAACAGGATGTCATTAACAACTTGCCGAAGCGTAAAACAAACCAGTACCGGTTGTCAAGCGGTGGTGGGGGAAAACACAAACACACACACACACACACACACACACAGATGTATAAAATATGAAAGAAAGAAAATGGAATTCACGAGATTATTATTCACTACGATCGTTTCGACCCATCGTGCACCGGAACCCGCGAGTAAGACGTTATACAAAACGCTATACAGTTTGGTGCATCATAGGTGGAGATGGGTGACTTCTTAAAAGATACCTCACTTTTTAATCGTACATATGTATATGTATATGTATATATACACAAAGAATGGAATCGTAAAAAAAAGCCGGAAGAAATGCCGCTTAGTTTTTTGTCCGACGCACTAACGGTTCTGTCAGCTCACCGCCTTCAATAACGGCTAGTATTTCTGGCACAAGGCCAACAGGTTTTAGGGGAGAGAGTTCGTCAATTACATCAACCTCAGTGTTCATCTTGTACTTTTTTTATCGACCCCCGAAAGAATGAAAGGCAAAGTCGACCTCGGCGGAATTTGAACTTTGAATATGAAGAGCCGGAAGAAATGTCAGTATGAACTTTCTTCGATGCTCTAACGATTCTGCCAGCGTGCTGTCTTATGCTAATTTATTCAAATTTTGGCACAAGGCCAACAGGTTTTAGGGGAGAGAGTTCGTCAATTACATCAACCTCAGTGTTCATCTTGTACTTTTTTTATCGACCC
>NC_069000.1:37360559-37361377 GCF_001194135.2 Octopus bimaculoides | reverse complement strand
GAATTACAGGTACAACAGAAACAGGAAGAAAGAGTGAGAGTACAGCAGGGTTCACCACCATCCCCTGCCGGAGCCTCGTGAAACTTTAGGTGTTTTTCGCTCAATAAACACTCACAACGCCCGGTCTGGGACTCGAAACCGCGATCCTACGACCGCGAGTCTGCTGCCCTAACCACTGGGCCATTGCTCCTCCACATGAATAAGGATAATGATTTATAAATCTGGTGCAAACAAAAAAGTGTTCAATTGACCCCCGCACCTCATCATATTACTGGTATTAATTTCATTGACCCTGAACACCAATAAAAGTGAAATAGATTGTTCTTTTCATACAAAATTAACTTGAATGCACGATTCCTCTTTTCACTCTCATCATACTCGACTGTCTTTTTTAAAGGCGGGTGACGGGGAAATCCTCACAACGGATTCGTTTTATAGCTACACATGTTAGTAGATGCTTAACATAAATCCAGAGACAGATTACAAGTGAACATTACACGAGAATAAATAGGACTGCATCGTTGTTCATTTTACATCTAAAGCACATCTAGCATTCCGTTGATATGTGTTTGTATAACATATATATATATATATATATAGTTCAAAAAAACAATAACAAAAAACACAAAAACACAACAAAGTGAGGACGTGATATGGATAGTATTATTGGACGCTCAGGAAAGGAAAGAGAGAGCGTATGACGTTTCGGGCGTAGCCCTTCGTCGGGAAGATGGAAAGTTCGGAGAATGGAAGAACGGAGAAAGAGGAAAATGGTACCGATGCCCACATATATATATATATATATATATATATATATA
>NC_069000.1:37358435-37359055 GCF_001194135.2 Octopus bimaculoides | reverse complement strand
CTAGTGTTCAAAAACATGTTACAGTAACAGGTTCAATGAAGTCGCTCGGTGGTGGGGCTGAACGGTTTCATTTCATCTTTCATTATATTAATTCGTTCTTTTCATTCAAGGCCAGTTTCATGAAATAAAGAAGCTTGCTTCCCAGCCACATGGTTCAGAGTTCAGTCCCACTTCTTGACACCTTGGGCAAGTGTCTTCTACTATAACCTAGGGCTGACCAAAGCCTTTTGAGTGGATTTGGTAGACGGAAACTGAAAGAAGCCTGTCGTATATATGCATGTGTGTGTGTGCGTGTGTGTGTCTGTGCGTGTTTGTGTTTGTGTGTGTATCTTTGTGTTTTTGTGTTTGTGTTTGTCCCACCACCATCGATTGCCGACCGGTGTTGGTGTGTTTACGTCCCCTTAACTTAGTGGACCGATAGAATAAGTACTAGGCTTTAAAAAAATTAAATGCTAGGGTCGATTTGTTCGACTAAAACCCTTTAAGGTGGTGCCCCAGCATGGCCGCAGTCAAATGATTGAAACAAGTAAAAGGCAAAAGTTATATACATGCCCACCCAAATATACGCACATTCACACATTCACACACACACACTCTCTCTCTCTCTCTCTCTCTCTCTC
>NC_069000.1:37356105-37357713 GCF_001194135.2 Octopus bimaculoides | reverse complement strand
GATTGAACCCCCACCCACCCCCGAACTTTTTGGCTTTGTGCCAAAATTTACAATCAATATTATAACCACCATCTAGGGCGGCGAGCTGGCAGAAATGTTAGCACGCCGGGCGAAATGCTTAGCGATATTTCGTCTGCCGTTACGTTCTGAGTTCAAATTCCGCCTAGGTCGACTTTGCCTTTCATCCTTTCGGGGTCGATTAAATAAGTACCAGTTACGCACTGGGGTCGATATAATTGACTTAATCCGTTTGTCTGTCCTTGTTTGTCCCCTCTGTGTGTAGCCCCTTGTGGGCAGTGAAGAAATAAGAACCGTTAGCACGCCGGACAAAATGCTTATCGTCAATTCGTTTGTCTTTACGTTCTGTGTTCCACAAGGTCAACTTCGTCTTTCATCGCGTTCAGGATCGATAATATAAGTACCAGTTGAATACTGGGGTCGATGTAACCAACTTAACTTCTACACCGCAATTGCTGGCCTTGTGCCAAAATTTGAAATTAATACTAAATGTAACCGACTTAACTATCATACTCTGATACATTCACTGGAGCTGAACTGTGATACTATTTCGCTTTAAAACTTCCATTAGAAATCTTATAATTTTGAGGAAGAGTCTCTATGTTATAATTCTTTCTACTACAGGAACGAGATCTGAAATTTTCAGTGGAGAAGTAACTAATCAATTATATCGATTTCAGAACTTGATTGGTATTTTATTTTATCGACTCCAAACGGATGAAAAGTTGACTTCGGCAGGATTTGAACTCAGAACGCGAAGACTCAGCAGAAATGCCGCAAAGCATTTTGTCCGACGTGCTAACTACTTCTGCCAGCTCGCAACTTATGCTACGTTGGTTAGAGAACTAAGATACTGGAGAAATGAAACTATGACGTCATAAAAGCTAGTATTTGAGAGGTAATAGAGTAAAATGCCAATTCAATGCTATACCACTTGAATATCCGCATATTTGAGTGAGTAACACAGAAGGAACTGCAGATTAACCAAAGAAACAACCAATAAATAATGCGTGCTTTGAAAATTCTGTTCCGTACGAAATCAAAGCTCATGTTTTCATTCCAGCATTCTAAGATAAAGAAAGCGACTCGTATATGTGAAAAATCATCTCTCTATTTATTTATGTCAAACTGTCTAAACGCCTACCTGCCTGTCTATCTATCTATTTATCTATCTATCTATCTATCTGTCTGTCTATCTGTCTGTCTGTCTATCTATCTATCTTATCTATCATCTATCTACTGTTTGTTTGTCTATCTATCAATCTATTTATCAGTCTACCTGTCTGTCTGTCTGTCTGTCTGTCTGTCTATGTATGCATGTATTTATCTGTCTGTCTGTCTACATTTGTCTGTCTGTCTATCTAGCAAGCTACCTGTTTGTAACGAAACAAGCGAAAAATATGCTCATGGCCGATAAATATCTAATAGCAATCCAATAAACAAGGCGGTGAGCAGACAGTAACGTTAGAACATCGGACAGAATTCTCAGTAGTATTTCTTTCGGCTTTTTACTTTGTCAGTTCAAATGCCACCGCGACCAACTTTGCCTTTCACCCCTCCGGGGTCGATAAAATAAAGTTCGCATCAAGT
>NC_069000.1:37352985-37355605 GCF_001194135.2 Octopus bimaculoides | reverse complement strand
ACCGTTTTCAAGCAAAGATTTTGCTCTCGCTGTGAAGGCGCGTGGTTTAGTGGTTAGGATAATCGGCCCACAATCGTGAGGTCGTGAGTTCGATCCCCAGCGGCGCGTTGTGTCCTTGAGCAAGACACTTTATCTCACGTTGCTCCAGTAAACTCACCTGGCAAAACTGACCTGTACCTGTAATTGAAAGGACCGAACTTGTCACACACTGTGTCACGCTGAATCTCTCTGAGAACTACGTTAAGGGTACACGTGTCTGTGGAGTGCTCAGCCACTTGCACGTTAATTTCACGAGCAAGTTGTTCCGTTGATCTGTTCAACTGAAACACTCGTCGTCGTAACCGAGACAGAGTGCCAGTTTTGCTCTCCCTATTCACTCTTCTTTTTTTAATTTTAGGCTATCAAATGAAATAAGGAAGTAATTCCAGTTTAATTTATTGTATGAGTTTAAAATGGAACGCAAAGTTAAAAAAAAAACTGCTCGCAATGTCGTCCCACGGGCAGCCTGCAACTTTTTCTATCGAAAAGGGTTTGTCCACCCACTATTTACATGATATTATTTCTAGCCTTATATAAAGCGGAGGGCTGGCAGAATCGTTAGCACACCGGGCGAAATGTGTAGTGATATTTCGCCCGTCGCTACATTCTAAGTTCAAATTCCACAGAGATCGACTTTGCCTTTCATCCTTTCGGAGTCGGTAAATTGAGTACCAGTGAAACACTGGGGTCGATGTATTCGACTAGTCCCCTCCCCAACAAGTTTCAGGCCTTGTTTTTTTAGTAGAAAGGGTTATTCATAGCTTTATGTATTCTTTGAGAACCATTGCTCCAAAAAAATAAAAGACAACAAAAAGCAAAACATTGTTTCACGTTCTTTCGAAAGTTTCTAAATTCTTACGACGACGATAAACAGGAACAGAGCTTAAAAGACAATTCATTGGGAAGAGGAACACCTCGAAGATGATTAGATATCAAGTTCATTGGGATTTGAACTCAAAACATAAAGAACCGATTTTTAACATTAGCATATGGCCACACATTTCCGAGGGGCTGGGGATGTAGACAATTATATCAATTATAGCTGATTGGTGCTACATTTCATCGACCCCACAAGAATGAAATTGCGAAAGTCAAACTCACTGGGATTTGAACTCAAAACATAAAGAACCGATTTTTAGCATTAGCACAGGACCACGCATTTCGGAAGGGGCAGGGGATAAGACGATTGGTGCTACATTTTATCGACTCCAGAAGACTGAAATTAAGAAAGCCAAGCTCAGTAGTATTTGAACTCGGAGCGTAAAATGACGTAAATGAATAATTCTAAGTTGCTTGGCATTTTTATCATTCCTGCCACCCAACCTGCATAAATATAAATATACAAATACCCCTCATGGCATAACATCGTTTGCACCCGATTAGACCGGATATTAGATGTGACTAAGTTGATGAGTACGATGTAACATTTATATTGCGTAGTTATTATTCTGTTTACTTAACACAGTGTGGCTTCCAAACAAATGAGGCGACGTATAAACCGCATGTTGGTATATGTTGCTCTAAATAGTCTCACCATGTATTCGTGTGGTTAAGCAGCTCGCTTTGTAACCTTGTGGTTCCGGGTTCAGTTCCACTACGCGACACTTTGGTCAAGTGTTTTTTTTTTACGATAACCCTGGACTGACCAATGCCTTGTGAGTAAATTTGGCAGACGAAGATTGCGTGGAAGTTCTTCGTATATAGGTTTGTGTGTGTGTGTGTGTGTGTGTGTGTGCGCGCGCATTCGAGTGTCTCTGTATTTGTTCTTCATCACCGCTTGACGACCGATGTTGGTTTGTTTACGCTTCCATAACTTAGTGATTCGGCAAAAGACCGATAGAATCAGTATTGACTTAAAAGAACAAACAAACTTATGTACTGAGGTCGATTTGTTCGACAAAAACCCTTCAAGGCAGTGCTCTAGCATGGCCGCAGTCCAATGAATGTGAAAAGTAAGAGGATGGTAGTCTCTAAATTAATTATTCAGTCACTCTCATTCCTTTCAGTAAATAGCAACAAAACAATTCTAGAAAAACTAAAAAAGGAAAAACTAAATCAGATTTTAGAAGAATTTAGAAGTCTGAGATGGAGGTATTGCTAAGAGATCATCGTGTATTTGTTGCTTGTTTCAGTCATTAAACTGCGGCCATGCTGGGGCACAGCCTTGAAGAGTTTTAGTCGAATGAATAGACACTGGTACTTATATTTTTAATCCTGCTACACATGTTTTGCCGAACCGTAAACACACCAGCACCGGTTGTCAAGCAGTGGTTGGAGAAAACACAGACACACACACACAGATGCATAAAATATGAGAGAAAGAAAATGGAATTCACGAGACTATTATTCACTACGATCGTTTCGACCCATCGTGCACAGGAGCCCCGCGTGTGAGACGTTGTACCAAACGCTATACAGTTTGGTGCATCATAGGTGGAGATGGGTGACTACTTAAAAGATACCTCACTTTTTAATCATATATATATATGTATATATATATATATTTACATATGTATGTATATATTTATGCATGTATGTATATGTATGCATATATATATATATATATATATATATATATATA
>NC_069000.1:37351094-37352056 GCF_001194135.2 Octopus bimaculoides | reverse complement strand
CTCTCTCTCTCTCTCTCTCTCTCTCTCTCTCTCTCTCTCTCTCTCTCTCTCTCATTGTCTCTAAGTCTGTCGCTCCTTTTCTCTCTCTTTCTGTCTCTCTCTGTTTCTATGTCTGTTGCTCCTTCTCTTTCTCTCTCTCCCTTACTGCCTATGTATGTCGCTCTCTTCCCTCCCCCAACTTCCTCCATCTTGCCGTCTAATTCCGACTCAGAAAGGTCACAGAACAAAACTGTAACATTAAATCAAGCACGGGCAACCTTTATCAAGAAAACGGGTCGCATGAGACAAGTCTCATCATCAGGCAGACTACACTACTTCAAAAAGTCACGCGGGCCGCAGTTTACCCACGACCGCATGAAACTGAATCAATAAGCAAACCCCAGACTGATGTCCTGTTGTTCTTTAGCCCCAGGAGATCTAAAATCAAAACCGTTCTAATATCGAAGCCATTCCACAAACATCCTGTTTTTCTTGGTATGTAGGAGCAGGCAGCATGCTTATGGGGTAAGATCTCATTTCCCGACCACAGAGTTTCGAATTCAGCTCCGCTGTGCAGTACCTTAGGCAAGACTCTTTCACTATTGCCCCGAGTAAACCAAAGACTTTCGAGTGGATTTGGTAGATCTGATGATGAACTGAAAGAGGCCTTTCATATATGAATGACTGTGCGTGCATCCATCCATCCATCCATACATACATACATACATACATCCATACATACATACGTACATACGTACATACATACATACTTACATACATACATACCAATCTTGAGAAATTAGGTTTCTCAAAACCAGAAAGGAGAAAGCTGATTCCAACCCATCACTGGAACTATAAAAATCTGTAAAACATTCCAGAAGTTTATCCTTTAAATATACATGAGTATGTGTAGATATGCAACTATATGCATGAGAATACATACATAAAGCAAAACATACATATCTTCGCATATATATACAAAC
>NC_069000.1:37347749-37350711 GCF_001194135.2 Octopus bimaculoides | reverse complement strand
TTGTGAGTGTTTATTGAGCGAAAACACCTAAATGCTCCACGAGGCTCCGGCAGGGGATGGTGGTGAACCCTGCTGTACTCTTCCACCATAGCTTTTTCTCACTCTTTCTTCCTGTTTCTGTTGTACCTGTAATTCAAAGGGTCAGCCTTGTCACACTGTGTCACGCTGAATCTCCCCGAGAACTACGTTAAGGGTACACGTGTCTGTGGAGTGCTCAGCCACTTGCACGTTAATTTAACGAGCAGGCTGTTCCGTTGATCGGATCAACTGGAACCCTCGACGTCGTAAGCGACGGAGTGCCAACAGCATGTATGTATGTATGTATGTTTCACATTTTCTGTAGAACTGTTTCCAGTATTTCACCGTCCATTTCCTGTTGCTTTCGCCGAACATGCCTTCAGTAGTCCTGCTCCAGTTCTTTAAGCCAAACAGTTTATTTGTTGAATTAATCACTTGTTTCCCATACAGACCTCCAGTAGCCCTCAACTCGATTTTTTTACGGGGGTGTCTTTTACAAAGATTGAGCCTTTGGCGTTGAAGCAGTGATAAACTAATTTGAGATATCTGGCAAATAATTTTTTTTAACAGGAGTGGCTGTGTGGTAAGTAGCTTGCTTACCAGCCACATGGTTCCAGGTTCATTCCCACTGCGTGGCACCTTGGGCAAGTGTCTTCTACTATAGCCTCGGGCCGACCAAAGCCTTCTGAGTGGATTTGGTAGACGAAAACTGAAAGAAGCCCGTCGTGTATATGTATATATATATATATATATATATATATATATATATATATATATATATATGTATGTATGTATGTGTGTGTGTGTATATGTTTGTATGCCTGTGTTTGTCCCTTCAACATCGCTTGACAACAGATGCTGGTGTGTTTATGTCCCCGTAGCTTAGCGGTTCGGCAAAAGAGACCGATAGAATAAGTACTAAGCATCCAAGTCCTGGTGTCGATTTGCTCGACTAAAAGCGGTGCTCCAGCATGGCCGCAGTCAAATGACTGAAACAAGTAAAAGAGTAAAAGAGTATTTACTGTCGCTATGGGAGGTTAATTCTCAAAAAGGGGGAGTTGTTATGGGAGAATCCCGTACACCCTCACGTGACTGAAAGTAGGCGAACGGATTTCAATAGAGAAGTGTGTGAACTGTCAGGGCCAGACGACAGTTGTTTGTCGACCATATTGGTTACTGTATTAGTGCGTCGTGTGTGGGTTTAATATCGTACCTACGTTCGAGTGGT
Source organism: Octopus bimaculoides (assembly GCF_001194135.2). Lineage (NCBI taxonomy): Eukaryota > Metazoa > Mollusca > Cephalopoda > Octopoda > Octopodidae > Octopus > Octopus bimaculoides. The sequence continues at coordinate 37,349,465 of NC_069000.1, read as the reverse complement.
ACGGAATGCATTCTGTGTGAACATAATAACTCTACGACAGGTTATTCTAAATAACCACATCAGAATATTTATTTGGGTAATATTTTATACCCGACGTGTACACCACACGTCATAACTACCGTTTATATATTGTAGATTTATATTTTAGTTTTTCAGCTGTTGCTCAGTGTTGTTGTTTCAGCTGATGCAATTTGGAGTTTAGATTTTTTAATCCTGCATCACCAAATCACCTCTCTAATTTTCGTTTTTGTTTTTTGTTTCTGAGATCTTCCTCATGTCGTATGAAATTATTCTCTGTGTTATATTTCATAGCTACAACGATCTGTGAGATATTCTTTCGCAGGAATACAATTTTATATTTTAAGCTACCATGCTGGTTCAGGCCTTCTGCTTTAATCTCAGTTGCGTGGCTTCAGTTCTTTGCGATACGCTAGTAATGTAATAGCTAAGACATACATCAAAAGGTTAACGGTTTCGTAGATTGTTTTCATATCTCCAGACTGTGTGGTCTTCAGATATTTGTTTGCTATTTCGTTTCCGCCTTTCATTCTAATTTCCTAGGCTCTTTACTTATACTGTATGGCATGTCATTCAAATTAAGACCTGTTGAAACAGCATCTCAGATCACTTGTAAGACGTTTTTGGTATTCTTCTGTTTGTACAACATAGATATGAATTTCAGCTAATTGGAGTGTTGTTTGCTGCTAGATTTAGCTGACTATTCTGCCCGTCCTTCAGTGGAAGTGGAGTGATTATCTTCAATGGTTGGCTTCTTAATGTCAGCCTGCTTTGAATCAGATATGTCCATTAGTTGTATCAATTTACATCTAATGATACGTTTTGCTGGTCATTTAAATGCTTTTTGGCGAGGAGGGGAATCTTTTCTCTTTGGCTGCACCTGTGGAAATTTTGAAGTTTAGTGGAAGTTTTTTAATTTGGTGTATTGATGTAATTTTCCACGCTGAATCTCAGGGGCTGATTCACTTTTTCCAAAAACGTTTTTTAAAAAAAAGCTACAGAGGTTTAGAGTTTGATCATTTTTAGCCAGTCAGAAAACAGGATTTGGAATCTACCATTTTGTGCGTGACTGCGCATGTTATCAATTGTAAACAAATGAAATATTAGTAGAATCCTGCTTTACACACGCCATAGAACCCCTCATAACCTCTTTATCTTTTGGAATTTTCAGAAACATTTTGCGAATTTGCATTCTACACACAAGAATTCATACAATTATGTAGAAATAAAAAATAAAAAAATTGGGTGCATGATTTACGGCATACTTATTTGGAAAGGAAAACTAGAAGGATACAGTTGGTGAACAGAATGCCAACGACAACAACAACAAAACCAGCAACGACAATAACAACAACATCACCAACGCCACTGCTACCAATAAACAGCAAGAACACAGCCGCCGCCTCCGTCATTACGAAGATTATCGCCACCAATGACAGGCAACACAACCATCACCACTGCCGCCAGCGCCGCCGCAAACACAATCACCATCACCATCACCATCACCAACAACAATAACATCACGACTAACACCACCACCACCACCACCACCACCTCTGCCAAGTACGACAACATCCTCATAACTTCTTGGTAAAAATCTAGTCTCAGCCTATTATATGAAGCCAAATGTAGCGTTATGTAACTTATTTATTCAGTAAAATCCGGAATTCAAGAACAGTCGATGATGGTGGTGGTGTC
>NC_069000.1:37346891-37347450 GCF_001194135.2 Octopus bimaculoides | reverse complement strand
ACCGTCATCACTTATTACCACCGCCATTTTCACCACCACCACCACCACCTCCACCACCTCCACCTCCACCTCCGCTATTTCAATCATCGCCATTATTTGCACCACCACCACCACCACCACCACCTCTGCCAAGTACGACAACATCCTCATAACTTCTTGGTAAAAATCTAGTCTCAGCCTATTATATGAAGCCAAATGTAGCGTTATGTAACTTATTTATTCAGTAAAATCCGGAATTCAAGAACAGTCGATGATGGTGGTGGTGTCGGTGGTGGAGCCAGCATGGTTAGCGATAAATCAAAGAAGAGACTGAGGAATGCTGAATAAATTAAATTGCCATATGGAGGAAATGAAAGGGTGATGCTACGGGCTCCATGAGGAATATCCAGTAAGACGACGGCATTAGACTGGGATGGTGGTATGTCTAATAGTATAACTGAATGTCTAATTGTATATGTCGGTTGCCATCTCTGTCTTTGTCTGTCGCTTGCTTTTTTTCGTTGTGTCTATCGATTACACATGCGTGCACACGCACACGCATGCACACACATATGCATAT
>NC_069000.1:37344076-37345721 GCF_001194135.2 Octopus bimaculoides | reverse complement strand
TGTGTGTGTGTGTGTGTGTGTGTGTGTGTGTGTGTGTGTGTGTGTGTATGTGTGTGTGTGTAAGTGTTTGCGTAAGCACGTTCTGTACGAATACACCTTCATGCGTCAACAACATATACATCAACAAACACCTACACACATGCTGATTAACATAGACAAAGACACGCGCGCACACATACATATGCACACGCACATACATCTGCGAATGAGACAATAGCATACACACACACACACACACACATACAATAAGACCTGTCTACGTCTGCTTTTGACACGTCTATTCACTTTGGCCTTTGCGCAGTTTCCCCTAATTTCCATTCAGTTTTGCTTCTTTCTGACTGTTGACTTTATTTACATTCTACTGTCTTGTTAGCCTCATTTTTTTTTCAGTTTTCATTATATCCATGACTCTCTCCTTCCCTCCCTACCTCCCTCCCTCGCTATCTCTCTCTCTCTCTTCAAATTTTCTCTATTGTGTTTCTGCATATACACGTGCGCAGGCATGTGCATATACAGGCATCGCTGGGGGTGAAGGTGGGGGTGGTTGTAAAGAAGCTCGCTTTGCAACCACGTAGCTTCTATTATAGCTCCAAAGATTAGTTCATTTTCTATTTCTACCGCTTAGAGCGACTTGATGAGATAATTCAGCGACTATAACCACACTTGAGTATTGCGTAACATCGTCATGCAGGAATGATAAAAGTTTATTTCCAAAGTATAAGTATGTTAAGCTTCGCCATGCGATACGCACACGGCAGTTACATTCGCTGAATTATCGCAAAAACTCGTTATAAACGGTGTAAACATAAACTGAACGTTAAATCAATATTTTCATTCGTTGATGTAAAAATCTGTGTAGATATGTCAAAAGCTCTTGAATGTTTGGATGGCTGCAAATTGGCTCTGAGATACGATGAAAATTACACGGGTGACTGACAATGGTAAATATTTTTTTATTTTTCTCATTGGTGTACCCACAACGCAACAAGCATTATTAACTAAGGGAGGTTTGTTGGGCATATAAGTAATAGTTATTTTGCGGTGACACTTTTACTGAGAGAGGGTGTGAGTGGACAGGTGGAAATGAAACGAAGCAAAAATTTGATAAACGTTAATTTCCTCACGAAATCAGGCGTACTCTGTAGATATCCAAAATGGGCCGCATGCGGCCCGTGGACTGCAGTTTGTTCATGACTGCCCTGTACAAAGGAACCATTCAACATCAGAGTCTCCATCAAAAGAACTGCACTTGCGTCACTTTGAACCCAACTATTGAATCCTCTTTGAAAATATTCCCATGTGCACAGTTGTAGCCATGTTTTCACAGTCCCTTTTACCTCCGTTATGTCACCAAATCGTTGTTCCTGAAGGCTATCCTTCCTTGGATCCAACAGGTGGAAGTCAGAGCCCAGTTGGCTAATTGCCTGGTTTGTTGCCAAAGATAGATATGATCATGTACTGCTTTGGTGAAGGCAAACCGCTTTCAGATTCTTATTCGGTCCCGTCCTCTTTATGGCTTCTCTAAGATTTCCTAGTGTCTCAATGTACAGCTCGATGGTCATGGCCCATTACGTTCAAGAAAAACGAAGGATAATGACATCCTTGTCATACTCCGCCACACACACACACACACACACACACACAC
>NC_069000.1:37341774-37343825 GCF_001194135.2 Octopus bimaculoides | reverse complement strand
TCCACTTTCACCAACTTGGGGGAAAGGAAAAAAAAAAGAAAAAAAAACTTTTTCATTGGCTTCAAGCGCTTCTTGCAGATTAAAGCAATCTTCCATCATTTTCTGTTTCAAATCGGGTGACAACTGCGATACCCAAAGTCTTGTTCCATCTGCACTACGATTACAGTCCAGTTGTACAGCAAGCTAACAGAATGTGATTCGTCAATCGGCGCGAACCAATTCGTTCACCCGCTGTCGATTCGTATCGGTGGTCGCAACTGTTGGTCTTTCACCGAGCGGCTTGTTTTTAACATTAGTCTCCCTTTCTTCAAACTTCTCCACACATCTGTTAAGGTTGTCGTCTTTGTAAAGAACATATAACCTTTTGTGGGTGCCAGAAAACCTCCACCCTTACTTCAAGAACTCAACGTTACTTCTACTTAAAAAACATTATTTGCCTGCCATAAAGAAGAACAAGAAAACGTGTTAATCTACCAATACGTGCAACTTAGAACAATTTATATCAAGTAATATAAAAGTTACGTCCGCTTTTGCATTCCCGTACAGCCCTCGTAGTGAATATGCAGAACGCTACGCTACTCTGTTCCCACCGCCGCTCAGTTATATTGTTGATATATTGGTTAGTTGGCTGAGTTTTAGTGTTTAGTAAATAAAGACTGGTGCCAAGACAAAAGCAAGAAATCTTCACCTTCTGGCACACTGCCAGCAGTTAACATGACTGGTGATATCATTCACTGTGCGTGTGTCTGTGTGTAACCGTGCCTGTGCGAAACCTGTGTGAGTGTGGGAGTTCGTGTGTGCTTCTGGTTCTGACTAATTATGTATGTATGTATGTATGTATGTATGTATGTATGTAGGTATGTATGTATGCATGTATGTGTGTGTGTATGCATGTATGTACGTGTATGTGTATGTATGTGCGTGTGCGTGCGTGCGTGGTATGGGCAAAAGTGGAGGAGTCTAGTTAAAGATAATTTATAGTAGATGTTATTCGTAACGGTAGAAGAGGTGTTTTTGAAGTATTTAAACAAAAGTGGGAGAAGAAAAATAATTAAAAGTGATCAATGACTTGTATTTGAATAACGCAGACAAATACAGGTATGTCAAATACCATACAACATAAATTCTTAGTGTTTGTCTGTTTCTAGAGCTGGGGTAGTTGTTGTTGGTTAGCCGTGAGTCAGCCTTCATCAAGTGATTTTATGATCAAAGACATTCCAGCTACGGCCATCCTACCTTTTTCCTCCGTGCGAATAAGTAAGCTAGGACTATATTATCCAATGTACCCTTTCTAAGGTGGAAGGATGTAATTTATGGAAGATTTAGCTATTTTTTCTAGCAGGTTAGAAGATCACATAGAGGTGCTACTGTTTGTCCAGGACAAACAATGACAACTCCGTGCGGAACAAAACGCTCAGCGGCATTTGTTTCGGCTCTTTACATTCTGAGTTCAAATGCCGCCAAGGTCGAGTTTATCTTTCATCCTTTCGGGGTCGATGAAAAAAGGACCAAATGAACAGTGGGATCGATTCAATCGGTTGGCCTCCTTCCCCGAAATTTCAGGCTTATAGTAGAAAATTATTTATAATCAGTCAAGAGTAACCTGCGGCCCGTGGTAGTTTCTGAATTGCATGTCTCATAAAAAATTACCTTCACTTTTGCTAGCAGTGCGGCCCGCGGGAGTTTCTGAATGGTACATTTGACGAAAAATTACCTTCACTTTTTGTTTTAGGCGCAGGAGTAGCAGTGTGGTAAGTACCTTGCTTACCAACCACATGGGCCCGGGTTCAGTCCCACTGCGTGGCACTTTGGACAAGTGTCTTCTACTATAGCCTCGGGCCGACCAAAGCCTTGTGAGTGGATTTGGTAGACGGAAACTGGAAGAAGCCCGTCGTATATGTATATGTTTGTGTGTCTGTTTGTGTCCCCCCCCAGCATCGCTTGACAACCGATGCTGGTGTGTTTGCGTCCCCGTAACTTAGCGGCTCGGTAAAAGAGACTGATAGAAAAAGTACTAGGCTTACAAAGAATAAGCTCTGGGGGTCGATTTG
>NC_069000.1:37340499-37341184 GCF_001194135.2 Octopus bimaculoides | reverse complement strand
GAGATGATGATAGTGTGTGTGATTGCGCGAAGATGTCGACAGAGAACGAGCTGAGTGGTGGAAGGGTAGAGGTCGGCGGGTGTAGGAAAAGAGATTCTGTGCCTGACGAACGAACGAACGAACGAACGAACGAACGAACGAACGAAGACGAGATTGGCTGCGAGGTGAGATGATATACTATAAAATGAACGTGGGACATAAGATATTATAACCAACGAAAGTGATACACACATACGTGTGTGTGTATGTGTGTGTGTGTCTGTGTGTCTGTGTGTGCGCGTATATATATATATATTATATATACATGTATATATATATTTTGTAAATTCTCACTATATAGTATATATATATGACTAAATATATATATACTATATATATACTTTGGCGGTTCGGCAAAAGAGACCGATAGAATAAGTGCTGGGCTTCTAAAGAATAAGTCCTGGAGTTGATTTGCTCGACTAAAGGCGGTGCTCCAGCATGGCCGCAGTCAAATGACTGAAACAAGTAAAAGAGTGAAAGAGTAAAAGAGTATACATGTAAATAAAAGTATATGAATAAATATATACACATACGCACTCGTACACACACACTTGCACACTCTCCCACACATGTAGTAGTAGTAGTAGTAGTAGTAGTAGTAGCGGTGGTGGTGATGGTGGTGGTGGTGGTGGTGGTGGCGGTGGTG
>NC_069000.1:37338756-37340123 GCF_001194135.2 Octopus bimaculoides | reverse complement strand
GTAGTAGTAGTAGTAGTAGTAGTAGTAGTAGTAGCGGTGGTGGTGATGGTGGTGGTGGTGGTGGTGGTGGCGGTGGTGGTAGTAGTAGTGGTGGTGGTGGTGGTGGTGGTGGTGATGGACCACCTGGCTGAGAACGTGGAGGCTGGTAACCAGATGTGGTCGAAATTAGGAATTAAAAAAGAAAAAAAATAAAGTAAAAATGGCAAGAGAAGGAGATTAAAATTAATAAACAGATAAACAGACCCGAGAAAGAAAGAAAGAAAGAAAGAAAGAAAGAAAGGCAAGCATAGATATAAATAGACATAAAATAGATATAAATAAAATGAAAGACGAAATGAAGGCAGGAAGGAACCAACTAACAAACCAGCCAGCCAGCCAACAACCAGCCGACAAGCCAGTCAGCAGACCGACCAGCCAACCAACCAAATTAACCTAAACAAGTTAACTACGCTTCAAAGACACAAAACGGTCTGAAGTTTTCGGCTACAGTCAGTCAGGTTGGCTCTGCATTCTTCTGGTTAAATACTGCAACTGTGAGATCTTTATACTTTTCGAAGAGGATTCTTTATAAGTTCTTCTTAATTTTTGCTCTTTCTTGCCGTCGCTTTCTTTTTATTTCCTCTGTGGTCTCTCTCTGTCCCTGTCTCTATCTTTCTTCCGTGTGTCTTTCGTTCTCTGCTACTGAAAGAAGAAGATAAATAAGCAAAAAAACAGCAACGAGGACAAATGTTATCGTATTATGGATCAATGATTACGACGTCCCCACCACCATCACAACCACGGCGACATCACCACGACCAAGAACAACAACAGTTTGAAACAGACACACTCACACACGTATAAAGCATAAAGTATTAAATCATAACAATAATATTAACGAATATAATCAAGCTGAAAGATTGAGAGACGAAGGAAAACTTAAGAAATCCAAGCTTGGTAAGTACCAAAAAAAGAAAAACAAACAAAAGACAGACATGCTTTTGTTTTCTGTTTATATATATATATATATATATATTTGCCCTAACTCTTCGAAACGCTTAGTTTTAGAATGGTGGCAGCTGTTGAAGGAAATGTTCTCTATGTGGCCTGTGTGTTTTCTGTGCTTTCTGTTTATGTTCTGTCTCATTTTGTCCACGTTTTCTTCCGACGTCCTGCACCCAAGTATGAATCTATATGTACATGTAGATGTAGGTATGTACATACATGTACGTATATATGCATATACTACATTTTATTTGTATTATATATATATATATATATATATATATATTAGATCGCTGACCACTACATTTATATTTTTTTTCTCCTTGTTTTTCTCCTTATTTCTTTCTGTGTTCCTTTCAGTTGAAGAGCGTAGCTCGAAACGT
>NC_069000.1:37335770-37337099 GCF_001194135.2 Octopus bimaculoides | reverse complement strand
TATATATATATTGCCCTAACTCTTCGAAACGCTTAGTTTTAGAATGATGGCAGCTGATGAAGGAACTGTTCTCTATGTGGCCTGTGTGTTTTCTGTGCTCTGTTTATGTCTTGTTATTCATTTTGTCCACGTTTTCTTGTGACGTCCTGTACCCAGATACGCATCTATATATACATGTAGATGTAGGTATCTACATACATGTACACATATATACATATACTCACATATTATTTGTATTATTATATATGTATATATATATACACGTGTGTATATGTACATGCATACAAAGATAATTTGTCAAAAGTGCTGACTGGAAAATGTTGGCGTTTGTGTGTGTATGTGTGGGTGTGTCTGTGTGTGTGAGTGCGCGCGCGCGTTCGTACATACATGCATGCATACATACATACATACATACATACATACATGGCAAGAAATCTTGAAATAAAACTGAACAATGACATACATAAAGTTTATTTATTTTACTTTTGCAAGAAGTGAGCTTCAGCCTGTTTGCCTCTTTCGGACACTCCAAGTCGCTGTCATCCGTTTTCTGGTAAAAGTATATTAAAAATGTACTATACGAAAAAATGTACGGATTAATTGTTTACCGAACAACCACTTTACACGATATAAACAAAGGCACCGATATGTGTCTAGCGGTGTCAAATTAAGATACCGCATCATAATACGCAAACGTTAGTACACGAGTGCTCACGCACACCGTCTCTCTATCTCTCTCTCTATTCGCATATATATTCATATATAAGCTATATTAAATCTCTGAGCGAGATGTAAACAGTAGCAATACCGTATCGTAACAATTGCCAACCAAGCGTGGCGTCCTATACGGGACAATGTTGGAAGAGATGTCTTTCTGGGGCTGTAAACGTCAGTAGCACTGTCCTGTATAGGACGCCACACTTGGTTGGCAATTATATGTTACGATATATATATATGTATATTTCTTTATTGCCCACAAGGGCTAAACATAGAGGTGACAAACAAGGACAGACAAAGGGATTAAGTCGATTACCTCGACTCCAGTGCGTAACTGGTACTTATTTAATCGACCCCGAAAGGATGAAAGGCAAAGTCGACCTCGGCGGAATTTGAACGGACGAAATACCGCTAAGCATTTCGCCCGGCGTGCTAACGATTCTGCCAGCGCCCCGCCCTCATATGTATGTGTGTGTGTTTCTTAACGCCCTAGTCACATTAAGTGACAATTATAATTCTCATTTTTGGTGAAAGTTTGCAACCTGCTGTTTATATAAATTTTATATGTATGTATTAGACATATATGTACGTCTGTATGTATGTATGCATCTT
>NC_069000.1:37331940-37334329 GCF_001194135.2 Octopus bimaculoides | reverse complement strand
GGCAGAATCGTTTGCACACCGGGCGAAATGCTTACCGATATTTTGTCTGCCGTTACGTTCTGAGTTCAAATTCCGCCGAAGTCCTCTTAGCCTTTCATCCTTTCGAGGGTCGATAAATTAAATACTAGTTGTGTACTGGGGTCGCTCTAATCGACTGGCCCCTCTCCCAGCAATTTCAGGCCTTGTCCTTACAGTAGAAAGGATTATTATTATTATTATTATTAAGACGGCGAGGTAGCTGAATTTTTAGCCCACCTAACAAAATGCTTAGCGGTATTTCATCCGTCTTTATATTCTGAGTTCAAATTCCGGCGAGGTCAAATTTGCTTTTCATCCTTTCGAGGTCGATAAAATTAGTACCAGTTCAACAGTGGGGTTGATGTAATTGACTTATCCACTCCCAAGAAATTGCTGGCCTTGTGCCAAAATTTGAAACCAATATTCGTAGAATTTAGAGCGTGTTGTTCAATATGGCTACTCCTAATTCGGGAAAATCGATAACCAGAAAGGTTTTGGAACCAAGGGTTCCGAAAGGTCGATGTTGTACCAGTATTCCCATCTTTTGATTTTATCACATCCTTCGTATCATCTCTATGACTCTATAATTGCTAAGTGTGTTATATACACTTATATACACTTGCCAAGTGTGTTTTATACACTTATTCCTTTGTATATACGGTTTAATACAGTTTACTACGACAGCTTCGTGATGTAATCAATTGTACGTCATTAACTTATTTAATAATACATCTATCACTTTCGTTTTTAATGTTCACATCGCAAGTTAAAGGCGGTGAAATTTCGTCAATATGACTCAATCGCTCAGTCTATAGCAATCTATGCCAGCGAGGCTTGGAAGAGCACGGGAGAAATAGAAAACTAAATGTACTCCATCTTTTCGGGGTCGATAAATTAAGTACCAGTTGAGTACTGGGGTCGATGTAATCGACAATCCTCCCTTCCCCAAATTTCAGGCCTTGTGCCAATAGTAGAAAGGATTCTTCTTCTTCTTCTTCTTCTTCTTCTTCTTCTTCTTCTTCTTCTTCTTCTTCTCATTATTTTCATTATTATTATTATTATTTTCATTATTATTATTATTATTATTATTATTATTATTATTATTATTATTATTATTATTATTATTATTATTAGGACGGCGAGTTAGCAGCATCGTTAGCATGCCGGACAAAATGCTTAGCGGCATTTCGTCTATATTTACATTCTGAGTTCAAATTCTGTCAAGGTCAGCTTTGCTTTTCATTCTTTCGGGGTCGATAAATCAAGCATCAGTGAAACACAGGGGACGATGTAATCGACTAGTCCCCTTCCCCACCACCAAATTTCAGGCCTTGTACCATTAGTAGAAAGTATTCGATATTTTATTTAAAAAAATTTTTTTTTAATATTTGGTATATTGTAGAAGCATAAACGAATTATTTACTCATAAATTTTAACAAAAATTTTTATATGGACCCCAGTTCAATACCACTGGTCTACCCGATCAACGGCATACAAAAAAAAACGGTCATGACTTAGGTACCACTTGTCGGTAAGCATAAAATGGTCAGGCCGAAGATCACTTGGCAGCAGACATTTCAAGATGACTTGAAGTCATTTGACATTTACATGGAAAGGATGGGCAAAAGTAGCAATCGACCAAATCCGGTGGAAGAAGCTTGCTGCCCAATACGTTGAGTAGAACAGAAGAACCTAAATCTAAAAAAAAAAGACGGATGAGGCATAAGGCTGCCATACAAGTTGGGGTTGGTTGGTGAGTCAGTGAGAGATGATTAACCCTAATTTTGTTTGTTTGGGATAGGTCTGGAGCGGTTTAATTAGTAGATAGTATCTCAGAGCACACGATCTACAAGCTTTCATTTTAATTGCGGAAGACATTATGCAGTCCAATTGTCAATATTCACTTTCGAAGTTTTTCTCCAAATATCTTCTTTCATGAACGAATTCTGAGATCTTGAGGTTATTCTACAGCTTGATGTGGGGAGCTTATTAAAACTCTCATGGAGGCGCAATGGCCCAGTGGCTAGGGCAGCGGACTCGCGGTTGTAGGATCGCGGTTTCGATTCCCAGACCGGGCGTTGTGAGTGTTTATTGAGCGAAAACACATAAAAGCTCCACGAGGCTCCGGCAGGGGATGGTGGCGAACCCTGCTGTACTCTTCCACCACAACTTTCTCTCACTCTTACTTCCTGTTTCTGTTGTGCCTGTAATTCAAAGGGTACACGTGTCTGTGGAGTGCTCAGCCACTTGCACGTTAATTTCACGAGCAGGCTGTGCCGTTGATCGGATCAACTGGAACCCTCGACGTCGTAAGCGACGGAGTGCCAACATTAAAACTCTCATGGAGGCGCAATGGCCCAGTGGCTAGGGC
>NC_069000.1:37329864-37331003 GCF_001194135.2 Octopus bimaculoides | reverse complement strand
CTAGAATCTCTGGTAGAACAGGATGTCATTAACAACTTTTTTTTTCGGAAAGGGCGGTGAGCTGGCAGAAACGTTAGCACGCCGGGCGAAATGCATAGCAGTATTTCATCTATCTTTACGTTCTGAGTTCAAATTCCGCCGAGGTTGATTTTGTCTTTCATCCTTTCGGGGTCAATAAATTAAGTACCAGTTGCATACTGGGGTCGATCTAATCAACTGGCCTTTTCCCCAAAAATTTCGAGCCTTGTGCCTAGAGTAGAAAAGATTTTCCATTTTCGGCGCCTTTCATTCACATCTTATTTCGCTCAATAAAGAAAGATTTTCAAATTTTGATATCGCCAGCTTTTGTTATGTGCATTTTGTTATGTTTCTAAGATCTTTTAGATTTTCTTATATATATTATATATCACTTTATTTATTTTTTCCATCTCAATTCATTATACTACAACACAGTCTACTATACATCTCCCACCCACAAGTCCTCACCACCACCAGCAGCAACAGCATCGTCAGCAACATTGACAGACCCTAGACATCACTGCCCCAAGTTTTAGGACCTGTAGGGCCGGTTACCCGGTTTTCGTAAGCGACCGAGAGCACAACATTCCACCCCCACCCTGTACAGGACGCCAATCCATTACAAGGTTCTAAGTCACTGATTTTGAGGGGAAGGTTCAAGTCGATTCGAATCGACCCCAGTACCCGACTGGTACTATATTTCTTTACTGCCCACAAGGGGCTACACACAGAGTGGACAGACAAACGGATTAAGTCGATTATATCGATGCCAGTACGTAACCGGTACTTATTTAATCGACCCCGAAAGGATGAAAGGCAAAGTCGACCTCAGCGGAATTTGAACTCAGAACGTAGCAGCAGACGAAATACCGCTAAGCATTTCGCCCGGCGTGCTAACGTTTCTGCCAGCTCACCGCCTTTGGTACTCGCTCGCCGACTGGTACTATATTTTATCGACCCCGTTACCCGACTAGTACTTTATTTAATCGACCCCAGTATTCAACTGGTACTTTATTTTATTAACCTCAGTACTCGACTGGTACTTTATTTCATCGACACCCCGAAGAGATGAAATACAAAGTTGACCTCAGTGGGATTAGAACGCAGAACGTAAGGAGTTA
>NC_069000.1:37325865-37329356 GCF_001194135.2 Octopus bimaculoides | reverse complement strand
TCCCATACCGGGCATTGTGAGTGTTTATTGAGCGAAAACACCTAAAGATCCACGAGGATCCAGCAGGGGATGGTGGCGAACCCTGCTGTACTCTTTCACCACAACTTTCTCTCACTCTTTCTTCCTGTTTCTGTTGTACCTGTAATTCATAGGGTCAGCCTTGTCACACTCTGTGTCACGCTGGATCTCCCCGAGAACTACGTTAAGAGTACACGTGTCTGTGGAGTGCTCAGCCACTTGCACGAGCAGGCTGTTCCGCTGATCGGATCAACTGGAACCGACAGAGTGCCAACCAACACCAGACTGCTTCCATGCTAGGGCACCACCTTGAAGAATTTTAGTCGAATGAATCTACCCCAGTACTTATTTTTTAAAGCCTGGTACTTATTCTATCAGTCTGCTTGGAATCGAACTCGGAATCTTGGGGTTAGTAGCCCGCGCTCTTAACCACTACGCCATATGCCCGAATGTAAATAATGTAAATATATCGAATGTAAATAATGTACATAATTCTTCATCTCTTAAATATAGATCTGTAATATCTAAAATTGTTCATTTTTTATTTGAACCATAAGATAGAAAGAGAAACAAAAACATTTCCTTCGACGATATTAAATTGAATGTGAAATAACCTTTTTACATTATTGTCCAAGCACACAAAGAACACGTTTTATTGATGTGTTTATGTATCCAAATTATCCCTTACTCTTTACTTGTTTCAGTCAATGGACTGCGACCATGCTGGAGCACCTCATGGAAGGGTTTAGTCCAACAAATTGACCCCAGAATTGTTTTTTTTTAATCTTATTGTATCTCTCTGTTTTGCTGAACTTCTAAGTTACGGAGACAAACGCAAATCCTTTGTCTCACCCCCCCCCCCCCACACACACACATACATACGACTTACTTCCACACAGTTTCCGTCAACCGAATTCATTCACAAGGCATTGGTCGGCCTGGGGTTATAACGCAAGACACTTTCCCAAAGCGCCACGCAATGGGTGGGAGTGAACCCCAAACCACGCGGTCGTCTTGTAAAACGAGCTTCTAAACCACGCCCCCATGCCTGCACCTATTGTTTGGGAACTTGTGGGTTCTTCAGTTTATTTTAACCATCATCGCTTAGACCATGCTGGAGCATATCAAATGAACGTGCCACATCATTTCGTGAAAACACATCACCTACACTCCCGCCTACAATTAGCCTCCACCTACGCGTAATTACTATGTGTTCATCAGTTTACATATTTGTGTGTTCATTCGTTGCAGGAAGTCCTTTTAAGCCCCTATTTTATTCATTTACTGTTCATGACGTGATCGCTTTTGAGACAACTTGATTCACTTATTCTGATTCATCGTTAGTCAGTTACAATGTTTTATATATCATATATCTAACCGACATTTTTATTTTGCAGTAGTAAACCAGACCTAGTTTCATCAGCGAGAGAGCAGTCTTTATTGTGTGCAAAGGTAAATCTTATTCCTTTATTTACTTGCCAACACAAATGGTTTCGTCTGTCTAAATCTTCTTTTCATATTTTTAATCTCATTTATATTTTTAGATTCTCCCAAGAACTACTAACTTTTGTTACATTTACCAGACTCCAATTACAAACTTATACTATTACGTGACTTATAACTCACTCGTCCCTTCATCAACATGTACCGTATCTAATTGCGAAGGTGTGTGGCCAAATGGCTAGGATGTGGATCTTAAGATCGTAGTTTCGATTCGCGAACCGAGAAGTGCATTGTATTCTTGAGCAAAATACTTCATTTCATTTTGCTCGAGTCCGCTCAGCTGTAAATGAGTAATCCTGCGACGGAGTAGTGTTCTATTTATGAGTAATCTTGGTCGCCTGTAATGCCATAGAAAGCGGATAACTGGATCTATGAGTCCAAGGACTCGAGCCAGTTATATCAAGGGGTGTTAAGTCAGTGAGCTGGCAGAATCGTTAGCACGCCGAGCAAAATGCTTAGCAGCGTTTCGTCCGTCTTCACGTTCTGAGTTCAAATTCCGCCGAGGTCGACTTTGCCTTTCATCCTTTCGGAGTCAATAGAATAAGTACCACCTTAATACTGGGATCGATCTTATCGACTATCCCCCTCCCCCAAATTTCAGGCCTTGTGCTTATAATAGAAAGGATTATTGTTTGTATTATTATGGCAGCGATCTGGCAGAATTGTTAGCACACCGGGGAAAATACTTGGCGGTTTTTCGTCTGTCTTTACGTTCTGAGTTCAAATTCCGCCGAGGTCGACTTTGTTCTTCAACCTTTCGGTGTCGATAAAATAGGTACCAGTCGAGTACTGGGGTCGATTTAATCGACTATCCCCTTCCCAAAATTTCAGACTCCTGTGCCTATAGTAGAAAAGATTATTATTATTAACGAATTTATTATTATTATTATTATTATTATTATTATTATTATTATTATTATTGCAACAACTCAAATTGCATTTTGAACAGTCGCGTCGTCGAACACAGGTTCACAGCAGTTGGTTCATTACATTTACGATGACGGAAGTGATAAGAGATCGCCATTAAAACTCAGGTGAAACAATTATGACAAGGGAATTTGTTCGAAAGCACCACTCTATGGTTTTTCTCACTGATGTCTAAACTTTTCGTTAATATACATAGGCAAAAGATACATACGTGTGTGTGTGAGATTCCGAACAGTTTCCGTCTACGAATTTCATCCATAAATCTGTTTAATCCGCAGCTGTGATTAAAAAGAAAGAGCATACTGGTTCCAAGTGCCTCACAGTGGGATAGGCCTAGATCTTAACTCTTTGCCTGTCTTGTGTATAACATGTAATGCAGAGGACATTACTCTGGTGTACAAGCATATATGATACATTCCCGATTTTTTTCCCATCTACCAGAATAACTTCGGACTTCTGAAAGGAAAGCTTCGTAACCACGTGGTTTCGGGTTCGATCTAACAAAACAGCAGGGTGGGCAAGTTGTCTTCTGTCATCAGTCATAGTCTTGGGTTGTCCCAGTAACTCAGTGTGGAATCTGGAGGAGGACAGAAGCTGCACGTGAGCTCGTCGTGTGTGTGTGTGTTGTGTGTGTGTGTGTGCGCGCGTTGTGTGAGTGTGTGTATGTGTGATAACATACCAAAGCATTCTTGATCTTCAGCCGATGATGGGAAAATGATTTCTATATTTGTATCTTGTCTTGTGCGTTTTATCTTTAATGTGAGTGTGTGTGGAAGCGCAATGACCCAATGGTTAGGGCAGCGGACTCGCGGTCGTAGGATCGCGGTTTCGATTCCCAGACCGGGCGTTGTGAGTGTTTATTGAGCGAAAACACCTAAAGCTCCACGAAGCTCCAGCAGGGAATGGTGGCGAACCCTGCTGTACTCTTTCACCACAACTTTCTCTCACTCTTACTTCCTGTTCCTGTTGTGCCTGTATTTCAAAGGGTCAGCCTTGTCACACTGTGTCACGCTGAATATCCCCGAGAACTACGTTAAGGGTAC
>NC_069000.1:37322177-37323238 GCF_001194135.2 Octopus bimaculoides | reverse complement strand
AAACATGTAACCCCACCTCTAACGTGCATAGGAAAAAAAATCGACTGAACATGGAAATTGTATGAATAATTGTGACTGAATAAGTAGTAATAGTAGTAGTAGTAGTAGTAGTAGTAGTAGTAGTAGTAGTAGTGAAGGTGGTGGTGGTGGTGGTGGTGTAACTACTTCTGTGCGAAACGTAATTAGCTGCTAGCCATCAATCCTCATTTACTTTCTCTGGCACTTCACGCATTCACCTACGTCATTCACTTGCCATCTAAATATCCTTCTTAAACGTTGAAAGACTGCGTCACGTTTTGTTTTCTTTTTTTACTCATTTCATTCTCAGGTGGTGGATGTCTCACTTTGTACCCCCCACCACACACACTTTCTATTCATCTCACAAAAATTTGGTTATCATTTTACGATACATCCTAATGGTGAGAGTTTTCTTTCGATCATACATTCTTTCTTCCCTTCCTTTCCTTGTATCATCTAGAAAGCAATCCCTCATTTAAGGTTCATACAAATACGACCAGAGAACGGTTATTGTTCTTCAACCCCAGGCGAATCCAATCGATTAAAGGCGTTCCATCCGTGAACATCCCGGAGCTCGTTCTTCATTATCCAACGACTCTTTTTTTTTAGGACGATAGGATGTGATTTGAGGGTGATATTGATGCTGTTTCCCTCTCTTTCGAGTGACCGCATAAACGTTGCCTCATTAGCTCATTTGCTGAATTAAAATGGATGAGGCGTCACTGCAGTATCCAGTTTTGTCACATTTGGATCATGGTTCAAACCACAGTGGAATATTTTGTTTTTCATTCGTTCGTATAGCTAAGTCGAGTGGAGGCGCAATGGTCCAGTGGTTAGGGCAGCGGACTCGCGGTCATAGGATCGCGGTTTTGATTCCCAGACCGGGTGTTGTGAGTGTTTATTGAGCGAAAACACCTAAAGCTCCACGAGGCTCCGGCAGGGGATGGTGGCGAACCCTGCTGTACTCTTTCACCACAACTTTCTCTCACTCTTACTTCCTGTTTCTGTTGTGCCTATAATTCAAAGGGTCAGCCTTGTCACAC
>NC_069000.1:37318310-37319896 GCF_001194135.2 Octopus bimaculoides | reverse complement strand
TTATTCAAAATTCGGACAGAACTTATGGGATGACCTGATAAATTTTTTCTTTTACTTATTTTAGTCATTTGACCGCGGCCATGCTGGAGCACCGCCTTAAAGGGTTTTAGTCGAAGAAATCGGCCCCAGGACTTATTATTTGTATGCCTAGTACTTATTATATCGTTTCTTTTGCGGAACCGCTAAGTTACGGGGACATAAACACACTAACATCGGTTGTTAGCGACAGCGAGGGACAAACACAAACTCACACACACACACACACACACACACATACACACACACACACACACACATATGTATGTATGTATATATGTACATATATATACGACGGCCTTCTTTCAGTTTCCCTCTACCAAATCCACTAACAAGGCTTTGGTCGACCCGAGGCTCTATAGCAGAAGACATTTGCCCAAGTAGGACCGAACCCAGGACCGTGTGTTTGGGAAGTAAACTAAACTTCTTTACCACACAGCCACACCTAAAAATATTTTTTACTTTTATCTTTGCAGGGAACAATGACTTTGGAAGAACCAATTCCATTACCAAACGATTTCAGATTTAATCCAAATCCGAACAAATGGCAACCAACGAAGAAATTAATCAGTCGGACAGGTTATTTCTTATGCATCAACGAAGATGGACTCGTATACAGCAGCGTTCAACACGTGGATAACAACTGTAGGTTTAGCTTTGACAGAATGGTTCTGTTTCATCTTTGCTTACTTGTGCTCCCTAATATTTTCAGAACGTTACTAGAACAGTGAACTGGCGGAGTCTTTCGCACACCGGGCAAAACGCTTAGGGGCAAAATGCTTGCCGTTCTTAGTTCAAATTTCGCCGAGATCGACTAAGCTTTTTATTCTTTCCGGGTCGATAAAATAAGTACCATTTTGACACTGGGGTTGCTGTAATCGACTTACTCTTTCCTCAAACTTACTGGCCTTGTGCCCAAATTTTACACCTATATTTTGGAGTGATTCAGCTAGCTGATCAAACAGTCAAAATTAGTAAAGTGATGATGAACAGGTTTTTTAAGATGTTTAGTTATGTTCTTTCATCTTTTATTTGTTTCATCCCGTCTAGGGATGGGTGATGTATGCATCACAGAATCTGGGAAACCGACCGTATGAGCCTATGACTCGGAAGGAAATTTGTTCCGTTTATTTTTATATAAAATTAACCATCACTTCATTTATGGTGTAAGCAGATATCATACATAGTTTCATAGGTAAACGTTTCCTAGGTGTACGGTATAATAAACCAAGTTACAATTTTCGTTATCTAGTTGTTCAAATTAATAGCTGTTAGATAGTCATATTTTAGCAATGTCAGTATTTCCTAAAGATGTAAATTATGGGTAAAGTGTGGAAAAGGGGCAAGCAAGAAAAAGTGTAAAACCTATAAATTAAATTGTAGTTATATGTAATAGGGTGAGGGAGAAGAATCTACAGAGTTAGAGGCTTGCAGGAGCCTCCAAAGAGGCCCTAGAAAGGGACATACTTAAATCTGAGATTTGTGAAAAATATACATACATACTTATATACACGCACACGCACATATCGCATATATCGCATATATATATA
>NC_069000.1:37314683-37317597 GCF_001194135.2 Octopus bimaculoides | reverse complement strand
GTGGCACATAAAAGACACCATTTCGAGCGTGGCCGTTTTCGTGCGGGTGACACGTAAAAGCACCCACTACACTCTCTGAGTGGTTGGCGTTAGGAAGGGCATCCAGCTGTAGAAACTCTGCCAAATCAGACTGGAGCCTGGTGTTGCCATCCGGTTTCACCAGTCCTCAGTCAAATCGTCCAACCCATGCTAGCATGGAAAGCGGACGTTAAACGATGATGATGATATACATTTTCTTTTAACAGCTTTGTTGCAGTTTGAAACAGTGGATACAGGAATAGTAACAATCAAAGGAGTGCAGAGCGGCCGATACTTGGCATTTAATAACAAAGGAGTTTTATGTGGTGTGGTAACTATTTATTTTATTGCTTCTCTTTTCTTTTTTCATTGTCATTCTCTCTCTCTTTCGATTTTCCCCTCTCCATCATCCACCCTCTCTCTCTGTCATTGAGTATGTCTGTGTGTGTGGATGCATGAGCCCTATTGGTTAGGGTGTTGGATTCAAGATCGCCCGATTGTGGTTTCAGTTCTCAGATCGGCGATGTGTTGCGTTCTTAAGCGAAACGCTTCATTTCCCGTTGCTCCAGTCCACTCATGTATAAAATGGATAACCCTATAACAGACTGAGTATTTGCCTGCCCACACAACCATACTTATTCTATCGGAACCGCTGCGTTATAGGGTCATAAACACATCAACACCGGTTGTCAAGCAGTGATGGAGGACAAACACAAACGCAAAGTCACACACACACACACACACACACACACACACACACACACTCATTTGCGGCTCCGTTGGTGGATAATAATGAGCACTGCTCTTGACAAGCATACACGACTGCAGACATTGCAGACCAAGCTTTCCCCATTCACTACGATAGCAGTGCGCTTTCGAACATCATGCTTAAATTCTTCATGAAGAATACGTGCTCTTTCAAAGGTGTCGACACCCTCCTTAACCTGTTTCCTCCATCTGTGGCGATGACGGGCATTGCTCACCCAGTAGGTCTTCTGCATATCACAGGCCTTTATACATACATACATACATACATACATACATACATACATACATACATACATACATACATAAATACATGCATACATATATTCATAAACTCACACATATGTGAGTGTTCGTCCCCCACCATCGATTGATAACCAGTGGTTGTTTGTTAAAATCTCCATAACTTAACGGTTCGGCAAAAGTGTCCGATAGTGCATAAAGCAAACGTAAACACAAAAGTACGGGGTCGATTTGTCCGAGTAAACCCTTCGTGGTGGCACACCAAAATGACTGCAGTCCAATGACTAAAACAAGTGGAAGATAAACGATAAAAGACTGAATCCTGTATCTATAGATACGACACTCAGTATGACTGAATAAATTATGATGATGACAGGAACGTCTTTAATCGAATCACTAGGATTTAAACCAGTGTTCTGCGACCTTTTTCCATTTGTGGTACACTTATATTCTTTTTAAAATCCGGCGGTATACCTGGACTAAAAGTATAACTAAAAGTATAGGGGAAAAAATTATATTCAGGTTAAACTGCGGCACACCTAGCATCGCCTCTTGGCACACATAGCATCGTCTCGTGGCACACCTAACATCGTCTAGTGGTACACATAGCATCATCTCGTGGTACACCTAGCATCGTCTAGTGGAACATATAGCATCATCTCGTGGTACACATAGCATCGTCTCGTGACACGCATAGCATCGTCTCGCGGCACACCTAGCATCGTCTCGTGGAACGCATAGCATCGTCTCATGTCACACATAGCATCGTCTCGTGGCACGCATAGCATCGTCTCGTGGCACACCTAGCATCGTCTCGTGTCATACATAACATCATCTCGTGTCACACATAGTATCGTCTCGTGTCACACCTAGCATCGTCTCGTGGCACACTTAGCATCGTCTCGTGGCACATATAGCATCGTCTCGTGGAACACCTAGCATCGTCACGTGACACACCAGTGTGCTGCGACAGATATACCGATTGCAGAGCACTGGTCTAAACAAAATGTTAATTAATATTTCAAAATGCTAATTGATATTTTGATTTCCTTTCCTCAACTTATTTTTCACTTTCGATTTCCATTCCTTTTTTTCCAGCCGACCAAGGATGAGTCTTGTACTTTCCACGAAAAGATGAAAAATCTATACACGCTTTACAAATCAGAGAAATATTCCAACAAAAAATGGTTCCTTGCTATTAGCAAACGCGGCAGAATAAAAAACGGCAGAAAGTCTCGAACACGAAAGAAACATTCCCAGTTTTTACCAATAAAAGATATGTGAAGGAGAAATCAAGACGACCGGAATAAAGGAAATAACTAAAATAAATTATTGTAGCTGGAAAACAATAAAAACAAAACACAAAAAGAAAGCCGAAAACAAAAAAACAAAACAAATAAAAATGAAAAATATTATACAACTAACGAAAGAAACTGAAACCTCTTGATCTATCAATGGTAAATTCTAGAATCATTTGTCTACCGTCCATTTATTAGAATTTCCTTCATTAATATATATATAATCTGACGAAGGCTAGCAGGCCGAAACTTCGAAGTCACAGTCACCCTTTCTTGTAAAGATTTAATAAACATATTCTGTACAAATGTTTTGAATAATTTTTCAATTTAATATTGAAGAGTTTTTTTTTGTTTTTTGTTTTTTGTTTTTTGTTTTTTTACACATAATTGAGGCAGGAGTGGCTGTGTGGTAAGTAGCTTGCTTACCTACCACATGGTTCCGGGTTCAGTCCCACTGCGTGGCACCTTGGGCAGGTGTCTTCTACAATAGCCTCGGGCCGACCAAAAAGACTTGTGAGTGGATTTGGTAGACGAAACTGAAAGAAGCCCGTCGTATATGTATATATATATATATATATATATATATATGT
>NC_069000.1:37313229-37314368 GCF_001194135.2 Octopus bimaculoides | reverse complement strand
CATGGTAATATAATAAATTTAAAATTTAAGATATACGAAATATAAATATAAATATATATAAAAATATGAATGTAGATAAAGATACATGTGAATATAAATGCATATAAAAATTTATGCGTAATTGAGCATGAATATTATAAAGTCTAAAATTTTAAAAAGTCTAAAATTAAAAAAAAATTTACATCTGACGATCGTTTCGCGGATATTATTGTAACCACAATGTAATCAAAAGATCAGCATACTATCGATAATTCCGCTCTTCGGAGATGAATGGATTTATAATCTATGTGTTAAGAACGAATGGTATATGTAATATTAATTAAAATATTAAAAAATATTAAAGTGTATACTGTCCTTTAAAGAAATTGTAAAATTAATCCTCCTATAAATTGGAAATAATAGAGCACTTAATATAAGTGTATGTATATATCTATATAAAACAAATAATAAATGAGTATATGCATATATACGTACAAGTATGTGCATACCTACATCTACCTGTATATATAGGTGCATATCTGGGTACAGGACATTGCAAACAAAACGTAGACAAAAAATAATAATAATCAGAGTACTGAAAACACACAGGCCACATAGAGAACATTTTCCTTCATAAGCTGCCCCCATTCTAACACAGGCGTTTCGAAGAGATATATATATATTTCGTTTTTGGATAGTACATAGCAGCAAAACACACACACACTCAGACATGCACACACAAGGAGACAGAGGTACATACATGCATATACACACATGCACACACATACATAAAAGGCACACAAACACAGGAATATGCAGAATACATACATACATACATGCAAACGCACACACATACATACATATATACATACACACACATACATACACATATACATATGCACACACACACAGACATACGTACGTACGCACATGCACACATACATGCATGCATACATACACACACACTGAGACACACGCATGCGCAAAAACAAACAAAAGCAAAAAAAAAAAGAACGCAGCGTAAATAACGGACAGTCAAGACTGTTGAAAAGGTTGCAAGACGCAACGAAAATTTTAGGAAAATAAAAATAAGAAATAAGTGGAAATTTTAACGGTGAGTGTGTTAAATTATAAGGCACAAAAAAAAAAATGACTATCCC
>NC_069000.1:37311354-37313162 GCF_001194135.2 Octopus bimaculoides | reverse complement strand
TATATATATAGGCAACAACAGAACTCTTTTAAAAGTGTTGAGGTGAAATGGGAGAAAACTCTAATTGCTCTGAGAATAAATTTCCTCAGTCGCCTCCCTTGCTTGCTAAATTAACTAAAATATTATTTCATTGACATTTTTTATTTCTCCATCACATTATTGCACCTATCCCTTTTGTCACTAATTCATTCTTCACTGATGCTGGGGATAACGCGGTACGCTAATACTGAACCGTGTTATGCTTATCACGAATTGATTTTTAATAATAAGAATCACGAAAATCCGTTTCAATTTCTACTCACAATGTTCAGAATAACTTGGAGACTCGGAGCCAAAACTTACGCCTTATCCATATCATCGATTATTCATTTATCACTGATTCATAGTTTCTTTTTTTTTTAATCAGAAGACAAACCAAACATCCGTGATAAACGAGGATAGACGTATTTCTATTCAAATTTTAATATTTCCTGCACTGGTTATAACAGCAATTTTTCGTGTCCGTTAGCTTCTACGTGATTTATTTACCATAGAAATGGACCCCGGTTGAGAACCGCTGGACTAAAACCTTTCATGCATTGTTCCATTATGGCTGCAGTCCGACGACCGAAACAAGTAAACGGATAAAAGATAATAGTCTTCGAGGTATATTGTTTATTGACCCATTCGTAGTACTCCATCCTTCACATGCATGTTTCAGTTCAAACCAATAATTTCGTGATCCTTACAATGATTAAAATAAAAGAAAAAGAAGCAAGAAGAGAGAAATCAGGAATTAAAAGCGTTTTAATGCATATGTTCGTACTCCTTACTTGAATTTCGTCAATTCAAGCATGTAATTGAGTGTGTGGTAAGAAGCTTGCTTTCCGACCACATGATTCCAGGTTCAGTTCCACTGCGTGGCACTTTGAGCAAGTGTCTTCTATCATAGCCTTTGGCCGACCAAAGCCTTGTGAGTGGATTTGGGAGACGGAAACTAAAAGAAGCCCGTCGTATATATAATTTACGTGTGTGTGAGTGTGTGTATGTGTGTGTGTGTTTGTGTCTGGGAATTGAACTCACGATCGTGAACCGAAAACCCTAAACCTTAAACTACACGTGTTCTCTTTCCTCAAGAATACAACGCCTCAGTTACCGGACCAGGGGATGCGTTATGTTCGAATCGATTCACCCCCTCCCCTAAGTTTCATACTTTGTACCTATATTAGAAACAATAATCACAAATTCGCCTCATTAATTTGATAAATAATAATCATTTGTCATTAGAATTTGAAGTGCTTCATGTGTACATAAATTACATGCCTGTCTCACACTCGTCATCGGTAGCGTTAGACAGAATTTCTAATACTAAAATACGTCCTGAGATTTTAAACTAAATATATACTCCGTCACGGACGTAGAAAAACCTTGACCAATAAAAGGGCATCATTTAAAAAATAATATAAAAATTCTAAAACATATGCAGCTACTACAGACTGTATCCAACTGTTATGGTGTGGGGACAAAGGTACACAAACATATATATATATGTCACTTCAGTAATATAACTACATGTGTGCCGTTGACGATTTCGTATCCATCCTTGGACTTTTCCCTTTCTCCTTTCCGACGAAGAACTATGCTCAACCGTCAAACTCTCTCCTTTCACCGAGTGTCAAGCTAATACATTTCATGTGCACGTCCTCGCGCTCGTTTTTATCGTTTTTCTGTTTGAATTGTTCGTTTATTTGAATTGACTATGTATGTATGTATGTATGTATGCATGTATATATATGTATGTATATATATGTATGTATATATATGTATGT
>NC_069000.1:37308834-37310582 GCF_001194135.2 Octopus bimaculoides | reverse complement strand
TGGCAGAATTAGCTTCTTAGAAGCACCTGTTGGAACTGGGAAAACATTCCTCTTAAATCTTCTTCTTGCTAAGTTTCGGCATAATGGCGACCTTGCTATTGCTGTTGCCCCCTCAGGAATAGCCTCGACTCTTCTCGACGGCGGACGAACAGCACACTCTACCTTCAAATTGCCTTTCAATGTAGCACATCAAGAAAACTCAACGAGCCACATAAGGCATTCTTCGGACGAAATGACAATTTTGAAAAAGCGCAAACTCATTGTTTGGGATGAAGCAACTATGTCCCACAAATGTTTCCTACAATGAGAGACCGTAGAGCAAACATCCTTGGAGTTGCGACTCTACTTCTTGCAGGAGATTTTTGACAAACTCTGCCTATTATACACAAAGGAACACCCGCTGGTGAACTTAATGCCTGCCTTAAAAATATCCCTCCTTTGGTCGCATATCCAATCGAAACAACTCACCATCAACATGAGATCACTCCTACAGACTGGTCAGCCTACAATCCAGTTTTCGGAAATGCTCCTTAAAATCGGCAATGGAAAAATTACATCCAACAACAATGTATACATTGACGCTACTGTCTCCAGCCCTGATGACATATTCTGCCGTTTACCCAAATCTTACAATGGAATAAATAAAACCAGATTGGCTTTGTGACAGGGCTGTTCTTGCACCTACAAGTGCAGCTGTCAACATTCTTAACTATGACTTAGTCAGCTACCTTCTCAAGAACATTGTTACAGATCAGTTGACACCGTTACCGACCTCGGTCAGCTTACACACTTTCCAACAGAATTTTTCAACTCCCAAGATCCTACAGGACTCCATCCCCATGAAATTCACTTAAAAGTCTGTTGCCCTATCATCTTCCTACGCAATCTAAACGCACCCACACAGCGCAAAGGAACTCGGCTTGTGGTCAAATAAATGATGGACCACGTCATTGAAGCCCAAATTATCACGGGACATGGCAAAAACGATATTGTTTTCATTCCGAAAATTCCGCTAACCCCAAAAGACAGCCCCTAACCTATGCAGAGATTTCAGTTCCCTCTCAAACTCAGCTTCACCATGACAATTAACAAAGCACAAGGTCAGTCGTTCAAAGTTATCTGAGTGGACCTTCGAACATCGTGTTTTTCACATGGACAATTCCATGTCAGTTGTTCCAGAGTTGACCATCCAGACAAAACATATTCATCTATGCTCCTGAAGGAAAGACAAAAAATGTCGTCTACAAAGCAGCCCTACAGTAGTTATTCCTCTACTGCATTCTTCATATCTCCAGCAAACTGTAGCCGTTAGCAACCAGACTTCTTGCAAGCATTTCATTGATATTTTGCTTCATTTCCCTGATTCCTGTTAATAGTACATTACCTTCAATGGCCCTTCTTACTTCACGCACGCTGTTCGCTCATAAGCATTCTCTGACATTTATTTTTGTACACACCATTATTCTATTTGTGTGTTTGCTGTAAATGTTTGCTTTTCTTTATCATACATGACTTTCATTGAAAAAAAGCTTCAATGCGGTTGTGTCAGGCATTACGAGAAAAATAAGCACATGATACAAACTGCTTCAAGTAAGATATAGTACCCCTAATGCCTACTGAAATTGCAATCTCATTCCCTGGATTTTCATTTATTACTAACTGCCAAGTTTGAGTTCAAAACAATTTATTCATTATCTAAATTGCTTAATACCATATCATAAACTGCTAACGAAAATAGTAATTATACA
>NC_069000.1:37303861-37306271 GCF_001194135.2 Octopus bimaculoides | reverse complement strand
ACACTCACGACGGGCTTCTTTCAGTTTCCGTCTGCCAAGTCCACTCACAAAGTTTTGGTCGACCCGAAGCTATAGTAGAAGATACTTGCCCAAGGTGCCACGTTTTGGCACTGAACCGCGAATACTTAGCGGCATTTCGTCTCACTTTACGTTCTGAGTTCAAATTTCACCGAGGTCGACTTTGCCTTTCATCCTTTCGGGATCGATAAGTTAAGTACCAGTTGCGTACTGGGGATCGATCTAATTGACTGCCCACCCCTCCACCAAAATTTATATTAGATTAATCATATCCGACAGCGTTCGGATCTCTGCCGTTGATGAAACGGATTACAACAACGGTAATTCCGATTGCTTTTGATTTAACAGAGCCACTTGCTCATGGAATTATGATGTAAATATGATTGATTATTCCGCATACATTTGTAGACTTAATGTAAAACTGTCCGTAGCAGTGCCGGGACCATTAAATTATATGTACAGTATACATGTGGTTATGAGTCAGTTCATGAATCTCATCATAGGCCGATGATATCTGCTACTGGTACCATGTAAACCAGTGCTACATGTTCCATGGTCGGGTGGTCGGCTTCTAAACTACCTCTCGCCAAACTTGAGTCGCTTGCTTTCTCTTGTAATGAGGGTGTCTCAACACCCAGCAAAACAAAAAACAAAAATCTGTCGAAGGACGTATAATCTCCTAAAGGGCCAACGGTGATCCAGTTGGAGAAAGCAATGACAAACCAACCCAATATCTTTGCCAAGAAAACACTATGAGAAAGTCAGAACGCAGTAACGCTAAGGCTTCTTCCGATGAGAGAACTCGCCTTTAATCAGGAAGGTTTCGCTATAGTACCATCAACATGCTGCAAAAGCGCACGATGCATAGCGACGATGATAGGCGCGGTGAAGAAGCTCGGTTTTGCAACCACGTGGTTTCGGATTTCAGATCTCACTGAGTGGCATTATGGACAAGTGTCTTGCACAATGGCCCCAGGCGAACCAATTTCTTGTGAGTGAATTTGGTAGACGGAGATTGTGTGGAAGTCCGCCGTATACATACATACATACATACATACATACATACATACATACATACATACATACATACATACATACATACATACATATATATAAGTGTTTGCACTCCCGCTCATCGCTTGACAACCGGACTAGCTTTGCATACATCTTCGTAACCTAGCAGTTCACCCTAAGAAACCGATAAAACAAGTAGCAAACTTTAAAAGATAACTTTTGTGTTCGACTAAACCCTTCAAGGTTGTGTCCCACTATGGTCGCACGAAAGGCCAATATGTGGAAAAACTAAAAGCTAATAGATGCACTTAAAGCTGCAAGAAAGCTCTAAGTGACAATTGAATTTTTCCTTTTGGTTTTATATTGCGTATAGTTGGCTTCGTTATTTTGTAATTTTCACGTTAGCATTTCGCTAAATCAGCCATAAATTTATATTGTGAATATATATATATATATATACTGACAGTCCATATCATTCGACGATTGAGTAGTCACTACTGACGAGCCTGCAATTTTACAGGTAAGACAAGTCTAGTCTAGTGATCTGGCTTCGCATATAAGGCGGTTATCTCCCCCGTTAGTACATGAAAATGTGCTTTCTTGTATCTCTAAGGCTTTTAACTCTTATCTACAGAAATACAAGTGCTGCCCAACATCCTCAGTCACAACTACTGACAATTGAATTTTTTTTTCTTTTGGTTTTATATTGCGTACAACTACCTTCGTTATTTTGTAATTTTCACATAAGCATATCGCTAAGGCAGCCATAAATTTATATGGTAAATATATATACTGACAGTCTAGATTTAGCCAAACCATTAGGCGATGTCGTAGTCGATACTGTCAAGCCTGCAATTTTACTGGCGAAACAAGTTTAGTTACCTGGCTTCGCTTATGAAGTGGTTATCTTCCATGCCAGAACATGAAAATATGCTTCCTTGCACCTCTAAGGGTTTTAACTCTTATTTCTAGCAATATAAGTACTACTCAGCACCCTCAGTCACAATTAGTAACAACTGAGTTTTTGCTTTCGATATATATATATATATATAGTTGGAATGTACAAAAAAACAAAAAAAAAAACAAAAGACGAAAATAGGTACGTGAACAACAAACAGGTGTATTAGTTTAATGCTCGGGAAGGTGAGAAAGTCTTTTACGCTTCGAGCCTACGCTCGTTAACAGAAAGGAACTTGAGAAAATAAACAGAGAGAGAGAATAAAAAAAGCTTTAGTGGCTAGCGGTCGATCATGGCGATATATATATATGTGTGTGTGTGTGTGTGTGCGCGTGTGTGTGTGTATAAATATTTGTCTGCGTGCGTGCCTTTGAAGATTTTTTGTATGTACTCTGTACATATGTGCATGCTTATAGATAT
>NC_069000.1:37302262-37303851 GCF_001194135.2 Octopus bimaculoides | reverse complement strand
TATATATATATATATATATATATAAGTCAGTAAATAATTTGCTTCTTCGCAATGAAAACCGGTTAGAAAAAATCTTTATTAAATTATGCTTCCAGTTCAGCATTCTGGCTTTTTTTCATTTTCCTATATATATATATATATGTATATATAAAGAAGCAAAAATGGGAGAGAGCAGTGTGGAAGAATGAAGGTAAAAACAAGGACAGCGTAACGTGACGTTGTTACAAGTAAAAATTTTTATTACTTCTCCATCATAACATTGTATATATTTATGTAATGTTTCACCAGTTTTTACAGCACCCATTTTCATGTGTTTCCGGTTTCAGTTCTCACATTGGTATCCTGCAAAAAAGAAATAATAATAATAATAATAATAATAATAATAATAATAATAATAATAATAACACAAAGCGTTAAACATTAATTAACGGCATACTGTTTACAAGGATATAATGACACACAGTATAAGTAATTGCATTAAAATAACCATCTGTGTATCATACTTAATGTAAATACCTCGCAAAAAGGTAAATTTACTGCGGTTGTAGTCCAGAGGTAATATATCTTATGGGCGTGCTGTGTTTAAAAACAGCAGTTTTATCAGTAGCAGACGAACATCGTCCAGCAGCGTCGGCCAACATTTTTTTTCTTCCAGATTCAAGAAGACGCTTGTAACAACACTTTAAACACACCCTACTAAACGCTACTTGTTACAGCTGACCAGTTTGCAGAATGTAGTTGGAACATTCAGAAGGTAGCTATGAAATAAAATTTTGTGTTAAAAATTGCTAGAGAAACTTATGAAATGCTCCATATTGCTTATGGATTAACTTTTTCGGTGGCACAAGAGGTTCAAAAGCGGTAGATTAAAAAGTTACGAGGAGTTATATGGCGTGCGTAAAACAGAATTCCGACATTTCATTTGTTTATAGTTGATATAAACGTGAAGGATCAAATGTTAAACCTCTGTAAATTTTTAAAACAATTTTTGGAAAAAGTGAATTAGACCCTGAGAATCAGCATGGAAAATTACATCAATACACCAAATTTGAAATTTTTCTCAGAAAAGATCCAAGTGATGAAGTGTTTCTCACAATATTCTTTTATTGGCTTCAGTCATTTGACTGCGGCCATGCTGGGGCACCACTTTGAAGAGTTTTAGTCAAACAAATCGACCCCAGGACTTATTTTTCAAGCCTAGTTCTTATTCTATCGGTCTCATTTGCTAAACCTCTAAGTTATGGGGACGTAAATACACCAACACCGGTTGTCAAACGGTGACGGGGTACAAACACAGGTACACAGACACACACATAAATACACACACACACAAAGACATACACACACATATATATACACGACGGGCTTCTTTCAGTATCTGTCTACCAAATCCACTCACAAAGCTTTGGTCGACTCAAGGCCTATAATAGAAGACACTTACCCAAGGTGCCATGCAGTGTGGGACTCAAACCAGGACTATGTCGTTGAGAAGCAAGCTTCTTACCACATACACACACACACACACACACACACACACACACACACACAAACATACACATATCTATCTATCTATATATATATATATATAT
>NC_069000.1:37299784-37301634 GCF_001194135.2 Octopus bimaculoides | reverse complement strand
CAGTTTTCTTAGTTCTCATGTATTCCAACTTTTGCCTATTTACTTATTACACTGCATCAGTGTTGCTAACTTAAAATCACAATTTTATGCTAAATTTCAGTAGAAAAATACCAAAAAACGCTAAAATATGCTAAATAAGAAAAAAAAATACTAAAGACTAATTATATCAAAAAGTTTAATTTTAATTTACATTTTTATTTATTTTCTTCAATTGTATTCAGCTTTGAGAAATAATTTCTTGAATTTCACTGATTTGATCACTTTCAGCTGCAGTGCTTAAGTCTTGACTTCTGCATACATTTAAGGTCCCAATCTTGTTAATTATGTGTTTTGGAACATCGAAGTTTTTGCCACATTTGCCACATCTTTTCAGGTCATATTTTATTGACAGTATTGGTCTAAGCATAGGAAGATGCATTTTGTTTTTCAATTTTGATTTGATTACACCCTGAACAGCCATTCAACCTCTGCATTTGAGTTTTGCATTGCTTCTAAGACAGGTAAAATTGGCTCTTTGAAATGCTGTAAAATATTCTCTACTGAAAAAATATTTGATATTCCTCAGTATATTAATATTTTCTGGAAAACGGTGCTTGAGCTCTTTATAAAGGCAGAGTAAACATTGTTATGCTCTTTTGCGAATATTATTTTCTTCAGCCTTCTTGATAATCATTTCTGCTATCTTTCTCTCAAACCTGTAGCTTAAATTTATTTTGGAATCCCAAAATTTTTCGATAGAAGCATCAGGATCAAGAGGATCAATTCTACATGTTGGCAACGCAATCGTATTAGCAACAGATTTGATCAAATTTGAAAGATCTTCAAGTAATTTTGTTTTGTCGACAGAGTTTGATTCAAACAGTTTATTCACTTCCTGAACATGCTTTAAAATTGGATGCAAAAATAAAAGGTAAAGTTCATTCCTAGAATCACAAAGCATTTCATGTCATGTTTGTGCTATAAAGCACTTTTCTTTTGTAGTTGTAGTTTGGAAGTGAGTTTGCGATTCAAACCATTGGCTTAAAATTCTATTTACTGCTGGTTCTATTGACAGCCACCTAGTTGTGCAAGAATTCACGATCTTCAAAGGCTCTTTATCATTGATAGCAAGGTAAAGTTGTTTGTAGGCACTTTGTCTTGTTGAAGAATGAGAGGACCATTTATAGGTTTCGGATACTAAAAATTCTAAACTTATGGGCAGGCATTCAGCACAAGTGTGGAATACTGCCAACTGTAAAGAATGACATCTAAATAGAAGTGATGGTGGAACTTTTTTTAATTTCTGGAAAACACCATTGTTGACTCCTGTCATGACTCTAGCATTGTCAATTCCTATAGTCAGTAAATTTTTTTTATATCTAATTTCTTTTTCGCTAATTCAATTTTTAAGGCATCTACAATACCATCTGCATCACATGTTTCTAAAGATACCAAACTGAGATATGCATGTACCACTTTTTTGTGAGTGTTACTATATAATTATCGATATATCATTGGATTCATCTAATAACAGGCTAAATTTTCTATCTCCTAGATCAGAAATCAAATCTCCTCACAATATTTGCACATTTTGTACGATTCAACTTCACTTTGGGAACAATCAGACATATAATTCTTACATAACTCTATTAAGTGATCACAGCTATTAAATGAGTGGCAACAAATAAACATTTCTAAATTTGCTTCAAGCATAGATGTCTTTATCATTTTTGGTTTTAATAAAATTTCAATTGAAGTTTCATGAAAGTGAAAGAAAAACTCAACAATAGCCGATAGTACTAAAATTTGGCTGTAAGATACTTTAACGAAAGTAGAAAAGGAAGAAAAAGAAGAAAAAAGGGTAACTATTA
>NC_069000.1:37298191-37299410 GCF_001194135.2 Octopus bimaculoides | reverse complement strand
ATTTTAAAACAGTCAAATTGAAAGTGAATCAGTCAACCTGTCACGATAAAAACTCATCACTACAGAATAAAGCATTGTTAGGAAGAATTTCCATGCTTTCATTCTTTGCAACATATTTACATTATTAAGTAGTGAGTTCAAGTGCTGACATGAGCTATCTTTCCCCCCTCCCCACACCAGCATCACTCTGTATCCAAGAGGGGAGGGAGACTGGAAAAGTTCATAACTTGATAAGCTTCCTTTTAATAAAATTTCAATTGAAGTTTCATGAAAGTGAAAGAAAAACTCAACAATAGCCGATAGTACTAAAATTTGGCTGTAAGATACTTTAACGAAAGTAGAAAAGGAAGAAAAAGAAGAAAAAAGGGTAACTATTATAGAAATGTCATGATCAGAGAAAAATGCTAAAGAAATGCTAAATAAAATTTTAAACCTGCTATTTTCCTTGCTAAATTCTAGATTCAAAATTTTTCTGCTAAATGCTGAGAAAAAAAATGTTAGATCTAACATAAAATATGCTAAATTGGCAATAATGCACTGCATGCATGTTTTTTTTTATTTTAATAAATCAAAAAAAACAGAAATAATTTAAAATTACAGTTTTAGAAAGGCAAAGTGTGTGTCTACACAAGGAATATGGTTCTTCAGCACCTTTTGCAGCGAATGTGAATAATATTGCTTATTATGTAGATTTGTAGCTTTTGCACAGACTGTATCAAATCTGCTTTTATTCTTTAATGTGTTTCAGTCAGGTGGCTGTGGTCATGCTGGAGTACCAAGCTTTAGCATTGACTAAACCTGCTGTTCCTTGAAAATCACTGGAAAATATATGAAACCTCTTCGTAAGATCATGTACCATGTGTAAATATGCAGGTATTTTGGTAATTTTGGATTCATATACATGTATAATATTCGGAGAGTGATAAATATAATTTTCTTATTTTCCTTTATTTTTTTTTGGCATTTTTACTTACATCGTCATACACTCATTAGCAACTTTCGTCATGTACGTTTTTAAACATTATTTCAATCGAATATTCGTACGTACAGGCCAAAATGTTCTGATAATCAGAAAGTTTAGTGAAACACCCGCCGCCATTGTTGACGGCTATGGTACTCTAGAGACAATAATAATGTAATAGATAAATATTGCTATTGGCATTTTCAAACTATATGTGTGTGTGTGTGTGTGTGTGTGTGTGTGTGTGCGTGATATATA
>NC_069000.1:37293456-37297847 GCF_001194135.2 Octopus bimaculoides | reverse complement strand
CTTTCATCTCTGCAGGGTTAATAAAATACAGAACCAGTCAAGTTCTGGGGGTCGATGTAATCCACTTGTTCCCTTCCCTCAAACATTGCTGATCTTAAATCCCGCAACGGATCGGCGTCCCTTTCAGAGAGAATGTTGTGGTTTTGGCCACCGTTTGACCACCATTGCTGGTGTGTTTACCTTCGTGTAACATAGCGATTCGGCAAAATTAACCGACAGAATAAGTACCAGGTTTAACAATAATAATAATAATAATAATAATAATAATAATAATAATAATAATATTCGACACGTCTGACTAAAAGTCTTCAAGGCGGTGCCCCAGCAAGGCCGCAGCTTAATGGACTGAAATAAGTAAAATATAAACGATAAAAGATATAAGATGCAGAAATGATGAAGCAGATCATCTTCACATCAATCTCGCAAGGGTGGGAAATGCGGGTCTGCAAGAACCATAGCCATTTCCCCTTCCTAATATGATTATCTTATTTAATTATTGTTTCCGATTTAGTCACAAGACCAGCAATTTTGAGGGATGTAGGTAAGGCGATATTATCGACTTTATATTACGAATCCGGAAGTATAAAGCGATAAGCCGGCAGAATCGTTACAGCGTCGGACAAAATGCTCAGCTGCATTTGTTCCGACTTAATGTTCTGATTTCGAATTCCACCGGGGTTGACTTTGCTTTCCATCCTTTCGGGGGTCGATAAAATAAGTACCAGTTAAGCACTGGGTTGATGTAAATTATTAGCGCGCTCTCCCAACCCAAATTCCAGGCTTTGTGCTAACAGTAGAAAGAATTATTAATCCGGAAGTATGAGGTAGCAAACTGGCGGAATCGTTACCACGCCGGACAAAATGCTTAGCATTTTTACGTTCTGAGTTCGAATTCCGCCGAGGTCGACCTTGCGTTTCACTCTTTCGAAGTCGATAAATAAGTTACCAGTCAATAAGTTGCCAGTCAACAAGTTACTTAACACCACTCCGAAATTGCTGGTCTTGCGCCAAAATTTGAATCCGTTCTTAATACGAAAGTATGAAAGACAAAGTGGAAATTTAGCGAGTTTTGATGTATGTAAAGAGTTGGAGAATACCCCGAAAGCATGTTTTTTTCTCGATGCTCTGCTAGTTCGCCGTCTTTAACAAGTTAATATGATAATAAAGGAAAACATCCTGGCGTTTGTGTTTGTGTTACAAATCATTGTTATGGTAATTAAGGGGATGTGGTGAGTGCCGTATAATGACAAATAATCAACAAACAATGTGAATAAATGAATTCTGTTGATTACTTAATACATGAACACTTCTCTCTCTCTCTCTCTCTCTCTCTCACACACACACACACACACACACACACACACACACACACACACACACACACACACACACACACACACACACACGCACTCATGTACAGTTAGGGAAAGAGAGCGAAAAAGATTGTAACTAATAACAGTTTGTAATTTGTACAATTGTCATTGTTACGTGGTATTAATTAGTAATAAAACGACACAATAATATTAGCCAAAACAAGCGCAGCAAACCAAATACTTTAATATATCTATTAGATACCCGACCATTTTATGTTACAATCAACTTAATTCAAATTCATTAATCTGCACTTTAAACTTTTACCCTTCTGGGACCGACTGATTCGTTGTGCGTCATATGAAATCAATTTTAATAGAAATACACACGTACAAGCATATATTCAATACAGCGATAGATAGATAGATAGATAGATAGATAGATAGATAGATAGATAGATAGATAGATAGATAGATAGATAGGTAGGTAGGTAGTTAGGTAGGTACGTAAGTAGGCAGGTAGGTATATAGTTAAATAGATAGATAGATAGATAGATAGATAGATAGATAGATAGATAGATAGATAGATAGATAGATAGATAGATAGATAGATAGATAGGTCGGTCGGTAGATAGATAGAGAGATAGGTAGGTAGATAGTAAGATAGACAGACAGATAGATAGATAGATAGATAGATAGATAGATAGATAGATAGATAGATAGATAGATAGATAGAGTCGTAAGTAGAATAATATGGAGACGGTAATCATGCGTAAGGAAGCGGAAATGCGTTTGAATGTTTGTTTCTGAAGCTGTTCGTGTGTTCATGTTCGATTAATACAATGAACGAGAAAAAGCTTAGTATTGTATAAAAATTCAGGAAGACTTACCAGACTAAGATGCCAGTTTTCTCTGTGTATTACCTTGAGAAGTTATGACCAAGTTGATGCGTAGAAGGAGATGCTTTATCGGAATAGGTTTGCCAATGAGCAGAAGGAGTCTTGTAATCTGTTCCACCTGTAGAGAAGGAAGCATGGGGCATGGAACCGTGAAACCATTTCACAAAGGGACTGTTGATTGTCTGACGCAAGAGAGCTTCGTCAAGACGATAAGCTTGCCTTTCGGCCTCGGTGTATGGTGAGTAAATCGGATTCAGGTTGGGAGCGAACGGAGACATTGTTAAGCTGGAATGATTAGTTAAATATTTAGCGGACATTGGATATACGTTTATGTCACATGACGCCTTTCGGCCTCTCCTTCGCGAGCGGCGTCGTTGACGGAAGTCCCCTCTCATAAAGTCCTGCACATTAGCCGGATGGATGGCCCAATAATTGCCTTTGCCGTCTTCACATCTGCCTGCTTTTACAAAACAATCGTTGAGGGATAAATTATGACGAACACTGTTCCGCCAACCTTGACTCCGATTTCGGTAAAATGGGTAGTTGGTTTCGATCCAAGAATAAATTGATCCAAGACTTAATCTCTGCTGTGTAGATTCTAGAATAGCGGTTGCTATTAACGCAATGTATGATAGTGCCGGTTTGACATTTTCACTGGAAGCACTTTTCACAGTCAATTGTTTGTCGTTTTCTCCACCGTCATTACTATTATTTGCATTTTGTTTGGCATCTTTGCTTAAAGACTCTGCACAGTTACCCGTAGATATTGCATTATCTTTGAACAAGTCTAGGTCGGACCCAGACGTTGGAGGTTCAATCCCATCGGTAATATTTGTATCATTGTGTTGAGTAAGGTCTGGAATAAGTTCGTCAGATTTCGCCGTGCAATCCGAATCAGGATCGAAAACTGGAGAACTACAGTGAGAGTTCAATTTAAACCTAGTTTCCGGTGTATAAGGGAAAGCTTGTTTTTGATCTGTTAAAAACACTACAGCTTTGTTCGGGTAATTTCCAGACGGTGTAGTTAAGTTGCTACTTGTCGGGTACAGAAAACTTGGTGGGAACCTGTTCTCATCGCATGTTACCGTATTAGGTATGAAAGTCGAATGAGTATCTCTGGAAGTCAATAAATCCTCCATGCCTTGCGAATCGCTTTGTATGTCGTATTTTGGAAATGTACAAAGTTCCGGATTGAAGTTTATTTCCGTATTTTTAGGAAACACGATTTCATCGACCGATGATAGAGATTCGTAACTTCCGTAAGAGCAGTTCAGATCGGAGCTTCGATAAAACGGGATTGTTGTTTCAGAAGGTGTCTGAGGATGACGTGACAGGACCGATTCCACGTAAGTTGGAGTATGTTCTTGTCTTAAAAACTGATCCTCTCCTGATTGTAAGCCGGCGGCGTATCTTGAACAATAGATTGTAACGTCGAGAGGTTGGGAATGTTGGTAAATAGGTGAAGGATTCTCAACATCACGTCTCGTTAATCGAAAGATATCGTGCTGGTTGTAACCGGATGGAACGTGAAGTGTCTGGCTCTCCATCGAGTAACAGATATCAAGAGATTTTTTTCTTCTTTCTTCTCCTTTTTTTCTTTCTATCTGTGTTTTTTCCCCCGATTATTTTTATATTTACAAACACAAATATATAAACATTTGTATATATATGCTTGAATGATCTTCGTTTTTCTCTTTTTTAAATGGACTCCACAATCCAAAATCAAAAATAAATGTTTCCTTTCAAACTGGAATTTCTGTTTTGTTCTTTTTTTTTTAACGAACAGCTTTGTCGCTCTTTTGTAGTTTTCTTCGATTTGTCCAATATTCGTATTTATCTCAGCAATTGTTTATCGAAAGATATTGTTCCATCAGTACCAGGACCAGCATAAGTATCGAGTGTGTGTGTATGTATGTCTGTATGCGTGTGTGTGTGTGCATACATTGTATGTAAGTATGCATGTGTGCATTGACGAACATCTGATGTGTGTAGATAAGAATGAAATATGCATTTAACATCATATATACTGTGTATGACTGTATGGTCGAGGTATAAGCATGTGTTGTACAAATCTTATATGTATGTCCGTATATCTATATACCTCTTTACGTCTGTATACATGTACGTATGTAGGTAGGTAAGTGTGTGTGTATATATATATATATATATATATATATATATA
>NC_069000.1:37289553-37291354 GCF_001194135.2 Octopus bimaculoides | reverse complement strand
ATATATATATATATATATATATATATATATATATATATACACACACAAACATTTATACATACATATATATGTGTGTGTATATATATATATACAAATATATGCATATATATATGTTTTGTATATATGCACATGTATATATACATATATATATATTCTTTTATTCTTTTGTTTGTTTCAGTCATTTGACTGCGGCCATGCTGGAGCACCGCCTTAAAGGGTTTTAGTCGAATAACCTTAAAGGGTTTATTCTTTGTAAGCCTAGTACTTATTCTATCGGTCTCTTTTGCCGAACAGCTAGGCTACGGGTACGTAGACAGACAAACACCGGTTGTCAAGCGGTATGTGTGGGGACAACACAGACACACACACACGCATAGATATTTACATATACATATATGTATATATGCGACACGCTTCTTTCAGTTTCCGTCTATATATATATGTTTGTGTATGTGTATGTATGTGTGTGTGTGTTTATACATATATATTGATGTCTTGGCTTTATGATAAGAAATTTGCTTCCCAGCCACATGGTTACGGGTTCAGTCCTACTGCGTGGCACCTTGAACTGATGTCTTCTATTATAACCTGGGGCCGACAAAGGTCTTGTGAATGGATTTAGTAGATGGAAACTAAAAGAAGCCTATCGTATATGTGTGTGTGTGTGTTTGTGTATGTGTGCGTTTATTTCCACCACCGCTTGACAGCCGATGTTCGTGTGTTTTCGTCCTCGTAACGTAGAAGTTAGACAAAAGAAACTGATAGAATAACTACCATGCTTTAAAAAGTACTGGAGTCGACTTGTTTGACGAAACTTCTTCAAATCTGTGCCCCAGCATGGTCGCAGTCTAATCACCGAAACATGTAATATATATATGTGTTTGTGTGTGTGTGTGGTGTGTGTGTGTTCGTATACATATGTGTGTGTGTATATATATAATATATGTTGTTCAAAATTGTAAAATAAGAGAAAATAAACTTTGAGGATGAACATGTCTCCATATTCTTAATAATTATTGCTAATATACACTCTAGACCAAAGGTTCTCGACCCATTTTGGCCAAAGGCCCCCTTTTGACCCTTGGAGTCACAAATGAACCCCCGCCCTAGAAAATCTTTTTTTTTTCCGTATACTACTTATTTTGATATCAGCAGATAATGATTAAAAAATAAAGAACGTCGTTTTTTCGGATGGTGTGTTGGTTCTCTGCACTAGATAAGTGGACGTGATTAAGGAAGATCTCCAGAAGCTCAACGTCACATTGGAGGATTCAGAGGGGCTGGCACGGAACATTCAGCGATAGGGAGCATTGGTGGACCTGGCTGGCTTTATGCATGATGACGTCTCTAGCACCACTAACCTGGGATGACCCCAGCCCCATCAAGCAAGAGCATGAAGAAGGCGAAGCAAAAGATATATAGGCCAACAAGATCAAGCTATCACTATACAGTCATATATATATTGAAAATCCAACGATCTCATAGGTGCTGATCGAGGAAGTTTCTTACACGTTTGTCATAATGAGGAGGTGTTCCATCTTGCACAAAGATTTTGGAATGATGGTATCAAAAATACGGCTAGATAATGTTTTCACACAATATCAGGTAACGATCACCAATAATCGTCTCTCGTTGAATATGGTTTTAATTAAAATTGCAATTTTTTTATTATCTTAAATGTATACATACCGTTAGAAGGTATGATGATGTGATTTTTGTCTAAGAGAAAATTTCATGGGCATGTTTTAAGAACACAATATATAGGAACGAGGTGACATCATCTCAACAGTGACTCACTGGA
>NC_069000.1:37286211-37288458 GCF_001194135.2 Octopus bimaculoides | reverse complement strand
TAGCTGCATACTTGTAGCTCACACCCGCAAGTCGGCCAGCCGACCGGCCTGCCTCTCCTCCCGCCTGCCTACCTTTATCTTGTCTGCTTCCACTTAATTCAGATTCCTGTGTATCCTAACCTGTCGGTGTGTCTGACTTGTCTACCTGATAGACAGACGCAACACTTCAAAATAATCTTCCGAACCCGATAAACGCTCGGCGACGAGCTAACAGTTGAAAAGAATTAAGTAAATAGATCTTAAATAGATACAAATCGCAGGTAATATGCATGAAAACTAGTCACAAACGTCTCTAAGAACCCCATCCACTAACTCACCTCCTACCTCTCCAGAGAAGGCTGGGAACAAGACGTAAAGAATAGAGTAGATTAGCGAAGGCAGACGATACAAAATGGTCGCGGTTATCATTTAAAAAGGATGTCTGTCTGAGCAGCGAAAGGTGTTGGTAAATGTCAATAAATGTCTAGATTTTTACGTGGAATGTTTGGTCAAAGTTCAGTCATTTGACGAAAACAAAAGTATGAACTATAGAAGCATACACTCATCAGTAACTAACTGTGGTAATGGTTTAAAATTTTAGCACAACGCCAGCAAATTTTTGTGGGACTCGTACTTTAATTTTATCGACTTTGAAAGGATGAAACGCAGAGTTGACTTCGGCGGAATTTCAACTATGAACGTAAAGCTGGAACAAATGTTGCTAAACATTTTGTTCGGCATGTTAACGATTCTTATTTCTTTATTGCCCACAAGGGGCTAAGCATAGAGGGAACAAACAAGGACAGACAAAGGGATTAAGCCGATTACATCGACCCAGTGCGTAACTGGTACTTAATTTATCGACCCCAAAAGGATGAAAGGCAAAGTCGACCTCGGCGGAATTCGAACTCAGAACGTAGCGGCAGAAGAAATACCGCTAAGCATCTCGCCCGGCGTGCTAACGATTCTGCCAGCTCGCCGCCTTACCAACCCCAACAAGTCTAGTAATGATGCATTGTTAAAGTCTTTCTACAAGGATGCTAGACTTTATAGAAATAGCAGTCTAATTTCCCTCAAACTACACCCGTCTGTATGAAAAGGAAGAATACAGTGGATAATCTAGTCTTACACAAAGTCTGAAAGCAAGATGGAAACGTCCCGTCTGGAACGAATTTGATTAGAAATTAACCGGATTAAGGCTGATCTGGGATTAAATAACAACAACGTCAGCTTTCTAATATTACAACTGTAAGTGTAACATGATATAGTAGTAATACTGTGGGAGATATTCTACTGTAAACTACAGAACTTTGTAATGGTTTACCAATTAAACGGATGACTGAACATTATACGATATGCAGCGGCGAGCTGGCAGAATCATTAGCACGCCGGGCGAAATGCTTAACGGTATTTCGTCTGCCACTGCGTTCTGAGTTCAAATTCCGCCGAGGTCGACTTTGCCTTTCATCCTTTCGGGGTCGATAAATTAAGTACCAGTTACATACTGGGGTCGATATAATCGACTTAATCCGTTTGTCTGTCCTTGTTTGTCCCCTCTGTGTGTAGCCCCTTGTGGGCAGTAAAGAAATAGGTATTTCGTCCGTCTTTACATCTGAATTCAAATTCCGCCGAGGTTGACTTTGCCTTTCATCCTTTCGGGCTCAATAAATTAAGTACCAGTGAAACACTGGAGTCGATATAATCAACTTAGGCCCACCCCACAAATTTCCGGCCTTGTGCCTTTAGTAAAAAGAATTATTACTATTGTTGTTGTTGTTGTTGTTGTGTTGTTAGTAGTAGTAGTAGTTGTAGTAGTAGCAGTCGTGGTGGTGGTGGTGGTATAGATGTTGAATTTGTTTTTATAAATGATATCAATTTTCCGTTTGTTATATATATATATATTCCCTCCCAAAGCCTTAATGAAGTCTTATTAGACAGTTAAATTATAGTTTCAAGCGTTGACCTGAAAAGAAAAGTATATTACTGCATCGTGTGTTCTCTGTGTAGAAGGTCATAAATCATATACTATGTTAACCCTAAACTCGGAGAGACACATCAACCAACTCACTCTATGCAGTCATACACACAGGCACGCGCAGACGCACACACTACGAATGTATGTCTTGCTGAGGATTTAGTCTAAGTTTGTTGAATTCAAGCCGGTCACCACCAACCGACATGGATTTTGTGTTTAAATAGAGACTGCTCTTGAGATTTGTGGTTACCTGAATTGGTTGATGAATGGATATATATATATATATATATATA
>NC_069000.1:37280134-37284501 GCF_001194135.2 Octopus bimaculoides | reverse complement strand
TGTGTGTGTGTGTGTGTGTGTGTGTGTGT
The DNA here is from genome assembly GCF_001194135.2 of Octopus bimaculoides. Classification (NCBI taxonomy): domain Eukaryota; kingdom Metazoa; phylum Mollusca; class Cephalopoda; order Octopoda; family Octopodidae; genus Octopus; species Octopus bimaculoides. The sequence continues at coordinate 37,284,472 of NC_069000.1, read as the reverse complement.
GTGTGTGTGTGTGTGTGTGTGTGTGTGTGTGTGTGTATCAAGGTAAATTTTCAAATTTGGATAATGGGATATAGAATCCTAGCGGGTACCTTTTGCCGGTTAATAATGTTGGCTAACCTCAGTGCATGTAAATAAACTCCAGTTAGTTTATGTTACTATCCTCAGCAGTTCCTCACATCAGTAAATTCATGTCTCTACAAAGACTGCACGTTTCCGGCAGAGAAAAAAATAATAAATTTATAAATTAGGAGATCAGAGTTTTATATATCCAGGTTTTATTATGCAGTTAATCACATCTTTCCATGTCAGTACATACGTATGTTTCTGTTGCAAGTCAGTGCACACAGCACATTTTTCAGTTCTGAAATGCAGTTAAATGTACCCTGACGAAGCAGCATCAGTAATTAACACCAAAATACTCATCAAGATGCAAAATTTGAAGTGTGCACTGACTTCAAGCAGAAGCACATGTAGGAACTGACATAGAAAGATGTGATTCACTGCATAATAAAACTTGGGATATATAAATCTCTGTTCTCATTTATTAATGTGTGTATATTTTCGGGCTAAATTTGACGATTGTTTTGTCTCCTTTTTTTCAGGAATAACTTGATGTATTGTTGAACAGTCAACAGCATTCGAGGGCTTGAATATTAAAGAGGTACTTCAGAAAAGGTTAACTGGCACGGAAAACTGGAAGCCATTTGAATGTTGGAAAAGAGTTACTTGTATCATGATGATTCGCGCCGGGTATTAAAATGCCGACATCATGACTGCTGCTCACTGCTCTGTAAGACTGATAGATGTGACATAGACATCAGGAAAACCAAGTTCCCTCAAATTGTGATGGTCTTTGGATGTGTCTCCAGTAGTGGTGACATCATAGTACCACACTTCTTTGAACAGGGCCTTATATTTAGTTCAGACGGCTATGCGAAGCTGCTGGAGACTGTGGTCAAAACCTAAATGGAGAGGATTGCTACTGGAAGGTCATTTGTGAGACAACAGGATTCGGTTCCTTACCATGCCCCCAGAAAGAGTCAGAAGTGGTTGTCGGAGAACTTCTACGATTTCACCAGCCTCAATCTTTTATACTTCGTGACCCACACTTATACCTCGTTAACCTCGGCAAGTAGTCAACAGAGAAGGCCTTACTTAGAGTCACTTTCCTAAATGCAAGTGGTTGAGACGCAGGTCAGCACCCTGGGCCCTAAAAACATCCGAATACTTAAAAAAAAAGGAAAACGTATATGTACACACATACGTAGATACACACATACACGCGTCAAAGAGAAAGGTAAAGAAGTGGGGAGGAAAAAAAGGGGGAGAGGGAGAAAAGGAGCAGAGGAATAAAAAGAGAGAAAGAGTAACTGAGATTACAGTTGCTTTGATACTTCTTAACAGATTGTTTAGTTGTCAAATGAAAGCAGGTTGAATTAAGTGAAAAAACGGAACTGTCATTCTCTTGGATTATTTCCAAGTTCCATGAAATTATTAGTTGAGTAATTGTTTTATCAAAATCAGTTGTTGACAGATACGCATATATTAATTAATTAATTAATTAATTAATTAATTTTTTTTTACTTAATGACACTTACAAGCCGGACTTAATGGTTCTGCAAAATTTCGTTTAGTTTGGGTTAAATCGAGAGAGTGAGATCGGGTTTCTTTATTTTCGTTTTTAGAACTGTATCCGTTCATTTCGTGGAGGCGCGTGGCTTAGTGGTTAGGGCGTCAGCATCATGATCGTGAGATTGTGGTTTCGATTCCTGGACCGGGCGACGCGTTGTGTTCTTGAGCAAAACACTTCATTTCACGTTGCTCCAGTCCACTCAGCTGGCAAAAATGAGTAACGCAGCGATGGACTGGCATCCCGTCCAGCTGGGGAACACATACACCATTGAAACCGGGAAACCGGGCCCATGAGCCTGGCTAGGCTTTAAAAGGGTGCATTTATATATTTTATCTGCTCATTTCACGTAAGCCATGAGTCACTACGAAGAAAGAAGAACATCGAATGGTTGCGACACAAAGGGCCATGGAAAGATCCTTGCTAAAGATAGGAGTATCGTTGCGAGATTGCATCCGAGATGTGACTCTAACGAACTGGACTGAAAGACGTGATCGCAAAATACCGAAATAACAATAGACAATATTATCAATATGTTATAGTCAATATGTAAATATTATAATGGGCTCACTGGTTTTAAAAAAAATCTTACTAAGACTGTATCAAGTAATTTTCACAAAGACTTTAATATATATGTATATATATATATATGCGTGTGTGTGTGTGTGTGTGTGTGTGTGTGTGTGTGTGTGTGTGTGTGTGTGTGTGTGTGTGTGTGTGTGTGTGTGTGTGTGTGTGTGTGTGTGTGTGTGTGTGTGTATGTGTGTGTGTAAATAATACAGAATGGGACAAGGACGCAAAATATCCAGACAGTTAGGTGATACAAGAAAGGGATAAAACATCCAGAGAGACGATACAAAGAAAACACGGACAGGTCATTCGGAGTTTTCTTTCATCAGTCGAGATCCAGATTATCTTTGCAATTTCGGCTGATACACACACATATATACACATATATACATATATACGTTTGTGTGTGTGTGCGCGCGAGCGCGCGTGTGTGTCAATGATAAAAATTCAGGAGTTATGAGTGGTGAATATATTTATTTAACCGCTTAACATGCTTTGATTACGGCTGTTTCGCAGCTTTCTTCTAAATGAATAAATATATTCACCTTTCAGCCACACAATTTTTTGAACCCATATCTTATCCTACAAATTAATATATACGTTCGTGTACATGTGTGCGTGCGTGGGGTGGGGGAATCCACGCACGCGTGTGTGTGTATATGATAAATAATAAATATGCAGAGGGTTACTAAGTTGTAGATAGATCCCATCCGCTCAAATTTGTCACGTATGCAGTAAACTGTTAGCCTCGTTGGTTCAGGCAATGCAAATGTTCTTCGCCACTGCCCTCGCACACGTTCACTGTTCTCTCTCTTCAAGTACTGTTTCAAAATCCATTCGCCCTTCTTCTCTGTTAAATTATAAGCCATAGCTGAAGTTCTCTTTTACCTGCAAATAATAGATGTATTATAGGAAAGACATTTTGTAAATAGAAATATTGACCTCAAATTTCGACACAAGGCCATCAAGTTCGGAGCCTGAAATTTGAGAGGAAGAGGCTAGTCGATTACATCGACTCCAGTGATCAGCTGGTACATATTTTATCGACCCCAAAAGGATGAAAGGCAAAGTCGACCTCGGCGGTATTCGAACTCAGAATGTACAGATGGACGAAACGCCGCTAAGTATTTTGCCCAGCGTGCTAACGATTCTGCCATTCATGTGAAAAATAGAAATTTAAAAAATAGTAATAATGAATTTAATGAACTAAATTAATTCTGTTGAGGCACATGGCCTAGTGGTTAGAGCAGTGGACTTGCGGTTGAGGAATCACGGGTTTGAATCTCAGACCGGGCGATGTTTGTGTTTATGAGCGAAACACCTAAGCTCCACGCGGCGGAAGGTACTGGCGAACTTCTGCTGACTCTTTCACCACAACTTTCTCTCACTCTTTCCTTCTGCATCTAGCAGCTCACCTGCGACGGACCGGCGTCCTGTCCGGGAGGGGAACCTATTTGCCAATGAAACTGGGTAAACAGACCCTTATGAGCCAGGCATGGCTCGAGAAGGTACAAACAAGAAATGAATTCTAGTATTAAATTAATCCTACCCCCCCCCCTATAATAATACTAGTATAATCCTTACTGTATACCAACTTTTGCAGAGTCCAGTATGTAGTACAAGAAAAAATAAGACGCGTGAATGTATAAATACGTACTAACAAATGGAAACGTGTCTGAAAAGAAAAAGGGTGAATGACCTGACTCAAGATCTTTCACCTGTAATTGGTGTGTTCCATAGAGGCCATGTACACCAAATTCTCTCAACGGAGAAATACGTAACCACACGACTTTAAGAAGTCATCATCAAATTATGATCGTTTCACTGAGTTATCGATTCCAGTTTGTATAATATTACGTGTACGAAGGCAGCTAATTAAACTAATTGTTCATGTGTTTCCCGAAATGAATAAGGATCATGTAGTGCAGGCATGTCAATGATTCTAGTCTCGCATTGAAGCAGTCATTGATGCTGAAGGTGGAATCATATGAAAATCTTATAAGGAAGCTTATTGAGAACATTGGAAGAAATTTTTATTAAAATACATTTGGATTTTGGAAGATTAGACTGGTTTTATTAAATTACTATGTCCTTAGATACAACTCGCACCATATATATATATATATACACATATATAT
>NC_069000.1:37278353-37279272 GCF_001194135.2 Octopus bimaculoides | reverse complement strand
TATATATATATATATATATGCATATAGAGTAGGCGAGAGAGATGTATAGCGGGACTTGGAATAAATTTAAATGCATTGCTATATAATGCAACCCCTGTATAATACAAATGCATAATACAAATGTGCAATCTGCTCTAAATACTTCCTAACATCGTCACAACACCACCTCCAGTAAGACTACCACCACCAACAACAACAACAACAACGACAACAACAAGCAACACAAGCAAACCCCCACCCCCATATAGCAACCAACATTTCGGACCTAATCTTAAAGTCAGATTTAATTACATAAAATAAATGACGGACTGATAAACAAAAAAATAGAAAAAAAGAAAATGGAAGCAACATCGTCGTCGTCATCGTCACCCTCGTCGTCGACGTCATAATGATGATGATGATGATGGTGGTGGTGTTGATGATAATCATCATCATCATTATTGTTGTTGTTGTTGTTGTTGTCATTATCGTATCACCTTCTTAAGCATTCGACTCACAGAAATAAATAAACCGAATCATTTTCCGATGCAACTTAAAGACTGAATGAACATCACCAGACGAATGACTACACACATCACGTCACGATGTATACAATTAGACTACTCAGTCTTTTTTCAACATTCTCAGGTAAGAAATAATCGAATCTTAACTACAAATTTCAACGCTGACTGAATTTATGCAGTTTTTGAACTTCAAAATAACATTTATTTTAATTTGTTGGGTAAGAAGCTCACTTTGCAGCCACATGGTTTTGAGTTCGGTCTCACATCGCGCGGTACCTTAGGTAATTGTCTTCTACTATGACCCCGAGCCGATCAATGTCTTGAAAGGGAATTTAGTAGACAGAAATTGTGTGGAATACATACATAAATACATACATACATACATACATACATACATATATATATATATATATATA
>NC_069000.1:37272252-37273185 GCF_001194135.2 Octopus bimaculoides | reverse complement strand
ATATATATATATATAAGGTTGAGGAGGGTATTGGATTTAACCAAACCCCGGAGGATACAGGTAATACCGAGTAAGTGCTGTATACCGATTAGTTTGCCCCAATCGTTGTATGAACAGGATTGGGGATTATAAGTCGTGTATTAGCGTGTGTATGTATAAATATATAAAAGGATAAAGAGAGCAATGGTAAAGTTGGAAATATATTTTATGGATAGAGTCTTACAGCTGTTTCGGGAAGATCCAGTACTTCCCTTCATCGGAGACAGAAAAAATAAAGTAGTCTATTATTATATCCATTGGCGGATATTTTTAGTACGAAGTGGTAAAGAGTGTGATGCGCTGAAAAAAGAGAGAACAGTACTTGAAGTGTAGTTTCATTCCAGTAGTAAATATCCGTGTAGAAATCCGTGTAAAGTAATCCTTGTGGGGATAATCCGGAAATATATGTTGGAGCGAAGGTTGATATAGCATAGATAGCAGAAGTAAATATATGCCATACTGCGATGGATTTTTTGCTTGTTTACTTGAAGAATGGCCAAGTCAAGTGGCCATTCTTGGCCATTCTTCAAGTAAATATCTATGCTATATCAACCTTCGCTATATCAACCTTCGCTCCAACATATATTTCCGGATTATCCCCACAAGGATTACTTTACACGGATTTCTACACGGATATTTACTACTGGAATGAAACTACACTTCAAGTACTGTTCCCTCTTTTTTCAGCACATCACACTCTTTACCACTTCATGCTAAAAATATCCGCCAATGGATATAATAATAGATTACTTTATTTTTTCTGTCTCCGATGAAGGGAAGTACTGGATCTTCCCAGAAACAGCTGTAAGACTCTATCCATAAAATACTTCTCCAACCTTACCATTGCTCTCTTTATCTTTTTATTTTTATATATTTACACACACACACACACAC
>NC_069000.1:37264972-37271324 GCF_001194135.2 Octopus bimaculoides | reverse complement strand
CGACTGGTACTTACTTAAGCGACCCTAAAAGGGTGAAAGGTAAAGTTGACCCTGGCGGAATTTGAACTCAGAACGTAAAGACGAACATAATACTGCAAAGTATTTTGTCCGGTGTGCTAACGATTCTGCTAATTCGCTGCCTTTGAAACCCTACTAACATTTTATTATAATATTGATCTACTCGATCTCGGCACAACACATTCTCTCTCTCTCTCTCTCTCTCTCTCTCTCTCTCTCTCTCTCTAAATATATATATATATATATATATATATATATCTCCCTCTCCATTTCTAAGTATCTTTTTTACACACGTCGTATACATGCATACGTACACATATACACCTCTTTCACTCACCTCAAGCGTACACACGCGCGCGCAAACGCAAACACACGCGAGCCTACACATGCACATACGCATACATACATTATATGTAAATATTCCACAAGGAAATGTTGATTAACCATGTATACATGCGCAAATATACCAATATATCTGTATACATATGTGTACGCATGTACATGTATATATATATACATATATACATGTGTGTGTGTGCGCGCGCTCGTATGTGCATGCCTATGTGTGTGTATGTATACACACACACATATACATATATATATATATATATATATATATATATATATATATATATATATCTATATATATATAAAATACTTGGACTGGAGCCACTAACCGGCTAATACGGATTAGAAGCGCCAAGCAGTGATTTATTTAATATAAACTTGTTACTTAGCGCTTCTAATCCGTATTATACTACGGCCGGGCAGCCGGTTAACGCAACCAATCAGAACCATAAGAGAGGCCTAGTCTTGTAGTCAGTTCACTGTCGCCTCTCTTTCCAGTGTTGATACTAATGAGAAGATAATTACTTCCAAATACATGCTTCTTATTGATCTGGGTAGAGGATGATCAGAACTGGTGTGATGTGTTTACACCGTTTTCTATGACAAAATGCAGTGAGCGAACTGTTTACGGTATCGAATACGTCTCAAACATTTTTAAACTGCTAAAAAATATATTTATACATATTGTTATATTTGGGAATGGTCGTGTTTTTACCAAATAATCACATGCATTATACACTTGGTCTTCATTTTAGCTTTATTTTTGTTCTTATTTTAGTGTCCTTTGTCTGAAATCTTTCGTAACACGTCCTGTGACCTCTTCAGCGATTTTCCATCTCACGTATCTCCTCCTGTTCACTTTAGTCCATTCACAGGAACGGCAAAAATATGACCATCCCCAAATATAGCAATATTTGTTTCAACACACGATTTCACATCAGGAATCTTGCAAAAGAAATGCATAAACGTAATTTATACAATAATTATCCTTAAACTATGAAATTTTATTGTTGCTTGTACAAAATGATAAAATTAGATTTAAATTTTCAAATGACAAATATTTATCATTTGGCTGTGTGATTAAGAAACTCGTTTTACAATCACTTGACTTCAGTTTCAATCCTACAATTTCTGTTTTCCACGAAAATCTCACATGAAACCGAAGGTAAAGTGGTGCTACTCGGTAGAATGTAACTGAACTTGAACCTCACTTCATTCCGTAGCTAACCCATTTTTGAACACAGAGTGCTATTTTGATTTTTTCACAGTTTTATCATCTCTGAAAATCATAAGACCAACCAATTTCCAAGTTATCAAAATATCTGAAAATACGGAACCTGGTATCATTTTCAGTGCTGTCGTAGAAAATCCAACTTATGACCAGTTGAATTATCGTCTTCAACAATTCGGCTCCAACTTCTATCTAGACGGCAAAAATTTGATGACCGCTCGAGAGTTTGATTATGAGGTCACCGGAGACAGAATGCATGATTTAACTTTGGAGTAAGTATTCTGTGTGCATTTTGTTGTTATTTAACCCTAGGCTAGTACTTATCAAATGGACCTATTGTGAAATACATCTCAGTTATAACTCTGTCTCTTTACTGCTATGTAGGACTACATTGGCTAATGAGACCTTAAGTCAGTAGGATCTAATTTGAGTGGAAAATTTCAGCAGTTATTTCTAACTGGTCGAAACACCGTGTAGAGGTTCTCCGGTAGGTTTCTGTGTGGTACATATTGTTTATGTTTAATCACAGGTGTTTGGCGTACGTGTTAATCGTACATGTGTTCAAGAGTGCATATGCCACATAGTAGACATGCGTACACCTGCATCCAGGTATTTAGAATGATTTTCAAGACTAGTATGCTGTCCAGTTTAATACCGCAGCTTTGTCCTTAGGTACTTTCAGGGGCACGTTTCGGCCAGAAACCACCGCTCATGCTTTCCTTGCAAGTAGCGCTCTGCCGGTGTAGAAACAGGGCACCCTTCGCATCTATCTCTTCTGTCAGAATGGGCCTATAAAATGCATGAGTACTGCTCCTTCCTGATAGATTTATACAAAAAGAAAATATACCACGGTGGATCGCAGAATTGGTCGAGCATAAGACTAAATACTTTGTTTCTCGTTAGGTTCCTTCATGTATTGGGATCAAATCCCTCCATGGTCAATTTTATCTTTCTACGTTCCTGATATTATTAAGTTTTGGGAAGGTGAAAGAGTACGGTATTGAACTAAGTGCTTTACTATGTTTAATCTTTAAAATTCTTTCCTAAGTTCAGTTCCCCATGTTGTTGACTTCGCTTCTCATCTTCTTGATTAAATAAAATGTAACGTGCCAGAAGTTATCGGGCCATCAACTGTGTGATTTTATATTTAATGTTTTGTTTACTGATTTCTGTATAGGAACAGAAGTTCCTAAACATCTCTAAAGGACCGACTTGGTGTCTGCTACTGAGAAGGCAAAATTACACGGAAACACAAGTGTATGATAGTCTGATAGCGTCAGCAGGCGTTGTCTTATCATTTTACACAAAACACGCAAAATTACCTAACATTGTCCCACAGGAAATTTCTCAACGAATGCAATTTTCACATTCGTGTGTTCAGGAACGTGTTATAAATAAATGCACCCGTAATTTTGACCCTCACTGCTTCATGTGTGTATTTTGAATATATATATGTGTGCGTCTAAGCGTATAAATGCGTGTACGCGTGCATGTATATATAATCTGTTTAGTGAGTGTATGTATACATCAACACATATACACTACAAAAATGTATTTCCGCTTTGTTTCAGAGTGAGCGACAGTTATACTACAGTAGAGTGCAGTTTCCAAATCCAAGTGACGAATATAAACGATAACAAACCGGTGCTTTCTGGTTCGTTTCGCGGTTATGTGAAAGAAGAGCAGCCCGTGGGTGAAAGTGTTATTTTCAAATCTCTTTCAGCTGTAGATGACGATGCCGATGATGAGCTGAGATACTCTCTATCAGGTAAGAAACAATGGTAACGGATGATGCTTCTGGTTTTTCTGAATCTGTCGACGTTAAATACTCTTTGTTGTTGTTGTTGTTGTTGTTGTTGTTGTTGTTGTATATAGTGACGTCTTTTCATCCCAGGTATAGTGTATCCAAAAATTATCATATCCAAAATATTCTTCAGTAGAATGCTATCTGTGCGAGATCTAGATTTAGCTGATATTTCTTGTAAAAAGAACGACTATTAAGGAGCTGAATACTCATTTAACAGGAATGTGATATACTCTTTGAGTTAGAAACTTAGAAACAATTACTTTGTCTTCGATCTATTCATGAGCAGACCACCAATCCATAGTTCACTGCTTTGTGAAGGTGGGTCACACAGGGTGTTTACGCTTTCGAGTTTTAAATGCCTGCATTCCAGCCCCCAAATTTTACTTGTAGCTTCTGAGAGCTTATTCCACATATTAGGGGTTCTGAAAAGTAATGTCGTAGTTTATGAAATAAGTTAAAGTCAACATAAAACGTATCGTAAATATATTTATTCGTTCAAAATATAATACCAATTTCAAATTTTGGCACAATGCTAGCAAATTCGAGGAAGGGGTTAAGTCGATTTTTTTGCCTGCCGAGTGGACTGGAGCAACGTGAAATAAAGTGTTTTGCTCAAGACTTGACGTCGAGATAGCAAATACTAAGAACAGAACAACTGTGCCACATGGAACCAACGTGAATGCTTTTATGGGGTCGCTTAATCTGCTAAAACTAAAAACCAAATACCTCTCAAATCTCCTTCAACAATCTTTGAAATGGTGGATGGACATATTGGATAATATAGTCCTTGATGTACCTATGTACTTACTATACCCGAGAAAAAGAGTGGATGGGAACGGCTAGAAAATGCTTGTTTATCGATCTGACTTGGTGTTAGGCAACAATGGTACCACAAAACGAGGGAACGTAAAGTACAGCTTGATTTGTTAGAAATAGCAGCTAAATCTTCCTGAACTCATAGTTTGCTACCTTAAACCCATATCATGTTACTTAAAACAATCATTTGACTGTATTTACTTAAGAGTAAGAGACAGTGTTAGAAGCGGTTGTTAAATATTTTGACCAAGGATACAAAACATTTGTAAGAAACGGAAACAGGTACAAGACTTTTTATCATACTGGCCCTTTACCAGACAGACTCCTTACCAGATAGGCCCTTCCCCAAACAGTCCCTTTACCAATCCCTAGCTGATGTAGCTAGAAAAAAAAGGGGTAAGAAAAATAAGTGGATTAATTTTGTCCTTATGTTACCGTTTGTTCCAGGTGATGACAGTAATAAATTTTCCATTAGTAAAAGCGTCATTGATATCCAAACTTCTGCGAAATTCGATCGAGATATTGATAAAAAATACTACGATAAGCTGTTATTGACTGTAACAGATTTGGCTAACCACACGGACAGCAACCGGTTAAATATCACCATCATTGACATCAATGATAATGCTCCGAAATGTACTCCGGATACTTACATGGTAGAGATCAACGAGGACGTATCTATAGGTGAGTCACTTTAATTATTAATATATTTGGTCAAAAAGGCGGCGAGCTGGTAAACTGCTTCGTGGCATTTCGTCCGTCTTTATGTTCTGAGTTCAAATTCCACTGAGGTCGACTTTGCCTTTCATCCTTTCTGGGGTCGATAAACTATGCACCAGTTGAACTCTGAGTTCGATGTTATCGACTTAGCCCCTCCTTTGGAATTTACTGGCCTTGTGTCAAAATTTGAAATCAATATTATATTTGGCCAAAAAGGCGTTGAGCTGGCAGAATCGTTAGCACGCCGGGCAAAATGCTTAACGGCATTTCCACCATCCATACGTTCTGAGTTCAAATTCCGCCCAGGTCGACTTTGTCTTTCATCCTTTCGGGGTCGACAAAATAAGTACCAGTTGAGCACTGGGGGTCGATGTAATCGACTTAGCAGCCCATTTCCTCAAAATCGTTGACCGTTTGCCAAAAATTAGAAAGAAAATATCATTTAAACAGAAAGGGAGTCAGCTAGTCGAATCGTTAGCACGTCGGAAAAATAGTTAGCGGCATTTCTTCAGATTCATCACATTCCGAGTTCAAATTCCACTAGGTCGACTTTGCCTTTCATCCTTACGAGGTCGATAAAATTACCAACTGAATACTGGGTTCAGTATTCAGTGAGACTATAGTAGATGACACTTGCTCAAGGTGCAACACAGTGGAACTGAACTCAAAACCACGTACTTGGGAAGCAAGTTTCTAACCAATGAGTCACACCCGCGCCTCAAGTATCTTCTCTTCTGAGCTCAAATTCTATTAATCTTCATTTCGCCTAGAAAATTCTGGAAGAGAGGTTGTCATCATTTTTAAAGATTAGAATACAGGTAAGTTATGTAAATGAAATCAGCTTTTCTTCAACAACTAGAGCTGAAGGTGTGGTATACATAAACCTTCACACAGACACAAGTTATATGAATACGAGTAATGTTACAAGGATATCTGTAGGTTGTATAATGTCCTGTCACTCCCACTACTTCCGCTATTTCTTAATATTCAAAGTAAATAATGTTATAAAGCAATATCAAAATTTTTATCTTACAGGAAGTGACGCCATTTCGATAAAATGTCAGGATATGGATGAAGGTAGGAATGGATATATCTCAATGCATTTTCAAAGTACTGCATCTTCGGACAAATTTGAAATTAGACCAGACGGAAGAATTAAAATAAAGAGTATCTTGGATTATGAATCTCTGGAGAATTTTAATTCCTTCCTCAAATTAACAGTTTTTGTTAAAGACAACCCACGAGATTCAAAGGATTCTTTGACATCGACAGTAACAGTCAACGTTAAGGTACGTACTACCTCTGTCTCCTCTTTTTCCTCCATCACAGTTCACCTCCTCCTCTTCCTTTCACTTTCTATCTCTCTCTCTCTCTCTCTCTCTCTCTCTCTCTCTCTCTCTCTCTCTCTCTCT
>NC_069000.1:37261016-37263948 GCF_001194135.2 Octopus bimaculoides | reverse complement strand
AAAGAAAAGCGCACAAAATATTTTACCAATTTTTTTTTTCATATCATTGTTAATAATATATAATTATAAGAATATAATAGGATTTTTTTAACCATCAGAAGGCTATGAGGGTCCAACCGAGCAAGAATAGGGATCAAAGGGATCCATAGGTAAGCGAAAAAACAATGGTCTAGAACCGCTGGATTAAACCATTTAAGGCGGTGCCGTGACATAGCCGCAGTCTAAAGAATGAAACGGGTAAATTATAAACGATGAGATATACGAGTTGTGGTTTTTGAAGTGGAGGACTAGTCTTTATCTATAGAATATATGACACGTAAATTAGGTACATTGAATAGATTAGGTGCATGCTAGCCACAAGATTCAATCCTCGATAATTAACAAATAATGGTAAAACAGCTTTATTATTTTACAGCTAATTATACATATTAAGACGACAAACTGGCAGAATCGTTAGCACGCCGGGCGAAATTCTTTTTTGTATTTCATTTGCCGCTACGTTCCGGGTTCAAATTCCCCCAAGGTTGACTTTGTCTTTCATCTTTTTGGGGTTGATGAAATAAGTACCGCTTACACAATGGGGTCGATGTAATTGACTAGCCCCTTTCCCCACAAAATTTTCAAGGCTTTGTGCCTAGAGTAGAAATAATCATTAAGAAGATAGAGAGCTGGCAGAATCGTTAGCACGCCGGACGAAATGTGTAGTGGTATTTCGTCTGGCGCTACGTTCTCAGTTCAAATTCCGCCGAGGTCGACTTTGCCTTTTATCCTTTCGGGGTCGATAAATTAAGTATCAGTTAAGCACTGGAGTCGATGTAATCGACTTACTTCTCCCCCAAAATTTCTAACTTTGCGCCAAAATTATTATTATTATCAATATTCCTTTGCTTGTCCAAACCATTTTCATAAGCCTGTCTTAAAAGTTCATGCTTGTTTTCACATGTTTTGAATAATATAAATCTTTCCTTTCATTAGTCCTATATTACCCTGGGGGTAGCACAAAAATTGGGAATATATATTATATATGATGCATGAACGCCAGGAAAAATGTCCTGTGTTTCATATATGACACACAGGACATATCATGTACAATATACATTCCTAATTTTTTTTCAATTATCAGAGTAACTTGTGACTTGTGATAGGAAAGCTTTCTATTACTCAGAAAGCATAAAACAAGGGCTAATTTAAATTCTGCAAACAAGTATGGGCGTTTAGGACAAACTAATGAAATTGCTTTGGACAGGCAAAAGGTTAAATAAGGAAAAGGCACGCAAGATAATTTTCTTCTAAATACTTTATCAGAATATAAAGATGGAGTAATCATAGATAGAGTAGGCGGTAGTTTTTCATCTTATTGATTCGCGTCAATGAACGATATTCTGCGAGATCACTTAAGCTGCTAGAAATAATTGCCAAATCTCTCTCAAATCACACCCTTCCGTTTTGAATAAGGATAGGACACATTAGATGGGATGGTCCTTTACCCTTACGAATAAATTTGATGGTCACGGCCGGAATGCTTTTGATCATGAGCCAGCACAATCAATGTTGGCCTGAGATTAAACAGCAAAAAACAACAACGACAACCAATTCAGAAGATTTCATGCAAAGAATGTTTTATAAAAAATACTTTTTCACACCTGGACTAATTACAATCAGTGAACTGTAACCATAACAACCCAAACTGTTACGCTTTTAATTATCGTTTTTTTTTTCTTCTCTTTCTTCCTTGTCGGCTCTTCTCAGATTCTCCCCGTTAATGAATACAGTCCTACCTGGGTGGAATTTTTACCTGCATCGCTTAACAACGTTTATTATGTTAGTGAAAATGCAGTCATTGGCACCGTCATCCTAACAGTGAAGGCAGAAGATCAAGACAGAGGACCGAACTGTTTTATCATTTATCGCCTCGTGAGCAACAGCGGTAAGGACAATTTTAGCAATTTAGACCAGTGATTTTCAAACCCTTTGATTACTATTCTATTCTGATCCCCACATCCATTCAATGTTTAAAAACTAGTCTTATAGATTCTTCTTTCAAAATTCCTATTTTGTTTTATCACACATTCACTTGTGTAGTTGTTAGGCATAATGTTAGGCATTTGTATTCAACTGTTCATGTAACACAACTTGCCTTTTGTTCAGTTACTTTTCTATATTTTTATCATAAATTTCAGAGAGTTCAGCCAAGTTTAGATTGGACAGTATTACAGGTGAACTATCAACAAAATCTTTCTTGGATCGAGATGTCAAGAGTGGTGGTCGACATTCCTACAAGTTACAAGTGGAGGCCATAGACAACGAAGGTGAAACATCGGGTGTCTCACAACTGACTATTAATCTCCTAGAATACAACGACAACGCTCCAACTTTCTCTAAATCTGTTTACGGAGTCACAATCAAAGAGAGTATGCCGGTCGGCGGAAATGTCGTTTTACTCTCAGCAGACGACATTGATGAAAGCACCAACTTGTCATTGTATATCGTTGACGGAGACAAGAATAAATTCGGTTTCCACAGCTCCGTTTCTGGCCAGATAATATTATCAAAATCAATAGAATTAGATGGATTAAGGCCTGATCCGAGTCTCTATTCCCTCAAAGTAATTGTGAAAGACGGTGATACAAATGAAAAAACAGGAAGCTGTCGAGTGTTAATCTCTGTGGAATCTGCTAATGATAATACCCCAGCATTTGAAAAGACAAAGACTATCATGGTAAGCATAAAATGAATGGAATCTTCAGAATTGTATTCTTACTTTTTTATCTCGAAGGAAAACCATTTTTACTTGAAATGGAATTTTTTAGTTGGTATCTTTTACGTCAGAGATTTTCCACTTATATGGTGACGTGGATCACATACACACAGACATTCATATATACATACATAAATATATATATATATATATATATATATATATATATATATA
>NC_069000.1:37260239-37260778 GCF_001194135.2 Octopus bimaculoides | reverse complement strand
ATATATATATTTACATGTATGTATATGTATGTGTATTTAAATATATATATATATATATAAATATATACAGAGAGAGAGAGAGACAGAGAGAGAGAGAGAGAGACAGAGAGAGAGAGAGACAGAGAGAGAGAGAGACAGAGAGAGAGAGAGACAGAGAGAGAGAGAGAGATACAACGTAAAAAGAGATATATTTTATGTGCGTGGAGGGTGGTTTACTTAACTGGTTGTCTGCGTGTGTATGTATATATATGTATATATATGTGAGTTTGTGTGTGTGCATGTGTGTGTGTGTGTGTTTCATTGACCTTACAATTAACGAACAATCGAAGGAAGAATCATTAGAGAATTCCTCCTCCTAAGTACACACACGCCTCGTCTCAACAAACATGTCCTCACTGCTGATAAGACACCAACATTATTTACATACCTTCATCACATATTTTTATTTCAAGCCAGACATGAACTTAAGTAAATAATAACTAACCGTTCACACACACACACACACACACACACACACACACACACACACACACACACAC
>NC_069000.1:37255190-37257524 GCF_001194135.2 Octopus bimaculoides | reverse complement strand
TTATTAAGCGAAAACGCTTAAAGCTCCACGAGGCTCTGGCAGGGGATGGTGGTGAACCCTGCTGTACTCTTTCACCGCAACTTTCTCTCACTCTTTCTTCCTGTTTCTGTTGTGCCTGTAATTCAAAGTGTCAGCCTTGTCACACTGTGTCACGCTGAATATCCCCGAGAACTACGTTAAGGGCACACGTGTCTGTGGAGTGCTCAGCCACTTGGACGTTAATTTCACGAGCAGGCAGTTCCGTTAATCGGATCAACTGAAACCCTCGACGTCGTAAGCGACGGAGTGCCAACAACAACAGCACTCCTTTCATCTAATGTTTCTATGATGATTCCAGTGGGGTTTCTACCATACATACTTCTGGGAACAACAATTGATATTTGTTGGGGGTTTTTTTCTTTCAAACTAAAAAGTGGTATACAACATTGAAAGCCAAGAACGACGCGGGAGACTGTTAACTGAGACCACCGACACTAACCGGCAGCGAGTAGAAAAATTGATTTACATAAACAGACGAGTCATACTCCATGAGCTTGCTGCACAACAAGTCTGTGGTCACAATGAATCACTGAAGCTGGCGAACTACGATGGGTATCAGAGTTGACACCTGATATGAATGAGAAAAAGGAATTCTGTTCTGATACGTTAGAAGTATTTCGAGTCAATGTAACCTTTACTCCGTCAGTTACGACGACGAGGGTTCCAGTTGATCCGATCAAAGGAACAGCCTGCTCGTGAAATTTACATGCAAGTGGTTGAGCACTCCACAGACATGCGTTCACTTTACGTAATTCTCAATGAGATTCAGCATGACACACAATGTGACAAGACTTTCACTTTGAACGACAGGTACTACTCATTTTCGTCAGCTGAGTAGACTGGAACATCGTGAAATAAAGTGTCTTGCTCAAGAACACAATGTGCCACCAGGTATTGAACTCACGACCTTACGATCATAAGCCGAATACTGTAGCAATCAAACCATGCGCCTTCACAATGAAGACGCGATTTTTCTTTCCATCTGGTGACAATGGTATGAAACATGGCCGTACCTTTGTGATCCGTTAACGATCTATAGATTGACGTCATAACTTTTCTCCAGCGAGCGAACAATTACGATGTCTATTTTAGGAATAGCAAGTTGTCATCCTACATTATTTTCTGGAACGTGGCTGTACCGTGAGTAGAGAACGTTGACAGAAACTGTTATGAGGAAAAGACAGAACAAGAATATAAAAACTATCCACATTTAGCACGACAGTGCGTGACTCCACACAAAAGCAAATTGGGCTGACCAGTACCCCCACCCCATCCAATCAACAACTCCAATATATTGGTTTCAAAGGTTGGTACAAGGCCAGCAATTTCAGGGAAGGGGACTAAGTCGATTAAATCGACACCAGTATTTATTTATTTTATCGATCCTGAAAGAGAAGAAAAGCAAATTCGACCTCGGCGGAATTTGAACTCACAACGTAAAGACAGACGAAATGCCGCTTTGTATTTCGTCTGCAATTTGATCGGCGTGCTAACGACTGTACCAGCTCACCGCCTTAAACGCCCTCAATAAATTGATTTCAAATTTTGGCAGAAGGACAGCAATTTCGGGAGAAGGGCTAAGTTAAATCAACCCTAGTGATCACTGGTACTTATTTTATCGACCCCGAAAGGATAGGCGCAGGGGTGGCTGAGTGGTAAGTAGCTTGCTTACCAACCACAGGGTTCCGGGTTCGGTCCCACTGCGTGGCACCTTGGGCAAGTGTCTTCTGCTATAGCCTCGGGCCGACCAAAGCCTTGTGAGTGGATTTGGTAGACGGAAGCCTCTCGTATATATGTATATATATATATATGTATATGTGTGTATATGTTTGTGTGTCTGTGTTTGTCTCCCCAACATCGCTTGACAACCGGTGGTGTGTTTATATATATGTGTGTGTGTGTATATATAATACGTACACACACACACACACACAAACACACACACACACACACACACACACACACACACACACACACATATGTATATATAACGCGGAGTAGATGAGACAGGGACAACTGACGAAGGGGTGTACTCTTTATGTTGCATGTCTCGTTTCTCTGTTTTTTTCGTTGCTCGAAAAAAAGTTCGTTTTTGTTTCTCATTGTGTTTAACGTGTTTTTTTTATGTCCTGTACCCATATATGCATGTATATACACATATATATGTAAGTATGTACATATATGTATGGATATATGCATATGTTTATATATGATATATATATATATATATACATCCGAAGTCGACTTTGCCTTTCATCCTTTCGAAGTCGATAAAATAAGTACCAGGTGAGCACT
>NC_069000.1:37254410-37255175 GCF_001194135.2 Octopus bimaculoides | reverse complement strand
GGGGGGGGGGGGATGTAACCGACTTACTCCCTCCCCCGAAATTGCTGGCCTTGTGCCAAAATTTGAAACTAGGGTAGTTTCTCGTATACTTTATATAAATATATATATATATATATATATATATATAGTTTGTATGATAAATTTAATTTATTTTTGTTATATTGTTTTGTTTTCGTTATTTAAGATTCCTGAAGATCATCCGGTGGGAGATTCAGTCATTATCTTAACAGCTAAGGACTTGGATTCTGGTAAAGATGGTGAAATCATTTACTCGATAATAGGTATGTTTCACCGATATTTTTACTTATTAAGTTTTCTTTCCTCTCCTTTTCTTTCCTTCCTTTTTCTCTATATTGTTGTCTTTATTTTCCTCTGCCTCTTTTTCATTCTATGTCATTAGTGACAGATGACAGCCATACAGTTTTTATTCCCTTTATTGAATGTCTAACTTCGGTTAATTGTGGGAATAGAAGTAGGCACCAAGTGATTATTATCTAAATTAATTTTTGTTGGGCTGTAATTTAACTGAAGCTCAAAACCAGCTCATTTAACCCCAAGAAAGAATGGAACAATTTTTTTTCTCTTTTACTCTTTAACTTGTTTCAGTCATTTGACTGCGGCCATGCTGGAGCACCGCTTTTAGTCGAGCAAATCGATCCCAGTACTTATTCTTTGTAAGCCTATTACTTATTCTATCGGTCTCTTTTTGCCGAACCGCTAGTGACGGGGACATAAACACACTAGCATCGGTTGTCAAGCAATGCT
>NC_069000.1:37251555-37254400 GCF_001194135.2 Octopus bimaculoides | reverse complement strand
CATACACACACACATATACATATATATATATACGATGGACTTCTTTCAGTTTCCGTCTACCAAATCCACTCACAAGAATTTGGTCGGCCCGAGGCTATAGTAGAAGACACTTGCCCAAGGTGCCGCGTAGTGGGACTGAACCCGGAACCATGTGGTTGGTAAGCAAGCTACTTACCACACAGCCACTCCTCATTTGTTTATTTTTTTCCTATTCACTATCTTACGGAAACCATTTTGTTCGGCAATTTGCTGTTTTATGATCGAAGTGTGACTTGAACTGAACTGTTTTGCTAATTTTCATGCAGTTTGCTTTGGATTTTTCTCAACTACGGTTTTCAGAAGCTCAATATTGACAGAACTTGGTCGACCCAGCTTGAGGGGAATCTCCAAGAGAAAAATTTCTATAGCGAAACTGACCAAGCCATCGTTGACATCTCCGGATACATAGAGCTTCATTTCCTAAACAAAATGAATATTTCTTGCGGCTTCCATTGCTGAAAATCACTTTTTGAATACATAAGGCAAGCAATGTCTGATATGGGTCTGATCTAAACTCATTCTAAAAGGGTAAAATCGAAACGAATTTAATCACAAGTCGTATAAAACAGTAGTTCTCAACCGGGGTTCATATGATCCCTTGTGGTCCATTTAAAATTGGGGGGAGGGGGAGGGGAGAGTGAGGGATCCATACAAGCAAAATGGTAAACTGGGGATCCACAATGATGTATTAAGAGTGCAAGAAAACATTTTGCTGGAGGTGTATTTATTGCAAGAAGCAGCTACATTTATCTCTCTGTCATTTCAACCTACACAAGTTAATGTATGAAAGGCAAAATAGGAATTTTGAAAGAAGTATCGATAAAACAACTTTTTAGACATCAAAAGGTTACAGGGGTCCACCAGAATAAAACAATAATCAAAGGGGTCTATAGATTTTAAAAAATGGTTAAGACCCCTGGTATAAAGTAATCCGCAAAGAATAAAAAAAATTACTCGAATGTAAAATGCTTTCTTTTTTTTAATGTGTAAATAGCTGACGCTGTCCGAATTTTAAAGATGCCATTTTACTGATCGATGAAATCAATATTTCTAATCCTATCATCGTTTTTGGTTCGTGTCCAAGTCGACCTATCCGTAAACATGTATATTATTGAAAATAATCATTCACCGAAGTAAGTAACGAAATCAACTCGAGTCAAAGAAAGAGCCCCTTTTGTGTTCGCTCGTCTGCAAGAATTTGTAACTATATCACGCTCAGCTCATACCCGACCGTCATATAGAAAAAGGACACGGTGGATAAGGTGATCCTATGTTCCCTCCCCGCACATATAAATAAAAACTGGATGGTTATGGCCGGAATGTTTTGATCGTAGGTCT
Organism: Octopus bimaculoides; assembly: GCF_001194135.2. Classification (NCBI taxonomy): domain Eukaryota; kingdom Metazoa; phylum Mollusca; class Cephalopoda; order Octopoda; family Octopodidae; genus Octopus; species Octopus bimaculoides. Next base: position 37,253,023 of record NC_069000.1, on the reverse strand, counting down.
GCTTCATCTGGGGTTAAACAAGAACAACATCAAAAATGAGAAACCAACAAGGCCAATGAGGCTATCAAGTGAACCTCGCGGACCAATGAGGGGACCTGGTAGCTGAATATGCTATAAATAGTAGTAAAAATTCTCATGAATATTTTATTATATAAACATAAGGAAGGAAGCATTGGACACTATAGTCCCAGCTGTATAAAACAACGTAAAAGTCATGGTTAGAACGGTCTGGGACATAGGACTAAGCTAGACTAAAAAAAACAACAATAACAACAGTAGCAGAACAACCGATATTCGCTATATTTGATGTTGTTTATTTAATTCATTTCAGGAGGAGATCCTACGAAAACCTTCTCCATTAATAGTAACACAGGAGAGATTCATCTTGTTAAACCATTAGATTTTGAGACTATGTCGGATCCTGTGTTTTACTTGAACGTTAGTGCCCAGGACAGAGGAACTCCAATGAAATCTAGCAACACCATACAACAGATAGACATTGAAAATGTGAACGACAATCTACCGATATGCTCGTCAACATTTATTAAAGAATACATCAACGATAATGCAACAGCAGGCTATAAGGTAGGAGCAAACATTAAAAGATATTTCTTAATTTCGGAGGCGCTTGGCTTAGTGGTTAGGATGTTGGGCTCATGATTGTAAGATTGTGGTTTCGATTCCTAAACCAGGCGAAACGTTGTGTTCTTTAGCAAAACACTTCATTTCACGTTGGTCCAATCTACTCAGCTGACAAAATGAGTAATCCTACGACGGACCGGCGTCCCGTCCCAGTGGAGATAATAAACCCCATGGGAACCGGGAAACCGGCCCTATGAGTCTGTATGACTCGGAAAGGAACCTTACTTTGTTCACATTGAAACCCTTTAGTCATTCTATATTACCCGACTATGTCTATAAACAGTTCAAAGATAGAGTAAATTGGTTTGGATCGGTTTTGTGAGAGGAAGAAGCAAAAGCACAACCTCCCAAGCGGAGCGACAGAGTGTTGCCTTCTAATAGTAGCTATTTTATTCGGAGACGGGTGTTCTCAAAAATAAAAAAAAGGATACTTCCCAGGAAACAGTGTTCTGTGACAAATGCTACTATCCAAGTGCGTCTTTCATGCCGTAAAATATGATAATTACAAACTTAGCAGTTTTTTTTTTTCAGTTGGTTTGTTGCCGCACTTAAAAAGACCTCTTCCTATATACAGAATCCCTCATAATACGTGTGTCTGAAAAACTGATCAACGAAAGCGCTTATACACACAATACGAAAACTTCTTTCTCAAAAATTCGTGTCGTTCTGTTTTTATATATTTTTTAAATAGCTAATAACTTTTAAGAAAATCTTTCTTGAAATATTGTGACTTTATGAAGTATTTTTTGCAAAAACAACTTATATATATGTGTGTGTGTTTGTGTGTGTATGTATGTCTCTGTGCGCGCGTGTGTGTGTGTGTGTG
>NC_069000.1:37250290-37250775 GCF_001194135.2 Octopus bimaculoides | reverse complement strand
ATATATATATACATATATACTTATGTACACAGACACACATATATATATGCATACATGTATATAATCGTGTATATAAATATACATAATGAATGCATATATGTATAGAAGAATGTATTTATTGCCCATCTGCTTTTTGTTTTTTCATGTTTATGTATATATATTGGTATATGAGAGTGTTTATGTCTTATTGCAAATAAACGTAATCTCATACATTGTACACACACACACACACACACACACACACACACACATATATATATACATACATGCATATAATCGTTTATATAAATATGCATAATGAATGCATATGGGTATACAAGCATGTATAGATATATTTATTGACTAATTCTTTTTTTTATGTTTATGTGTTGCTATAAGGTGTGTAGAAATATATACATGTGCATGTACATACAAACACGCATATTCATATTTAATTAAAGATAAATATATGCATATACACCTGTGGCTCCCCCTCTCACCTAATC
>NC_069000.1:37248834-37249797 GCF_001194135.2 Octopus bimaculoides | reverse complement strand
GTGTGTATATATATGTATGTACACAGGCATAGAAATTTGTTTCTGTGTGAATGTATATATACAATTCGGCAAGAGACGCAGATTGAATAAGTACTAAGCTTAGAAAGAATAATTCCTGGGGTTGATTTCTTCGACTAAAAATCCTTTTAAGGTGGTGCTCCAACATGGCCGCAGTCAAATGACTGAAACAAATAAAAGAATAAAAGTATATATATGTATGTATGTATGTATGTATGTATGTATGTATGTATGTATGTGTGTGCTTAGATATGGAAATAGGTGGAGAAAGCTTGTCAAATAAATTAATTATTTGAAAGAATACATCCATTTAAAGTGTCATTTGTATCAAAAGAGGGCTGAAATATATAAGAACAAGTTCTAACTGGCCACTTAATGTCTTTCAATGTTGGTATTTTATCTCTGCTTCTACGAAAGTGTATGTAAGTGTGTGTGTGCGTGCGTGTGTGTGTGTGTGTGTTTGTGATGTTGAGCCTCGCTTATTTGCGTGTGTACATGAAGATGAATGACTGCGTATGACATTATGACAGCAATGTTTAACACCGAAACCTAAAGCTATGTTACTGAGAAAGGTGTGAAAATGTCTATGTACGTATACTGTGTATGAGTAACGTTTGTATGTATGAATGTATGTGTGTACGCATACACACACACACACACACACGCACACACACACATACATACATACATATATATATATATATATAGAGAGAGAGAGAGAGAGAGAGAGAGAGAGAGAGAAAAGAACCAAATTTCATGAACTAATCCATGAAAATCCAGTCACATACAGAAAAATTAATAAGTAAATGCACGATAATTAAGTATAATATAATACAAAGTATTGGTTGTTTTCTCTAAAACTATATATTTATATTTTTTCCTGTGAAACTTAATTTAATTTTAATTTTTAATAAATTGAATTTAATTGAGTTTTTACCTGTAAAT
>NC_069000.1:37247408-37248246 GCF_001194135.2 Octopus bimaculoides | reverse complement strand
TAGACAACATTCGTTTGGCTCCTGTTACTTTCAAGTAGGTGGAGGCGCAATGGCCCAGTGGTTAGGGCAGTGGACTTGCGGTCAAAGGATCGCGGTTTCGATTCCCAGACCGGGCGTTGTGAGTGTGTATTGAGCGAAAACACCTAAAGCTCCACGAGGCTCCAGCAGGGGATGGTGGCGAACCCTGCCGTACTCTTTCACCACAACTTTCTCTCACTCTTTCTTCCTGTTTCTGTTGTGCCTGTAATTCAAAGGGTCAGCCTTGTCACACTCTGTGTCACGCTGAATCTCCCCGAGAACTACGTCAAGGGTACACGTGTCTGTGGAGTGCTCAGCCACTTGCACGTTGATTTCACGAGCAGGATGTTCCGTTGATCAGATCAAGTGGAACTCTCGACGTTATAAGCGACGGAGTACCAACAACTTTCAAGTAACAGTTACATTCGAATCTATTGAGGAATGAAATGTGGTCTAAAACAGGTAAATAACAAACAAGGATAGGGAATCATAGATATATACAATGGGAAAATTCATATTAATTTATCAATTTAATTTATGGTTTTAACTTAGACACCGAAATAATTGAGGTTTCAATAGACAGAGTGATGTCAGAGAGTGTAATCAAAAAGTCATCCGATACGTAGCAGATTTACCATCAATTCAAGAAGACAAGCAACAAGGATTTCACCAACAACCAACATCAAACCGTCATAGGCGTCTACCCTCGCATACACACATGTACGCGCAGTATATAAACACTTAAACATAAATGTGCACACATACACTCAGATCACACTACATGTAAATGCAAACTGGCAAATATATATATATATATATA
>NC_069000.1:37242397-37246861 GCF_001194135.2 Octopus bimaculoides | reverse complement strand
TATATAGTGATATCAGTTCTTTGCACTGGACAATGCGTGTGGTATTCGCCAGTTAGTCATCGTTCTGTAAGGTGTGTTATTTAAGTGACAACACTTACCACGTGGGAGTAATCGATTTCAAGGTGTCAGGTTACAAATGAGTTCGTGTGAGTGTTATGAGTAAGCTGTAATCTGTACTAGTAGCAGGAATCGTATCCTTTGCCATATGTGTGGGTCGTGTAGGCCTTGTGTGGTATGTCCAGGTGATCAGCGGTCAAAGGCTTGAAGTTCATTAAAAGAACGTAAATCTGATGATAGCATTAAAATAAGTCATTTTTCTTATTGATAAACAATGTTTGCTGATGGAATAGTAGTAGACCTCACGAAGGTAGGTTTGGCAGTTTGTGCTCCAGCTGAGTAAGGGGTGGGGATTATCAATGATGTTCTCTGTGATGTTGGGAAGTCATTTGTTCCGGAGTCTCCAGATGGCGCTGGACTGTGAGATTAGTTTTCATAGGCGCTGGACAGGGAGACGAGTTTCCACAGGCGCTGGACAGGGAGACTAGTTCCCACAGGCGCTGGACAGGGAGATGTAATTTCCACAGGCGCTGGACAGGGAGACGTAGCTTCTACAGGTGCTGGACAGAGAGACTAGTTTCCACAGGCGCTGGACAGGGAGACGTAGTTTCCACAGGCGCTGGATAGGGAGGTGTAGTTTCCACAGACGCTGGACAGGGAGACTAGTTTTCACAGGCGCTGGACCGGGAGACGTAGTTTCCAGAGGCGCTGGACAGGGAGACGTAATTTCCACAGGTGCTGGATGGGAGACGTAATTTCCAGTCCCCTACACCGGAAAGAGCGCATGTATTGCACGTTCTCTTAAATCGTCGGCTGTGATACCCGTGTCGTGTCTAGTGGGGCTGTCTAATATTCGATGTTGAAACAGATCTAATCATAGTTATTGTAAAAGAAAGAAAGAAAGAAAGAAAGAAAGAAAGAAAGAAAGAAAGAAAGAAAGAAAGAAAGAAAGAAAGGTAGCGAGCTGGCAGAAACGTTAGCACGCCGGGCGAAATGCTTAGCGTTATTTCGTCTGCCGCTACGTTCTGAGTTCAAATTCCGCCGAGGTCGACTTTGCCTTTCATCCTTTCGGGGTCGATAAATTAAGTACCAGTTACGCACTGAGGTCGATGTAATCGACTTAATCCCATTGTCTGTCCTTGTTTGTCTCCTCTATGTTTAGCCCCTTGTGGGCAATAAAGAAATAAGAAAGAAAAAAAGTACTGAGTTCAAATCCTGTTGTTATCGACTTTCATCCTTCCAGGTTCGATAAAAGTCATGATTTCCAATTTAGGCATAAAGCCAGATATTTGTGGGGGGGGGGACCCCTACCACTTTCCCTCCGCGTCAATATGTTAGTTTGTACGAATTTTTTAAATGAAAGAAGTAAAGAATAAAGATAAAAAAAAACAACATTTATTTCTCTTGCTCTCCCAATATGTGTATTTTCATGTGATTGCTAGAAATCAATACAAATAATTAATTAATTATATAATTAATTTACTGTTTTATTTTTCTTACTTATTCAGATCACCCGGCTGAAATGTACCGATAGAGATAAAATAAGAGCTCTGACGTGTTATATTAACGGAAAAAACAAAGATCTTTTTTCTATGAACACTGACGGAGATTTGTTATTGAAGAGAGGCAAGTTCGATCTTCTATTTAAATCAAAGTGCAGACGAATTTTGATTGCCCTATACACGAAACATGTATGAGATTTTTATGAGAGCCTCCACTCGTTCGATCGAACTGCGAGAAACAGCCAGCGATTTCCCCTCAGAACACACAATTCTAATACAGATTAATATCGTCCCCGACGAAGCATGCAATATAAAATGAAAAAAGTAGATAATATGGTCACTGGTACACCATCCTTGATTTCTGACAAAGCTATTGTCTTCGCATTCTGAGAGATAAAATAAAAAGAATGAGACATTATACATATTTTTGTTGGCACTCCGTCGCTTACGACGTCGTGGGCTCCAGTTGATCCGATCAACGGAACAGCCTGCTCGTGAAATTAATGTGCAAGTGGCTGAGCACTCCACAGACACATGCATCCTTAACCTAGTTCTCGGGGATATTCAGCGTGACACAGTGTGACAAGGCTGACCCTTTGAATTACAGGCACAACAGAAACAGGAAGTAAGAGCGAGAGAAAGTTGTGGTGAAAGAGTACAGCAGGGTTCACCACCATCCCCTGTCGGAGCCTCGTGGAGCTTTAGGTGTTTTCGCTCAATAAACACTCACAACGCCCGGTCTGGGAATCAAAACCGCGATCCTGTGACCGCGAGTCCGCTGCCCTAACCACTGGGCCATTGCGCCTCCACATTATAGATATTAGATATCAGCGATTCGATGCCATTAATTGCTATGTTGTTGTACAGCCCATATTTCCCAGATCAACCCTCATTTCTTAGAATTCTAATAAGACGCATTCAACTCGTGACCGTTCTGTCATGATTTCATATAGAGCGTATCAAAAGCTACATTATACTATGTGCGCTTTCGTTAGAATGATAAGCTGTCAAAATCGTTAGCGAGCCGGGCAAAACGTTTAACGACATTTTGTCTATCTTTCGTTCTGAGCAGAAATTCCACCGGGGTCGACTTTACCTTTCATCCTTGCGGGGTCGATAAAATAAGTACCAGTTGAGCACTAGGGTCGATGTAATCGACTTAGTCTCCTCCCCTAAATTTCGGTCCTTGTGCCTATAGTAGAAAGGTTTATTTCAAGTACAATGTATCTAAAACTACATTATACTATGTTCGCTTCCGTAAGATCGACGAGCTGGCAGAATCGTTAGTACACCGGACAAAATACTTAGCGGCATTTCTTCCGCCCGTTAACGTGCAGAGTTCAAATTCCTCCGAGGCCGATTCTCCTTTTCATTCTTTCAGGGTAGATAAAATGAATACCAGTGGAGGCGATGTAAACGACTCGCTCCCTACCTCATAATTTCTGGCCTTGTACCTATATATGAAAATTATGTGAGCTTCCATTTTAAAGATAGTTGGGTGCAATTTTTAGGGACTTGTTTAGCTACTATTTACTGTAAACGGAAGATCAAATAGAGCTCCTATTGTTTTTGTTTTTTCTTTGTTATTTCATTCTATTACTATTTGTTGTTTTCAAATTTAAATGTTTTAACCCATTACCTACCAGTGATCTCATATGAGATCACTTAAAAATTACAAATTTCGTAATTATCTATCAATATTTACACATATCTAACCTTTTTGCTATATCTACTAGGTATATTTCTCTGATATTCAAATGAGGTTTGCTAATTTTTCACCCAATATCTCGCTTATTTCTATTTAAAATAATGTTATTTTGATCATTCCAGAGTGTTTCTAAGGCTGTTTTATGCTAGAAATCAAAGTTTCATTAAAAAAATTCCAGTTAATAGAATTATGGGAGGTAATGGGTTAAATAAGATATTTTATGAATGCATATACATACATATAATACATACATACATGTGTGTATGTAGGAACTTTAAAGAGAACTTAAAATATAAAATTTGCTACTTAAGTTTCACGAACAGGCCGTTCTTGCTATACAAATTTGCGTGCCAACTATTGTATAAGTGAAAACTTGTTGTTGTTGTTGGCACTCCATCGCTTATGACGTCGAGGGTTCCAGTTGATCCGATCAACGGAACAGCCTGCTCGTGAAATTAACGTGCTAGTGGCTGAGCACTCCACGGACACGTGTTCCCTTATGTTGAGACGAAAATGAACGAGCAAGAACATCTTACAAAATGAGAAATATAGCCCTTTCTTCATATTCTTGTTTCATCCTCGAATCTCCATCGGCGGTTTTTAATTATTTATTTTTCGCATGAAAAGTTGATGGTACTCAAGTTTGTACTTTACGAAGGTTCAAATCACAGCTTGACTATTAAACTTAGGTAGCAAATGTTTCATCATGGTTTGTTTATATTCCATAACTTAGTGATTCGCCAAAGAGAAGTGAGAGAGGAAGTACAAGAATTTTAAAAAATTAATACGTACCGAAGTACCCCAACATGGCCGCACTTGAATGACAAACAAGTAAAAGATAAAAGATATGCGCATGTGTGTGCTTTCTCTTAAAACTTTTACTCGATACAAACACTGAATTGCGGCCATGATGGGGCACCGTTGTGAAGAGTGTAGCGACGAAACTACATGCATTCCCCAGCATGTATGTAGTCTAATGAATGAAACGAACAACAGGTATAACAGAAAAAAGATGTGTGTGTGTGACCGTGTATATATATATATATATATATATATATATATATATATAGACAGAGAGAGAGAGAGAGAGAGAGAAAAGTGAAAGGAGTACAGTGAAGTTGCCGTGAGGAGTGCAATATCCAACGTTTCGGATTCAATCCTTCGTCAGAGGGCAGACAAAGAGATATTCCACTCCTC
>NC_069000.1:37241230-37242012 GCF_001194135.2 Octopus bimaculoides | reverse complement strand
TGTGTGTGTGTGTGTGTGTGTGTGTGTGTGTGTGTGTGTGTGTAAATATATATATACATACACGCACACACGCAACACGCTTTAACACACGCAACATACATAGACAAAGATCATTTTCGCCCATATACATACACCATACTCATGCACACTGTTTGGTCATAGACACGCACACACACTCTCACACATCAGAGTCACCCGCCCTATTCACACTCGCATACGCCATTCTCACACACGCGCGCCTTGAATTGTTGGAATCACTAGCACTATTATTATCTTCCTTTCATTCAAACTCACTTTTTTTACTATTATCTCCCTTTCTTTCAACCTCTTTTTTCTAGTCATTTGCTACGCCCGACACGTCTTTTTCCATTTTCTCTCTGTTTATTTCCTCTTATTCTTTTCTGTTGAAGAGCGTAAGCGCGAAACGTAAAAGACATTTTCATTTTTTCCAAGCGTCAGACTAATACACTTGCTTGTTGTTCATACACCTGTCATCGTCTTTTGTTTTTCTATAAATTTCAACTATATATATGGATGTATGTATGTGTGTATGTGTGTGTTTTTGTGTGTGTGTGTGTGTGTGTGTGTGTGCGTGGCTGTGTAGTAAGAAGCTTGCTTCCCAACCACATGTTTCCGGATTCAGTCCCCCTGCGTGGTACCTTGGGCAAGTGTCTTCTGCTATTGCCTCGGGCCGACCAAAGCCTTGTGAGCGGATTTGGTTGACGGAATCTGAAAGAAGACCGTCGTATATATGCATATGTATATATCTATGTGTCTGTGTG
>NC_069000.1:37239881-37240997 GCF_001194135.2 Octopus bimaculoides | reverse complement strand
TATATATATATATATATATATATATGATATCATGATATTGTAGGCGTAGACTATGATTCTGGGCCGTCACACTTTTCTGCTGAAATCACAGTAACCGACGGAAAGCACAGAATTTTGGTGTTTTTGATGCTAGTCTTACTCCCTACCAATGATGCCAGACCGGTTATTTTGCCAGCGTCTGATAATGTTACGTTGAAAGAAAACCTACCACCAGGGACTACCGTTACTCATGTAACGGCGACAGACGCCGATGCAGCTCCTCATAACATTGTGAAATACCAGTTGCTTGGAGGTAACCGCAATATTTTCTATGTCATTATGCTTGTAAGTTTGTTTGTTGTTTTAATGTAATATGCAAACTAATTATTTAGTGAAACTGACTGATGAATAAACATTATTCTGCAGTATAGTATGACGTGTTCCAGTTGCTTTTAGCGACCTTAACAATGGAACAAAATCACAAAATGGTAACATAATGAAACAATGATATAAAGGTCAATAAATTTATGCTTTTAAAACAGAAATGAAAACATTTCAGGAAATTCCACGGATCCTGCTGGTATAGCAATTACAACAATATTCCTAGAATAATTAGAGAATCAAAAGATATATCAATATTAATTACAATCACGGAAGGCAACGAGCAAGCAGAGTTATTAGTAAGCCGGGCGAAACGTGTTCTGCGGCGTTTTGTTCGTCTTTACATTCTGAGTTTAAATTCCGCCGAGGTCGACTTTACCTTTCATCCTTTCGAGATCGATAAAATAAGTACCAATTGAGACTTGGGGGTCGATGTAATAGATTAATCGCTTTCCATGAAATTGCTGGTCTTGTGCCAAAACTCGAAAGCGATATAGTTATAATCATGCATCTTTTTTTTATATAATCATTTTAACTGGAACAATAATTGCTAATATTCTTTAACTGCAAGGAAAATTATATATAATACACATGGGAATCGAACCCACACATCTCATTTTCATGACAAGTGTGCTACGCATATATGTGTGTGTATGTGTGTGTGTAGACAGATACATTTCTTTTATTAGCCACACAGGGCTCAACGAAGATGGGACAAATACAATGTAGAGCTTTTCTTTTTGGGAGGGGGAAGGA
>NC_069000.1:37236565-37238437 GCF_001194135.2 Octopus bimaculoides | reverse complement strand
GAAAGCTTCCTCTCGGCCCATTGCCGGGCTAGAGTGGCCACTCTTCTCGTTATCTCGTCCCAGTTCTTCTCCGTTTGGAGGTCTGGACCAAACCAGACCCCGAGCATCTCAACCGGACCGTCAGTCCAACGTCCCACGACGGAGGCGCTACTTGACGGCATGGGGTTGCTTCTCCAGGTGCCGAGACAGATAGATAGATAGATAGATAGATAGATAGATAGATAGATAGATAGATATGGATAGATAGATAGATAGATAGATAGATAGATAGATAGATAGATAGATAGATAGATAGATAGATAGATAAAGCGGAAGAGGTAAAATCGAGGCTACATGTGCTTCCTAACTGATCCTCTGATGTAATAATTACTCAACGATAGGTACTCAGCTAACTTCTCATCAGACCGAGGATACTTTAATTATATAAACGTTGCATTGTGACATTCAATGCCAATAAATTGCTATTGTTCTTGAAATTCTATGCAGAGTTTGATACTCACCTTATATTGTTTGAGTGTGTAAATAAGTTCGTCTTAACAAGATACCTCAGTTTAAGTACCTAATTCATCTGGATCTAAATTACATTTTAATTCGTCAACAGAATTATATATATATAGTCAATTCGAGGGAGTTATAACCTCATTAGGGATTATGTAAGCCAAGAAATTCCACTGGTTAATCTCTATCATATAATGCTAAAGTCATTTGTATCTGTTCGGTATTATTGTAATTATATATATTATTAATATTGAAGGAAAGAAAAGGAAGAGAATTGGATGTATGAAAAATTTATTTGAATGTTAAAAAATGTTGAAAAATTTCTGTTAAAAACATTACAATACAAATAAATTGATTATAAGTTGTAAAGCTCAAAAAGAATTTTAAAAACCTACATGTTTCTGTGCTATCCCCTAGTTAATTAGAAATTCTAAGTATTTGGTTAAATGCTGAGAAAAATGTCATATTCTAACTATATGGGTTGGAACTTCTTCAGGGTTTCTATGAACATGTATTGTTTCATCACAGATCCGCAACGAACCGATGTCGCCTTCGAGTGGTGATAGTATTGTAATCAGCCACTCGTACGCCATAGAAAAACTATTAAACCAAGACCATATGAAACCTATGACTTATAACAAGCTTGAGTCTTCATTACAGTAATTTATTCAGTTTATATCTCAGATGTTTTTTGTGCGCACTTTAAGAACTAAGTTAACCATTCTTTCGAAATGAAAATTATCAGTGCTTAAATAACTACTTTATTGAATCTAACTTTAAACTGAGGTAACCTTTTCTATTATATTTAATGGTGAATGAAGCATCCAACAAGTTCGGAATAGACAGATCGTCTGGAGAAATACGACTTCTCAGTTATCTGGACTATGAAGTTCAAACATCGTATCAGCTGAAGGTGGTTGTTACAGATGGAGGAGGTCTGAAGGTAACGTAAGGGTTTATTAATATCATCTTGTACAGTATTTCTCAGGCATTTATTTATTTACCTATGGACCCCTTTGATTCCTGTTTTACTCGGATGGATCCTCACAGTCATTCGATGTTTAAAAAATTCTATGATACTTTTATAGTTAAATATTGTTAGGAATTGTATTTAAAAATTGTTAAAGTGTTCTGTGTATTGAGAAGTAAAATCAATTTACTCTTTACTCTTTTACTTGTTTCAGTCATTTGACTGTGGCCATGCTGGAGCACCGCCTTTAGTCGAGCAAATCGACCCCAGGACTTATTCTTTGCAAGCCTAGTACTTATTCTATCGGTTTTCTTTTGCCGAACCGCTAAGTTACGGGGACGTAAACACACCAGCATCGGTTGTCAAGCGATGCTGGAGGGACAAACACAGACACACAAACATAC
>NC_069000.1:37235380-37236359 GCF_001194135.2 Octopus bimaculoides | reverse complement strand
ATATATATATATATATACATATACGACGGGCTTCTTTCAGTTTCCATCTACCAAATCCACTCACAAGGCTTTGGTCGGCCCGTGGCTATAGTAGAAGACACTTGCTCAAGGTGCCACGCAGTGAGACTGAACCCAGAACCATGTAGTTGGTAAACAAGTGACTTACCACACAGCCATTTTAACAACAAAATCTTCCAAGGATCACCAAAGGTCATACGGACTCCGGTTGAGAACCACTAATCTCAAATCAATATGGAAAGCGGCGATATGACAGAATCATTAGTACTTCGGACCAAATATAAAGCAGCAATTCTTCTGGTTTTTTACTGTGAGTTTAATTATCACTGAAAGTAACTTTGTCCTTCATTCCTTCGGAATCGATTGAATAAAGTACCAGTTATATCAGTCAAATACAAAGAACGATGTAATCAACTTGCCCTCTCTCATCAAAAACTTGCAACAGACCGATGTCCTGTTCACGGGTATGTTGTGATTTCGAACACTTATACGCTATGAGGTGCGGATAAGCGACCTTATGAAACATAGGGCACGAGGAAAAAATATGAATACGTAATGAGAGTACATTGATTGAGGATTTCTTTCTTTTAATTGATGTTTGATATGGTATTCAGTAATGTAATACTGTTAGTTCAGTTGGGGCAAAGTGAACAAATACTGTTGTCGTCCTAATAATGAAACTAGTCGATTCTTTTCTTATTTCAAGCTGCCGAAAATAAAACCTGTGAACTAATTACGGAACATATTTCTACAATTAGACTAAACGAGTAAATACGTAACAGAATGACATAGTATAAATATTTATTATTCATGTACGTGGAAAGTTAACTGACTGGTATATCTGCTACTAATGTAATGCATATAAGATCTACAAAATATATATATAAATATATATTTATATATATATATGTATATATATATATATATGTGTGTATATATATATGTATATATATATATATAT
>NC_069000.1:37227223-37233120 GCF_001194135.2 Octopus bimaculoides | reverse complement strand
TTGTAAGTCCTGGTGTTTTTGCTATGTATTTGTCTGAATATTTTTATTATTATTATCATTATCATTATTATTATTATCATTATTATTATTATTATTATTATCATTATTATTATTATTATTATCATTATTATTATTATTATTATTATTATTATTATTATTATTATTATTATTATTATTATTATTATTATTATTATTATCATCATCATCATTATTATCATTATTATTATCATTATTATTATTATTATTATTATTATTATTATTATTATTATTGTTATTATTATTTTTATTATTATTATTATTATTATCATTATTATTATTATTGCAGCTATTGGTCATGATATAGTCATATTGCACTGTTTCGATGCCGACTCAGATCTCTATAATCGCATCAAGTATCGTCTTCAAACCACTACCCCAATGATCCCATTCCGGGTTTCTTCCGCGGGAATTGTTCAGTTATCAGGTAAGTCGGAGAATCAACTGATCCGAGAAATGGTATTGAGAGATGATGTTTTAAATGACATTTACCATAAGCAAAATTAGAGAAATCAAGAATGACTCACAACAGGCAAAGTGGAGTGAACGATGACCTCTCCTCGGTTGAAGTCTGAATCGCATCTTTGATTATTTAAGCTCATATAAATCACTGGTGGAGGCGCAATGGCCCAGTGGTTAGGGCAGCGGACTGGCGGTCGTAGGATCGCGGTTTCGATTCCCAGACCGGGCGTTGTGAGTGTTTATTGAGCGAAAACACCTAAAGCTCCACAAAGCTCCAAGGGGATGGTGGCGAACCCTGCTGTACTCTTTCACCACAACTTTCTCTCACTCTTACTTCCTGGAATTTACAATTCCATTTTACATTTGGTTGTATATATTTCTCTACACTTACGTTGCTGAAACGGCTGTAAAGGTCATTACTATCCCACAATTCTCTTTCTTTAATTTTCTATAACTTTCTTTAAACCTGCATACTTGACAACATTTAATAATTAACTTTATGAATTTTATAAATCTCACTACTTATTTAACTATAATTAATTAACACTTCTTTATTCACTATATTAAACATATCAGCTTCCGACTTTGTTCTTTGTCTTTCATACAGAAGGCATCCCTGAGTATTCCCTCACTCTCTCATTCTTTTAAGTTGTCACACTAGTGTTTATTCACCAAAAAAATCCAGTCATCTTAGACCCAACGGTACAGATTGGAGCTTTGTTGGCTAAGGAGGTTTAATGATTTCGAAAATATTCAGAGTTAGCCCCGTACTGCCAAAGATCTGAATCTCTACTAGCTGCATGCCTAATTTCATTTTTAATTAATTTTAATTTGGGGCGTTGTCTACCCTGTTTATTCACCAGAATCACTCATTAAACTTAAGTTTACTCTTCATTAGAATGTAACTTTAATTAATTGAATTTTATTGGATTACTTCATTAAATTTGCTAACTCCGACTTGACAACAAGAACGAATAATTTGCTGATTAATAGAGATGTGAATTTATACATTTGAATGAATTAATGAAAGTAACCGTTAAGTTGGTTTTGATATGTTAACTGTTTCATTGTTTGAACTAAAAAGTGACTTGTGATGTTATTTTGAAAAAGGATCTATTTTATCTCTGTACTTAATTTCCAACTATCTTTTAGGTTCATTAGATTACGATATAGAACGTTCATACGTATTTCAAGTCCTTGTCGGTGACAATGGTTTGAAGCAGACAACTGTTGTTTTAAACATACAAGTTACTGAAAACGAAGCCAATTCGCCGATATTTGTAAGCAATTTCAGTACATCTATTATGGAAGATGCACCGATAGGGTATTTCGTCGTTGATATCACAGCTACAAGTAAACAGCACCAAGCTATTAAAGCTGGGAAACTAATTTACTCAATTCATTCAGGAAACGATGCCAAATTATTCAGAATCAACTCACATACTGGATGCGTAACATTAGATGGTAAGTTAAAGATTGTTGTTTTCCGATCAGATAACACTGTAACACGAATTTTATCCTTAGATAGCAACTGTTATTTCCTATTTGCTTACCCCTAGAAAGTATGAGAAATATCTCCTTCAAACTTTGCTATTGTTAGATTTATTCAAACCCCAAAGGCTCTTTTCACAGCTATACCCCGTTCGAAATTTGCATTAGTTTTTGTATGAAAAAAAAAAACAAGGAAGAGAGGGAGCTTGTTTGTAATTTGTAGAGGAAACGCTAAAAGTGCCTAAAAAAACATTGTCTTTCCTCACAACTAAAAGACATGATGAACAATGAAAGAAGGCGAATAAGTACCGAGGGTTCGGGAAAGAAGAGAGAACTTACTGTCGATCGTTCTAGAACTCCCAGAAAGAAAACCTAAACACCTGAAAGACTTCCCCTCTAATCATCACTAAATGTCTTTCTCTCTTCTTCATTGTTAAAAGTAAAGAAGCTACGAAAGATCGATCGTATTTCAGTTTATTTGTCATTTTAATTGATTGAGGCTTTCCTTTCTGTCTCTATCTCTATCGCCTCACTCCTTTTCTCTACGGTTTAGAGAGTGAAAGTGCATGGATCAGTGGTTAGGAGTATTCGGCCTACGATCATAAAGCCATGAGTACAATTCCCAGCGGAGCGCTGTGTTCTTTGCCGCTTTGCCTCTCACTTCAACCATACTTTCTCTGCTTCTGTCCCTACCCTCTCTCCCGCTTTGCCACTCACTCTGCTTAATATCCTTTGTTTCTCTTTTTCTTTGTACTTCTCCCTTCAACCTTTTTAACCTCTTCCTTTGAAGTAAGTGTGACACACACCACAGGTACGTACGTACAAAAAGAAACAAAATTAAGCGTATTAATATTATTGATTATTCCGCTTGTCGCACAGCCACTGTTGCTGGTGGTGTAATACGGGTACCAGCTGTCCTCAACCGTTCACAGTTGAAGACAATTGTCAAGTACTTTTCTGAGTATTCTAGCAGTAGTTCCAAGGAGTGTTGTTTTCTGTAATTGCCCCTCCCTGATGTTGTCCCCGATTATTGTTACTATTATTATTATTATCATCATTATTATTATTATTATTATTATTATTATTATTATTATTATTATTATTTAGGAAACTTGGATAGAGAGAAGCAAGCTTCATACGTATTGCTAATCAAAGCAGTTGAAAAGAGCAAGATACAGAACAGTGCAATGGCCGCCCTAACTATAGTTGTTGCAGATGTCAACGACAATGCCCCTTCATGTCAACCATCGGCATTTAGCTTAACTTTGACCGAGGACCAAAAGCTCAATACCCCTCTTCAAGCATTTTTTTGTGAGGACCTTGATGAGAAGGGTAACCTTAGTTTGACTTATTCAGTAACATCGAGCGAGCCAAATGTTTTCGATATGAAACGACAAATCCTAGTACTGAAATCCGATTTTGATTTGGCCAAAAATCCACACGGATACCATTTGTACGTTACGGTGAGTGATTCTGTGCACGAACTGAAGATAACAGGATATGTTAAAGTGACGGCTGTTAACAAATTCCCGCCTGTTTTCGCCCAGAGTAAATATATTTTATTTATTTAAAAGAATATGTATATTAATTTGTCATGTTTGTAATGATGATGATGATGATGATGATGACAATAATGACAATGATTCCTAAGATATAAGCGCAAGCATGATTGTGTGGTTAAGAAGCTCGCTTTGCAGCCATGTGGTTTCGAGTTCAGTTCCAATGCGTGGCACCTAGAGCAAGTGTCTTCTACAACAGCGCAAGGCCGACCAATTCCTTGTGAGCGACTTTGATTGACGGAAACTGCGTGGAGGCCCATCGTGTGTGGGGGGTGAGTGTGTGTGTGTGTGTGTGTGTTTATGTTTGTCCCCACTTCACCGTTTGACAACCGACGTTGCTTTGTTTACGTCCACATGTGTGTGTGTGTGTTCCACAATCGTAATAAACCAAAGCTTTATAATACATATATATATATATATATATATATATATATACATACACTATTCCTTTACTAATGATTTGCTTCGTATTTCAGATCATTACACTGTACGATTCCCTGAAGGGACCAGCATTGGGCATCAGCTAATCAAAATCAGCGCAACGGATAGGGACCATCCGAATATAGGGAACGATATAATCAAGTACTCCATTGTGAAATCAGGGGATAAGTTACCTTTTCACATTGACAAACAGTCGGGCACTATTTTTGTGGATTCAGTCTTGGATAGAGAAAACATTGAGAAATATAATTTTCAAGTGGAAGCCGTAGACGAGTCTCTTAGGACAGTTTGTGACATAACAGTAATTGTGACAGATATTAACGACAATCCGCCATATTTTAACCCAGCATCATACAGGTAAAAACGCTTGTAACTTATCTCCACAGTCTTCGCCTATTTATTTTCAAATGCATACATTTATTATTATCGTCAAACCACTCTTTGCGATCTTATAATCTGCAATACTTCTTTTAGACTTTCGTAAATCTTAATTTTGAAGACATCCTATTTAGTGCTGGCATATGAATTAAAGCTTTATTGTAGCTCTTGTCTGATAGCTTTTCCCCTTGACCTTTGCAATGTAAAGCCTTTTTAAGCATTGACAATTCTAATCTCTAATTTTAGGCCTTATTTTCAACATCATACGATTATAATACTTATCAAATTCTTTGCCTCTTAAACATCTCTCACACCATTTAAATATTTCCTTCTAGTGAGAATACTCACTTATGTGCCATTTCTTGAATTCTGAGTGTATTCAAGTTTTTCTGATGTCAGAACGTAAAGAGCCGGAGAAAAATGTAGCTAAGCATTTTGTCCACCGTGCTAACATTTCCACCAGCTCCAACTCGTCGTCTTATACATCACTATATACTCTTCAGAAATGCATTAATGCCCACATATTCACATTTCTCTTCTCTCTAAATCACATGTAGTATTATATATAATAAATAACCTTTTAGTGTTTTTTCAGTGCCACAGTTTCCGAAGTTGATTCTTTGGGTACCAAAGTCGTAGATGTACGTGCTTATGACAACGACACCGGATCGAATGCTATCATAACCTATTCAATTGTAGGTATGTGTAAATCTTTTTCTTTTCTTTTTTCCTTTTCTTATTTACGGCTAAGTTATTGTTGTATTCAGTATGGCGGTTCAATAAGTCATATATTCTGCATTTCTCCAATTTGAGCCAGTATATATACCTGTTGGGTATATATATATTTATACGTATGTATGTGTGTGTGTGTGTGTGTGTGTGTGTGTGTGTGTGTGTGTGTGTGTGTGTGTGTGTGTGTGTGTGTGTGCTTGTGCGTGTTTGCAGTACCAGGCAGTGGCTCTCATGGTTTCTGATCTTAATTGATTGGAAGTGTTAGCGTGTATATTGTTTTGTCTTGGTATAAAAGATGGGCTACTGCAAATATTCTGCTTAATACCACAGATTTGCTTGTCAGTTGTTTGACCTTAACCAGTTGAGCATGTCCCTTGGTGGCTGACGATATGTGCATCTCTGATCATTAACAGAAGTAGTGGGGGAGCATCATAGCCATGTGTTGAGAGGAATTCTTTGGGGTTTGAATGATTCACCTTTGGAAACGGGTGTTTTGCTCAACATCCTTAAACAAACCTTATTCAGGGACTTTTTAACTGGGATGGGCTACTCGACCTGAAGAAAATTCTAACTGGGCCCCACCTGCGAGGTCATGTACTGTTTATCTTGATATGAGATCACCATGTCGTGCACACATGGTTGTGATGCGCATGTGCCTGGTGTACCCTTATCAGACGGGTAGTCACGATGGGTATAATGGGCTTCGTATATTTTACCCCAGTGTCACTTTGATGGCATGGACTGCTCTCTCACTCAATAATAATAATAATATTAGGGAATAAATTCCAAAACCTACAG
>NC_069000.1:37225067-37226702 GCF_001194135.2 Octopus bimaculoides | reverse complement strand
ATAGTTATATACTCACAACAGAAGCTACGGACTTGTTCGGTGGAGATGGTGCTTTGTCTAGCACCGCTGTAGTTATTGTTCAAATTAGACCCGTGAACGAATTTCCACCCGTTTTTCAAAACCAGGCGTACTCTGTGGTTGTACAAGAAACGGTAACTATTGGAAGCATTTTACTTCAGGTATCAGCAACTGATGAAGATAAAGGTAATGATGGACAGCTTATTTATACCATGCCCAGCCACCAGTTATTTAGTTTAGAAAGAACAACTGGACAACTAAAATTAAAACATAGTTTAGATTTTGAAAAAACTCCACAGTTTATTTTGAATGTTACAGCAATTGACAAAGGAACGGTAGCGAAATCTGCAACAACAAAAGTGGTTATTAACGTAGAAAATGTAAATGAAGAAGGGCCGAAGTGTTTGGAAAATTTTATATCTGTGAGTGTTCCGGAAAACCAACAGATTGGTTCATCGTTTGTTTCTCTGTCTTGTAATGATAGCGACTCAGGTAGGTTTGGTGAGATTTCTTTTTCCATCATGAGTGTCAATGGGGTTATGAATAACGGACCGTTTGCTGTTGATAATAGCGGAAATTTGAAATTAATCACTTCCCTAGATTTTGAAAAATCTGAAAAAATACTCATACATATAGCAGTTCAAGATGGCGGCATCCCACCGAAAGATACAATAATCATAATCAGTGTACAGATAATCGATATCAATGAAGCTGCACCGGTTTTTGAGGATTTCAATACGACTATAACAATACCTGAGTCGGTATCCATTGGTACGGTTATTAGTAGGATTTCTGCCAGTGATGTGGACATTAAAGATTGCATTACTTATCACTTAACACAAACGAGCGAGAAATTTCAACTTGATTCGATTACTGGCGACTTGGAAGTAAAATCAAATCTAGACTTTGAAACCAAGAACATTTATTTACTTCCTTTAAAAGCTGTAGACAGTGGTCAGAACCCCAAGCCTCGTACATCAGAAATTACTCTAACAGTAATACTCACAGATATTAATGATTCGCCACCGGTGTTTTCACAAAATCTCTACACTAAAACTATCAGAGAGGATACCCCCATTGACAGTGTTTTAGTCACTTTAACAGTTTCCGACAACGATTCAAGTGAAAATGCTATCGCAAATTTTACTGTGATCGGTGACACAAAAAACTTTTTCCGTGCTTCCAGAGATAGCTCAGGCAATTGCAACATAATACTGACGTCGTTGGAAGGAGCTGACTACGAACAAAATACGTCACGAGTGTTTAAAGTAAAAGCCACAGACACTGGAGGTCTGTCGTCTGAGACAACTGTAATATTTCAAGTAAGTCACCTCTTTTTTTAAACTGATATAGATTACTAAAATTATTTAAACGAATTAATTTTTGAATTAATTCAAACGTAAATGTTATAAACATTTCATCGTATTGTGATCCCATGGAATGGCAAAGATACTATTCCGTCTCCAATTTCTGTAACACTCAACACTCAACACTCCATATTTTCACACACACACACATGAGGTTGTATATCGGAAATATCATCTATACATGCATACATACATACATGCATACATACATACATACATGTATATATATATATATATATATATATATGTA
>NC_069000.1:37222089-37224580 GCF_001194135.2 Octopus bimaculoides | reverse complement strand
ATATATATATATATATATATATATATATATATATATATATATATATATATACACAAATAAATGAGTGTGTGTGTGTGCATACATATATTACAGAGAGATAAGGGGAGGAAGATAGAAAGAACGGGAAGAAAAGCAATCAGATGAAGAGAAGTTACTTTCTTTTCCTTTCCCGCGGGTGCTGATATCGATTAAAGAATGGCATTGTGGGTAAATGTATTCCTTCACTCGTAGCAGCCTCCAGCTTGCGGCCATGCTGTGACTCATTGAAGCTCAACAGTTATTTGACAATTAATGCTATTATTTTTTTGTGTTTTGTTACTTTCAGATTCAGCCATTAAATGAACATGCTCCGGTTATTCTCAATCGCGCCCGGACGTTAACTGTCGACGAGAATTGCACTGCTGGTAGCCAGTTAACAGTTGTGAACGCCATAGATCCAGATAAAGGCAAAGATGGCCAAATACATTACAGATTGGTAAAAGACTTTGCGAAATTCACCATTGCTAGTAAGTCTGGAGAAATAATTATTCAAAACGAACTGGATAGAGAAGAGAGAGAATTTTATCAATTGGAAGTTATCGCTATTGATGAAGGCCAAGATCCGTCGGCTTTCAGTACAACGCTGACCTTAAGCATTCATGTCAATGACGTGAATGATAACAGGCCTTCGTGTCAGCAGGAACATTATTTCGTTCAAATTCGAGAGGATGAACCAGTAGGAACGGAAGTGCTTCATTTAGTGTGCTCTGATAATGATAAAGACCCAGCTAAGAAGAACAATGTCTTAACGTATGCAATTACCAGCGGAAACGAAAGAATGGCGTTTTCAATGAATTCCAGTAGCGGTTTGCTGAGTACTGTTACCTCCCTTGATCGAGAATCCGTGTCATCTTATGAGCTGTCCATTCAAGTGTCTGACAAGGGTTCGTCACCATTGTCAGTAGATTTGGTTTTACAAATTAGAATCGAAGGTATCTACTAATTGTTTTCTTGATTGAACTAATTCAAATTAATCCATTATTAAGATACAGCAAAACAATTTTCTTAAAATATATATCTTTCATATATATATATATATATATATCTTTTATCTTTTACTTGTTTCAGTCAATAGACTGAGGTCATACTGGGGTCAACGCCTTGAAGTATTGTAGTCGAACAAATCGACTCCACCACTGACTTTTTTAAGCCTGGTACTTATTTTATCGAATTCTTTTCCTGAACTGCTAAGTTACGGGGCTGTAAACATACCAACACCGGTTGTCAAGCAGTTGGGAGGACAAACACTCGCGCGCGCGCGCACATACACATATATATAGAGAGAGAGAGATAGATAGAT
This sequence comes from Octopus bimaculoides, assembly GCF_001194135.2. Classification (NCBI taxonomy): domain Eukaryota; kingdom Metazoa; phylum Mollusca; class Cephalopoda; order Octopoda; family Octopodidae; genus Octopus; species Octopus bimaculoides. The sequence continues at coordinate 37,223,241 of NC_069000.1, read as the reverse complement.
AGATATGACGGGCTTCTTTCAGATTCCGTCTACCAAATCTACTCACAAGGCTTTGGTCGGCTCGAGGCTATAGTAGAAGACACTTACTCAAGGGGTTATGCAGTGGGACTCAACCTACAACAATGTAGTTGGGAAGCAAACTTCTTACCACATAGCCACACCTGCGTATATACGTATATAAAAGAATGAAAGGTCCTTCCCGAGCCATAGGCTCATAAGACCGGTTTCTCGGATTCTGTGATGTCTATATTTATCCCATTGGACGGGGACGTCGGTCTGTTGTAAGATTCTCATTTGTGGTAGCTGCTAAGTGGATTGGAGCAACGTGAACAGAAGTGTTTTGCTCAAGAACACAACGCAGACGTAGGTGGCAAAAATGAGCAGTACCTGTACCTCAAAAGGCCAGCCTTGCCACACTCTGTGTCACTCTCTGAATCACGCTGAATCTCCCTGAAAACTACGCTAAGGGCACACGTGTCTGCGGAGTGCTCAGCCACTTGCACATTAATTTCATGAGCAGGCTGTTCGTTGATCGCATCAACTGGAACACTTGTCGTCGCAACCGATGGAGTACCGCCTGTATTTTCACCCCTAAATTACTCCGCATTCGTGTCTAAGAATACAAGTGTTAATAGCTCCCTTCCTAATCTGGTTAAATACTTCTATATTTTGGTTAAATACTGGGGTTGATATAATCGATTATACATCCCAGCAAAATGTATGGGCTTGAACTGGTGTTAGAAAGTGTTATTGTGTGAAACCTAACGAAGGCGACAAGGTGACAGAATCGCTGGCGTGCCGGACAAAATGCTAAGCGACATTTCTTCCAGCTCGTTACGTTCTGAATCGAAATTTGGCCGGGTTCGACTTTTTTTTTTCTACTCTCGGCACAAGGCCCGGAATTTTGGGGGAGGAGGCCAGTCGATTAGATCGACGCCAGTACGTAACTGGTACTTAATTTATCGACCCCGAAAGAATGAAAGGCAAAGTCGACCTCGGTGGAATTTGAACTCAGAACGTAACGGCAGACGAAACACCGGTAAGCATTCTGCCCGGCGTTGCTAACGTTTCTACCAGCTCGTCGCCTTTCGATCCTCTCAGAATCGATAAAATCAGTGCCAGTTGAACACTGGGATCGATATAAACGTCCAA
>NC_069000.1:37212855-37221591 GCF_001194135.2 Octopus bimaculoides | reverse complement strand
GTTGCTTTTCACTTGTTTCGGTCTTTCACTTTTGTGGGGAGGGGGACAATCGATCACATCAACCCCAGTACTTGACGGGTACTTAATTTATCGACCCCGAAAGGAAGAAAATAATAATAATAATAATAATAATAATAATAATAATAATAATAATAATAATAATAATAATAATAACAGCAACAACAATTAGAAAAGAAGTCGATAAAATAAAGTAACAGTATTATATTGCTATTGAATTAGTCGGTATCATCATCATCATCATCATCATCATTTTTGTGAAGTTAAATACATAAGCGCTATTACATAAGAAAAGCATGGATATAATTAACAGTTTAAATAAATATATTTGCAGGTTCTATTTTCTATAGTATATTATCCGGAAATATTAAAAACCAATTCATGCTTGATTCTGTGAGCGGCGAATTGCGACTTCTGATAGGTTTGGACCGAGAAGATATATCATCATACGACTTATTAATACAAGCCTCCGATAAAGGTTTCCCGCCTTTGAAGACTCTCTGTCACGTGACCTTTACTGTCCTTGATATCAACGACAATGCACCCATTTGTACTTCCTCGTATATTAAGGTAATTTTGGCCGAAAACAAGCCTCTGGCTTCTGTTGTTACCAATGTTGAATGCAACGATGAAGACAGTGGGTCGAATGCTATTGTTTCTTACAAAATCATCTCTGGCAACCACGAAAACTCATTTGCCATTGATGGCCAAACGGGAATGATAACAGTGAAAAAGAATTTAGATGCCGAAAGAAATCAATCTCTTTTACTCGGAATTGAAGCTTCCGATGGGTTTTATAAATCGGAAGTCAGAGTAGACATTTCTATCTCCGATATCAATGAGACTCCACCACAGTTCCAGCCACCAGGCCCTTACAAGGTATCGATATCAGAAGACAGTGCAATAGGATCAACAGTTTTCCAAGTGACCGCTATAGATGAGGATGTGACATCGACTTCCGTCTTATATTCCCTGTCGACAACCCAAAATTCAGTGTTCATCATCGACCGAAAGACTGGTATTATACAACTAAACAGCCGACTTGACAGAGACACAAAATCTCTGTACATACTTCAGGTGGAAGCCAGCGATAATAGTCCGCGTCAACCGCTCTCTCAAACAGTTGATGTCAGTGTGGTTGTTACCGATGTGAATGACAACTATCCCCAATGTTTCCCTCCATTTTTGTTTTCACTCCTGGAAACTACACCGTTTCCGTTGGATATAAGTCAACTTAACTGTCAAGATAAAGATCCCTCGTCACCGGAACTATCTTACAGAATAGAAAATGCAAACGAGGCAGAAATGTTTCGCATTGATGAAAAAACAGGGTTGGTGCAGCTTGTAAAAGCTCTTGACTACGAAAGAGCCAAAATACATATACTGAGAGTCAATGTCAGCGATAATGGCGTACCCAGGCTTTTGACGAAAGTCTTGATAACAATAGAAGTCCGTCCTGTTAACGACAACGCTCCAACTTTCTCACCGTTTTTCGTGCGAAGGGTAAGTGTCGAAGAAAATGTGCCTCTTGGAATTAGTTTGCTAAAAGTTAACGTTAAAGACGCTGATGTCGGAGAGGATCACGGTCTTGTGAGCCTGTCGATCGAAGCAGGAGATCAATATGGAAACTTCTATATTGATTCTAAATCAGGCTCGCTGTCTCTGATCAGGTATTTAGACCGGGAGACGAAAGCCATATTCAACTTGACAATTATCGCCAGAGACTGTATTCATGACATTGGAGTTCCATTGACGTCAACAACGACTTTGATCGTTTCTGTTATGGATGTTAATGATAATTATCCGCAATTTAGCCAAAACAGTTTCCTTTTAAAAGTAAATGAAAATGCCAAACCCGGCAGTAAACTTCTGACGTTTCAAGTTCAAGATGAAGATACTGGCCTAAGAGGAAAAACTACTCTAGCTATCGTAGAAGGTAATGAGAAAAATATATTTTCTATAATCAACTCCCATCTTCTGCTCCACAGAAACCTCGATTATGAAACAAAACCGTTTTTTCGGTTGAAAATAAAAGCTAGTGATAGAGGCAGCGAACCGTTATCTTCCTTTTGTCACGTTAATATCGAAGTGATACCCCGAAATGAATTCTCACCAGCGTTTTTAGAAAAGAACTCGAGTTTGGTGTTGAGGGAAACCGTTCCGGTTGGAACGATTGTCTGTAAGGTCAATGTAAGTGATAAAGACGGGAGTTTAAACGGTGTTTTGAATTTTTCTATCATTTCTTCTACGCCATTAAACGCACCTATATCTGCGTTCGAACTAGACCAAAAGTCTGGTGAAATTAGTCTTGTGTCTAAACTGGACTTTGAAACAATGCCTGACATATTCAACCTTGTCGTGAAAGCCACTGATCAAGCAGAGTCTGATGATACTCCGTTCTCCAGCACCTTAATACTCTCAGTAACAATTTTGAATGAAAATGATAACCCACCGATATTCACTCAAAATTCTTTTAGTTTCGAAGTTAGAGAGAATAGTCCACTTGGTATCTACATTGACCAAATCACAGCTCGAGACATGGACTCTGGATCGTTTGGAAAAATCAACTACACTATTGTAGACAATACACATGACTTCGGAATAGATCCTCTGGATGGAAAGCTTTACCTGAATTCAACTTTAGATTACGAACAGAAACAATTGTATTTTTTAACAGTGGAGGTTCGAGACGAAGGATTCCCGTCACTGAGTGCTACATGTTTAGTCAAAATAGCAGTGATAGACGTCAATGATAATGCACCTGCGTTTCCTCTAAGTGAACAGTCTGTGACAGTTATTGAAGATGTTGCACAAGACACAGTCATATTCAAATTACATTCAAGCGATGCCGATTCCTTTAAATCTGGTAACAACCAAGTACAATACAAGTTATTTGAAAGCTTTCCTTCGAGAAATTACTTCTCTATAGATGCGTTCAGCGGAGAGATACACATAAAGCAACGACTGGACCGAGAAACCATACCACGGTAATAATTATTTGTTTTTATCAATACACTATATAGTGTAATATTACATTTATCACTACTGCTGGACAATTTCCGCCTGCTACTGATGTATATTTGTGTTATTTAACACAGTACGTCCATAAGAGATATTATCTGCTAACGAATATCGCAGTATGATACACAGATGGCTATTTTAATCTAATAATGCTTTTGTTATATATAATGACTTTATCATGTACGAAATAATACATCTAGTAGTATCTAAGTGACGTCGTCCTCCATGTAGCCGTGTCTACTTGAAGAAGGTATCGACAAACGGCTCTCATGTCCTCAGCTAAAGTCACCGAAGTAACAGTACCTATCATAGGAAATAGAATCCTCAAACATACATTTCTTTTAAATTCTTTAGCACCATAATTTTTTATTCAAACTTTCTCTCCAATCTCATGGAATTCCATTCCAGCCTGCGTCTTTCTTTCTTTCTTTCTTTCTTTCTTTCTCTCTTCTTTATTTTTTTCCCTGAAGACGTTAGCTTACAAATATTCAAGATAAACGTATACTGCGATAATAATGGACACTGTCTCACCTCTCTTTATCAAGCATTTAAAATGGCTTCATTCGCAAGTAGATATTTATAAATTTCTTTCGGTAAATACGACAAGGCAATTTTGAACATACAACCTATTATCTCCTCAGTTATTCTGTTACACATAATGAGTTCTTGTTTGTTTGTTAGTTTGATTTTTCTAGCATCATTAACGGTGTAGACGAAGCAAAATTGCTTTTTAACTGCCAATAGAACCCACTTAACAGATTCGATTCATGCGGAGCTTAAATCGTTATCCATAATACTGTGTCTTTTTGCCTATTTTGTTATTCATTTTTATTGGTTTGCTCTGACGTAAAACGCTGTACCCAGGACTTCCGAAACAAGAATAAACAAGCTCTTATCACAATGTCAGAAGATGTTTAATCCCAGGTTAACCCTGATCAAGCATAACTAGGATCAAAATTGTAACCAGCGGTAAACACCCCTGTCCTCGGTGTAACAAGAACCACTACTGATGATAATGTACGTTATCCAGGGTCTCCTTTCTATTTTTGTTTCAAGTCAGTAGAGTGTGATTGAAGGGAGACTTGACTGCTATTTCTAACAGGTGGAACGTCATTAGAAGATGCAAGTCTCTATCGGCTTGCATCTTTTACAGAAGATAAGGGTTCCAGGATGACAACTCGAAAGGTTAGCGTCTCGCATTCAGTGACTTATCGACAAGACAACGTAGCTTCTGTGGCAAAATTTGATCTCATATTCAAGGATCATTAACAGAACTTCAATATCTTTATCTCCGGTGTACATAAGCAGTATTAAATTAAAATAACCTTCTATGCATCATATTTAATGTATATACACAGCTGGCAGGCACAATACTACGATTTTCGTCCGATAGCGGACTATTTTAATTTAATGCAGCTTTGTGGGCAACATATTTTTTATTCAGCCCAGCGGCTATTCGCAATATTGAATGTATTGTGCACTCTTTCTTATATATCGGTGATGACAAATCTTGTCAAGGCAAGTGGCTGCGAGTTCAGGTGATTGACAAGGCCCAAGAAGGCTGAAATTCATCTGGTGTTCTCATTTACCTCTGTCGGCACAATTTTTCGTCTCTCCCCGGAGACAAGATGTTTATCTCGGACTAAAATAGCAGTATCTTGCCTCTCAACGGTGTATATACACCACGTATCGTATATAGATAGTTATCTTTATTTATTTAAACATACTCTAAGAGAAAATTTATTGTGCTTTTTCCTCTCTGTTTTTTTTTCCTTTTTCTGTTTCTCTGTAGACACAAACTGATAATTTTGGCCGTCGACCAAGGTTCACCACAGTTAAGCGGGACAACCACTTTAACTGTAATTGTAGAAGATGTCAATGATAATTCTCCTGTCATTAAAGGTGATTATAAACGAAGAATACCTGAAGATACGTTACCAGGTTCGTTGGCGTTCAAGATTTCGGCTTTTGATGCAGACATCGGGATCAACGCAGCATTGTCTTTTGAAATAGTTGATGGTAACACAAATTCTGATTTCGAAATTGACAAATCTTCCGGGTATTTGTTTGTAAATAATACTTTAGACAGGGAACAGCGTAGCACGTACAGGTGAGGAAGCAAATAAGCTTTGTTTATTTAATTTTATTTTCTTTCTATGCTATCGAGATACGACAGAGGATAAGGATAATGAAATGCTGGATTAAATACATTATAGAATGTGATTATGCCCTTTTCAATTCTAAGTTCAAATCATACCTTCGTAACCATTTTATCAGCTGAAGTAGTAAAGAGGGTAACAAAATACATTGCAGTATTTAGTTATGGCCATTTGCGTTGCGAGTTCAAATCCTGGTGAGGTGTAAACTTTCCCTTTGTAGTCTTCCAGGATTAGGGAGAATAAAGAACTAGTTATATACTGAGGTTCATAAAATCGTCTCTACTCTCCTCACCCCCAAATATTATTATTATTATTAGTAGTAGTAGTAGTAGTAGTAGTAGTACAGCAGTGAGCTGGTAGAATCGTTAGCACGCCTCACAGAATGCTTATCTTTTTACGACAATAGGAAGATATTTTAAGATTTGTTTGCTATTTCTAGTAGGTCCAACAAAGACTGAGTTCTGTTTTGTTTATCCTGATGCTAGAAATTTTTCTCTTCACCAAATGTCTTCTCTTTAAGGCTGCGAATAAGTGTTACAGACCAAGGCCTTGAAGTACAAAGACAGGGTTTCAACACGGTCGAAATTATCGTAACTGACATCAACGACAACACTCCGGTCTTTCTAAACAACAGTTATACGTTTACTATATCCGAGAATCTACCGAAAATGACTCCAGTCGGTAAAATAGATGCGGTAGATGCTGACGAGGGATCAAACGCTGCCTTGAAATTCAGAATTTTCTACATGCTTCAAGGCCCTGGTGACTTCGTAATGGATTCTGGAAGTGGAATTATATCTACGAAGAAGGAACTTGACCGGGAATTAGTGCCGATTTATAGGTTATGGTGTGAAGTTTCTGACAGTGGTACTCCTTCATTATCAGGTACTCAACACTATTATTTCCATTTTGTTTTTTTAAATATATTTTATAATTTTTATTTCATGCATATAGGCGCAGGCGTGGCTGTGTGGTAGGAAGCTTGCTTCCCAACCACATGGTTCCGGGTTCAGTTCCACTACGTGGCACCTTGGGCAAGTGTCTTCTACTACCCGAGTTGACCAAAGCATTGTGAGTGGATTTGGAAGACGGAACTGAAAGAAGCCAGTAATGTGTGTGTGTGTGTGTGTGTGTGTGTGTGACTGTGTCTTTGTGCCTGTGTTTATCCCCACCATTGCTTGATAACTGATGTTGGTGTGTTTACGTCCCTGCAACCTAGCAGTTCGGCAAAAGGGATCACTAGAACAAGTACTAGGAAAGAATAAGCCTGGCGTCGATTTCTTAGACTAAGGCGGTGCTGCAGCATGACCGTAGTCAAATGACTGAAACATATAAAAGAATAAAAGAATGGGAAAGACTTGCATGGGATAATTCTATTTTACAATTAAGTACCAGTTGCGTACTGGGGTCGATCTAATCGACTTATTTCCGCCTCCAAAAGTTCATATATCGCATTTGATACATGTTTTATTCTTGTTTCACGCGTCCATGCTTTCTTACGCAAGGATAACTCATAGATAAATACCAAATCCTATCTTTTCAGCCTTTACTGAAGTAAGAATCGTGGTTTTGGATGAAAACGATAACGAACCGATCTTCGACAAGACCTCATATTCAGTAAGAATACTGGAGAATACACCAGTTGGAAGTACAGCAATGGAGTTGAATATCATTGATTTAGATATCAATAAAGCCGGCAAAATTACACTTCATTTCTCATTAAATAGCAATGACCTCGATGCTGCTAAATACTATTTTGAGATCGTGTATCAACCCCCGAGACTCGTTTTACGGAGATCCATTGATCGCGAAAAGTTAGATAATTTCGATTTTATACTAACTGCCCAAGATGGCGGCGTACCTTCACTGTCAAGCGAGGCTTCCGTCAGCGTACATATTGATGACGTAAATGACAATCGACCGCATTTTTCGCCGGTGTTTTTCAACCAAGAAGCATCGCGTGATATTTCGTGTGAAAAGGTTTTGACTCGGGTATCTGCAGTTGACCAGGACCTAGGAGACAACGGTCGAATCTCTTATTATTTTGTTCAAAATAAATACAACTACGTATTCGAAATCAACGACGTTTCAGGTGAGTAAAGAATACTTTGACCAAATTGTTGAAACTCAAAAATACTTAGAAGTTCTCTAACGTATTTAATAGTATCACTGAGGCATAAGAAGACATGACATTACCTCCTCCAATCAGTCTGCAGTGCTCTGTCTCCGCAGATAAGAGAAGGTATCAAAATTTGTTGACTTCAGTTATATCTACAGTCAAATAAGAACAGTAAGAATGGACTTAGAATTCAAGTTGTTTAGCTCCTGGTCAGCCTTCATCGCTCAGACCCATGGCCCAAACCGAGATCATCTGAGTTCTTCATTTAATGTGCCCTCATTCTCAATCGCAGGATGTAATTTGACGAATGTTTGGCTGTTATTTCTAGTAGGTCAAGGGAACACATATAAGCGCTCTCTTTAGTTTAATAGACAGACTTTTGTTCATATCAGCGAGTCATTTAGATTACTGGGTTATTATCAATTTTAAACTTGTGATTCTCAGATCAAATTGATTCGATGAAAATACAGCCATATTATTGTTCTAAAGAGTTTGTGAAACTTACTCGGCTACAAGCAGGATAAGTCAACTTCTATTGGTAAGTTTGTTCTTTTGAGGCATGATCATTTAAAACATGGTTCCATAATCAGGAATATTAGATTCCAAAATTACGAAACCATTGCATTATATTCAACACTCATAATTCAACTCAGTCTTCGTGGCTGAAATAGATACAACCAACAAGCCTGGCTACAATGGAGGATTACAAGATTACAGGATTACATCGACCTCAGCACTCAAATGGTACTTATTTTATCAACACTGAAAGGATGAAAGGTAAAATCGACCTCGGCGGAATTCTAACTCAGACCGTTAAGACGGACAAAATGCCGCTAAACATTTTGCCCAGCGTACTAACGATTCTGCCAGCTCGCCGCTTTCGCTTTTAATTTAATAATAAGTCTATATATCGTCGTTATATCTTACAAGTATTTTCCTTCTTTTATTCATTTGTTTATTTATATTTCTCTTCGTGGCAGGAGAAATAAAGATGCAGATGAAGGGCTGGAAGAACAAATATATCATGATTATCAAGGCTAAAGATTGGGGCATTCCGCAGCTTGTATCTGACAACAGTGCCACATTACGACTCGATACTTTCAATCCGTCAGAGGCTTTAGTGTCAATATATCTTGACATCAGTCTCGATGATTTCAACCTAAAGAAGAAGCTGTTCACGAATCTGCTAACAAGCCTAATTCAAGTTGTGTACCCAACGGGAAAGTTTAAGATTTGGTGTGTCCAGGAGATTGAGCCAGTTACTGGACAAGCTATCACGGCAAAAAGAAGACTTACTGCGGATGAAAGGTAAAAGTGACAAGAATGATTTAACTAGTTATTTAGCAATAAACATATCGTTCCCTATTTTTTGTTCTGGCTACATATATATATATATATATATATATATATATATATATA
>NC_069000.1:37207161-37209610 GCF_001194135.2 Octopus bimaculoides | reverse complement strand
CACACAATGCGTTTGCAGTACCAGTGCTGATCCCAACATCTGAGATACTTGATTGGTCTTTAGAGGAAATCCTCTCCATAGCTATCAAAACCCGCAAAATCCTGAAAACAACTGGGAACTTCCACAGAAACGGTGATGTTGACAGGCTCTACCTAAGAAGAAATCAAGGTGATAGAGGCCTGAGGTCAGTGCAGACGGCCTTTGAATGCTGTATGGTATCAGTCAGGCAGCACCTGCTAAACAACAGCAGCAAAAATAAATATATTAATGCAGCCCTGAAAAGTGAAGTGAGCAACATTGTACGAATTGGCAGTGAAATCCTCAAGAAGCACTCTCTTCCTGATGATCTCCTACACAGCCCCAAAAGAGCTGGACTCTCTTACCTCAGAGACGACCTGGATGGAAAGCACTCAGCATACAAAAAAAAAAAAGACCATGTATGGGTATGTTGCCCGGAAGCTTGAAGAAGTTAGAATTGACACGAAGCGCAGCGTCTCTTGGACACAAGACCGCTACATCACATTACACTTTCAAGGCTATGCGTATGCAATCCAGGAACAAGAGATTACCATAAAGTACCTGGTGAACAAGAGAGACGCTCTTGTAATCCCAAGGTACAACCGCATGTGTAGGCTGTCGTGTTTCTGTGGAAGACATTACGGATGTGATTAACAGCTGTCCTAAAATGTTGTCACGGTATCCGCAAAAGAAAAAATCTGTCCTGAAATAAACATAGAAAATTCTTGTTGTGGAATACATTTATAAACACCAACTCAAGGAATACTGGTGGAATATTCCCATCAAAACTTCTGTCAAATGTACCGCTTAGGTATGTCCCTTAGTGGCTGACAATACGTACGTCTCTAATCAAGAGCAGTAATGGGGGGAGCATCATATAGCCATGTGTTGAGAAGGAGTCTTTGAGGTTTGAATAAATGTAACAAAAGCAAAGTTTAAAGCAAATATAAGTCATTTCTCATACCTTCTAAGGGTCAGCAAATAGGAATTAACAGTCCCTACCCAAAGACAAAAATCGTATTACACAATGTAATTCGTAAATTTGAATCTGTGACAGAAATCATTTTTTTTTTTCGTACGTTTTGGGGTTTCTTTATTATTATTTCTTTTATTATTATTATTATTCTTTTCAGGTCCGGTCTGGGATGATTTCAATATATTGGATATACAACCATACAACACGGACGTAAAACTGTGGTCTGAAACTTCAACAGGAAAAATTACAATTGCGTTTATTATAGTTTTCCTTCTGGTTTTAATGATCGTCTTATTTTTTTTATTTCGTCAATACAAACGAATGAAGAAGAAAACGTAAGTGTATATACGAGTTAAAGATTCTGCTTGGACCATAAAAGCAACCCTCCACAATGTTCAGGATTGCTTAAGATCTCAGAACGAAACCTATTTTTCCCCTTAAGTTCTATCATTCATTTATCTGTGATTCATTTAACCCGGTGGGTTTGTTTTTTTTTAAACTAAGCATCCGGGATAAACGAGGATAGATGTATCAGAAGTATAAAACTGCCTGTTTGTATTCTGTTATTCCATTCTGTTCGATTTTTATTTTTCAGAACTGTTATTCCAGTGACGACAGCTATTGACGCAAACAAGAAAGGAACAGACAAATCACACTTGTTAAATGTTTCTGGTAATTTCATTTCTCTATTGTCAACCAGCTGTAGAAGGATGGAGGAAACTGATGAGAGCAGTGGTTCTCTACTGATGTCCATATTACCCCTGGGTGGGGGGAGGTTCATATAAGCCTTATTTAGGGGTGGGGCCCACGCTAGCAAAATAGTAAATTGGATATCGACAGTCGTAGGCGTAGGAATGGCTGTGTAGTAAGTAGCTTGCTTATCAACTACATGGTTCCGGGTTCAGTCCCGCTGCGTGACACCTTGGGCGAGTGTCTTCTACTATAGCTTCGGGCCGGCCAAAGCCTTGTGAGTGGATTTGGTAGACGGAAACCGTCGTATATATGTATATATATGTATGTATGTGTGTATATATGTTTGTGTGTCTGTGTTTGCCCCCCAACGTCACTTGACAACTGATGCTGGTGTGTTTATGTCCCCGTAACTTAGCGGTTCGGCTAAAGAGACCGATAGAATAAGTACTAGGCTTCCAAAGAATAAGTCCTGGGGTCGATTAGCTCGACTAAAAGGCGGTGCTCCAGCATGGTCACAGTCAAATGACTAAAAAAGGAAAAGAGGAAAAGAGTAAAGTAGTATTTTAAGTGTCCATGTAAAGCAGTGATTCTCAAACAGGGACAAAATGACCCGGAGATGTTCATATAAGATTTTGTTGACTTTTGCGTTTGATGAACGGAGGTTGTTAAGGCGTCGACTCATGTGCGACCCAAAGAGGATTTCTCTGTCTCACTGGTGTGGGAGTTTTCCGTGAAGGACATGACCGTTGCAACTTCATTCAA
>NC_069000.1:37205757-37206873 GCF_001194135.2 Octopus bimaculoides | reverse complement strand
GTGGAAGGTGTTTATAAGCCATTTAAAATAACACACAAAATCCGTTAGATTCACTTCAATGTTGAAGTGAATCTAACGGATTTTGTGTGTTATTTTAAATGGCTTATAAACACCTTCCACGCTGCAATTGTTTATATATATATATATATAGAGAGAGAGAGAGAGATATATTTGGTCATATATGCTCATCCATTCATCTGATAATACGTTGAGGTAGAGTTGTGCGACTTCTTTGGATATGTATTCTAGGATATCAGACAAGGAATATTGTTCAACGCGCTGCCTTCCAAGTCTTATGATGTTATCAGCCTCATATATACAAACTTGGTCAAAGGATACACTTCGACACTTGGTGGTTAAAAGATGTTGCTGAAGAGATATGATACGACATGCAAAGGCATTTTGGATCGATGTTAAGCCTCTGCCGATCTACATCACTGTTTATGCGGAAATTATGTGTGCTTGTTAGTATTTTTCACGTTTTCACATCAACAGCTCAGGTCTCTTCAAATGTCCAATCAAGCAGCCCAAATGTTGGTATGAGTACTGGCACTGCAAACACATTGTGGGCCACTATCTTATTGAATGCAGAGACTTCTAAGGTCCAAATTTTCTTTACTCGACTGTAATATTCTTTCGTGATACGTGTTTTGTTACAACTGTCATTGTATGTATGTATGTATGTGTTTGTCTTTATTTCTTCTTCTGTTCTCATTTATTTTGGTTCCATTTTTCCTTTTTCCATTTTCTACCATAACATTTGTATTCATATAAGTTTTTTTTTGGGGGGGGGGCAGATATTTTGTATTTTGTTATTGTTGTGAAAAACAAAGACGTGAGCAAAACTGACAAATACAAATTAAAAACTAAGAGTATTGAACAACGACGCCTCCAATACTTCTATAGTTTCACTTTCTAATTTTTTTTTCTTTCTCTTCTCCACCAGGAAAAAATAAAAACATACTGAAAGACGGCAATACCTCAAAAAACGTAAGTAGCAGAACTTGTATGCTTGTATGTGTATATGCATATATGCGTGTGTGTAAGAAAGAAAGAAAGAAAGAAAGAAAAAAAGAAAGAAATTGAGAGAGTCCATCTGCATGTGTGTATGTATAT
>NC_069000.1:37203455-37205303 GCF_001194135.2 Octopus bimaculoides | reverse complement strand
TGTGTGTGTGTGTGTGTGTGTGTGTGTGTGTGTGTGTGTGTGTGTGTGTGTGTGCCTATTAGAGGAAGGAAAACATCGTCTGCTGATTTCGTTTTTCTACCGAAGTGGAAAAAGAAATTGTCTATTGATACTAGGACACTAACGTATTACCGACAACTGCTGTAGAAAATAAATCTAGATAAACTGGTCGCAGTGTGGAACTGTCTTTGCACAGAGGTACAACCTGAATACTATCTTCTCATTTCAACTAACTTAGATCTTTTACTCCGTCACCCCAATTTTAACTTTTCACACTATCTATACCACCTCTCTCATTAGCTTTCTTGTGTCTCTTCCCACATCACCTTCTCTACAATGATTTTATATCCACTCTTTGTCTCCGAAAAAGGACAAATGACCGAAACGTTAAATTATTTCACTTTTCACAGAAGCTAACAGGACTCACTTTTTCTTATTCAAAACTAAACTAAATATCTATTGCAGATGGTGTCCACTAACAGCATTAGAATCCACTCTATGACAATAATTCGAACCAAGATCATACTCAAGTATTTGAAGTTAGACACAAGAAAACTAAAGAACAAATTGAAGAGTGCATGTTTTTTAAAAGCACACAAAAAAAAAGAAAACGACAAACACCCCACCGAGTTAAACGATCTCAAATTGTGGCACAATGGCACAATTTTCTAGAGAAGGGGCTTGCCCTTGTCGATTACGACCCACCGAAAGGATGAAAGGCAAAGACGGTCTTGGCAGCCTTTGAACTCAGAACGCAACAAGTAATGCCGGCGTTGCTAACGATTCTGCCGACACGCCGCCTTCGACGCTTCTAATAAAAAGCAAATATTTGTTTATATTTACACACACACACACACACACACACACATGTATACATGTGTTTGTATGTACATAAGTATCTATCTATCTATGTATTGTATGATAAAAATTAAGAAGGTATTTTCTCGAACGCGGAGTTGCCGTTAGAACAGCAGAAATACTGGGTAAATTACCCTTACATGGCGGAAAAACTTGTCAACAATCTCATGGCTTTACCCCTACCCTTTATCCTAAAGGATAAGGGGTAAATCGATATCACCGACCTCAGTGTTTGAGTGGTACATATTTTATTGACTTCGAAAGGCTGAAAAGCAAAATCAACCTCGGCGGTATTTGAACTCAGAACGTAAAGAGCAGGAAGATACGCCGCTAAGCATTTTGTCCAGCGTTCTACCGATTCTACCAGTCTGCCACCTTTCTTGCAAAATAAAATGGTTCCAAATTTTGGCACAAGGCCAGCAATTTTAAGGTTAAGGGAAAGGATAAGTCAATATCATCAACCTCAGCGCTTGACTGGTACTTTTTTATCGATCAAGTAAAGTTGACTTCGGCAGGATTTGAACTCAAAACGTAAAGAGCGCTAAGTATTTTGTCCGGAGTGAAGGAGCATCTCCACAAGATTCCACCCGTATGTTAGCAAAGGGGTCAGATTTTGTCCGGAGTGAAGGAGCATCTCCACAAGACTCCACCCGTATGTTAGCAAAGGGGACAGATTTTGTCCGGAGTGAAGGAGCATGTCCACAAGACTCCACCCGTATGTTAGCAAAGGGGACAGATTTTGTCCGGTGTGAAGGAGCATCTCCACAAGACTCCACCCGTATGTTAGCAAAGGGGACAGATTTTGTCCGGAGTGAAGGAGCATCTCCACAAGACTCCACCCGTATGTAAGCAAAGGGGACAGATTTTGTCCGGAGTGAAGGAGCATGTCCACAAGACTCCACCCGTATGTTAGCAAAGGGGACAGATTTTGTCCGGTGTGAAGGAGCATCTCCACAAGACTCCACCCGTATG
>NC_069000.1:37199391-37202236 GCF_001194135.2 Octopus bimaculoides | reverse complement strand
GGTGTTGTTGGTGGTGGTGTTGGTGGTGGTGGTGGTGGTGTTGGTGGTAGTAGTAGTAGTAGTAGTAGTAGTAGTAGTAGTAGTAGCAGCAACAGCAGTAGTAATAGGCGGAGGTGCAGGAGGAAAGGAGGAGAAGGTAGAAAGGAAGAAGACGAGGAAGAGAACGGTGAGGAAGTGGAAAAGGAGAAGGAAGAAGAAAAGGAGGAGGAGAGAAAAATGTAGAAGCAGAGAAGAGGCTATTGACCTTAACCACAGGTCATTTCTGATTATGCAGATCTATGATCAAGCTACATACCAACTGTGCCCATCGCGTCATATTTTCATATACAGTATATCCACGACTACATAGGACGATGTGTATGTATATGTAGAGAAGATGGGCCAAAAACCACGCACCAGCACATTTTGATATTTTATTTGTATTTTTGGGGATTGAACCTGAGACGACATGGTTGCAATCGAGTTTCTTAACCACACGCACACATGCTTTCATACAATTCTTTCTTCAGTATTCGATTAAAAATCAAGTGAGAATTGTGAATTTTCGAATTGTTGAATAGACTACTTGTCTTCTGATTATATTGTGTGTGTGTTTACTTCTGTCACGTCACGTCTTCCTTCTATTTCAGACAAATATTAAAAGAATTCATTTTGATGATGATTTCAGCTTGAGAAGTTTCTTTTCTGGAAGGACAATTGATCCAGGTAACTATATTAACTTTACTTTGGAAGGCAGCGATGTCGCAGAACCGCTAGACCGTCGGAAGATGCGATTTCTTCCTACACACTACTTTCTAGTTTTAAATTCTACTGAGGTCGACTTTGTTTTTCATCCTTCCAGGGTTAATATAATTGACTATCCCATGCCCCTTAAAAAATTTCAGGTTCTTTACCTATAGCGAAAAGGATTATTATTATTAATTTTTTTCTTTTTTTCTTTTTTTTTTTTTTGTAAAGGTGAGCAGGCAGAATCGTCAGCACGCTGGGCAACATGCTTGGTGGTATTGGCATTTCGGTACTTTTTGGTTATCTCACCCCCATTAAAAAATTGCCATTAAGAAATTGGGTTTTCTCCTCACTAAAAAATCGAGTTAAAATGGCGACAAGAGATTGGATTAAAAGAGTTAGATCCTTTTGATTCAATACTTCAACACATTGTTGACCTTTGACCTCCTCAATAGGAATGGTAGGATTTGTTATAAAAATATTATCAGATTCAATAAGATCTTTAATTTTTTCAGCTTTCATGTTTATTAATTTCAATTTTTTGTTTGTTTTATTGAGGATTAAACTATTTTCTTAGTTGAGGGAGACAGCCAAAAGTACCGATATTTCTCGTAAAACGGGAGGAGATAACCTAATTTTTTACTGGGGTGAGACAACCAAAAAGTACTGGCATTTCTTCTCGCTTAACGTTCTGAATTCAAATTCCGCTGATGTCAAACACTGGTACGCAACTTTTTATTCAAATCCGCAGCTTCTAGCAATGATTCCAGGACTAATGCAAGGGAGACAAAATTTAAGATTTTCTTATACGTTGTCTCCCATGATCTATATATTTATTTATCCCCAAATCCCGTACAGTCTCGTGTAGCTTCGTGTATTCTCATCCAAGATGAAGACGATTACCAACATTCTATGTGGAAAACTTGATAATTGTTGAGAAATTGCTTTCAGCATGAAGCACTAAGTGTTACAGCGTATCATCAGACTTTAAACCTGTTGCTAGAGAGGGTATAGACCAACAGGTTTAGGGTCTGATACGTTGTAAAGCTAAGCGCTTTATGGAAGTGAAACCCAGGGTAATCCATAGAGCGGCCTGATCTAACTTTACATACTATAGTGCTCTATAACTTCGAGTGTACTTTTTCGGATTTATGACTTACCAACGATATATATATATATATATATATATATATATATATATAAAATATATAGTTTTAGGGAAAATAACCAGTAAAAAATTAGGTTATCTCCTCCCGTTTTACGAGAAATATCGGTACTTTTGGCTGTCTCCCTCAACTAAGAAAATAGTTTAACCCTCAATAAAACAAACAAAAAATTGAAATTAATAAACATGAAAACTGAAAAAATTAAAGATCTTATTGAATAACCAATTATATATATATATATATATATATATATAGTGGTCAGAGAGTGACCATTGGTTTCGCACCTATAGAGCACTTAGGCTTCCAGTTGTGGGAGATTATATGCCTACGGCCATTTGGGTCTGATGTGACGCCTATACGGCTAAGCGCTTTATAGGTGTGAAACCAATGTCCACTCTCTGATCGGCCATAATAACCAGCTTCCCAAAAATATATTGCTGCTTTAATGCTTTCGAGTATGTTTCTTTTTCGGATGTATGAACTACTGACGATAGATAGATAGATAGATAGATAGATAGATAGATAGATAGATAGATACCGATGTATACGTGTGTGTGTGAGTGTAACTGTAAACAAACAAGTATTTGCCTTATATTAGAAGCGTCGAAATGTGTATTGTACGATAAAAATAAGAAGATATTTTCTTCGAACTCGGAGTTGCCGTTAGAATAGCAGAAATACTGTGTAAATTACCCTTACGGGGCGGAAAAAAAAACTTGTCAACAATCCTATGGCTGGTTGTTGGCAAGTTTTTCCGCCTTGTAAGGGTAATTTACAGAGTATTTCTGTTGTTCTAACGACAACCCTGCATTCAAAAAAGTGTTATATATATATGTATATATATATTTACACACATACACAGATGCGTATACAAATATATTCACACGTGCATATATACTTATATATACGTGTTCATGTATGTACACATACATATATTTGTAAATATATATATA
>NC_069000.1:37195802-37196937 GCF_001194135.2 Octopus bimaculoides | reverse complement strand
CGACAAGTACGACCGCTAAAACAGGCTGAATATTCAGTCAGTCATGAGAAATCGTCTGCGTACGGCCAGTCGGATCATCCCGATAGCTTATGAAGGAAGCCAATGACTTACGAAGTGGAATTAGCCCTCGACATTCACAGTGGTTGTGTGGTATGATGTTTGCTTCCCAATCATATGGTTCCAGGTTCAGTTCCACTTGGTGACACCTTGGACAAGTGTTTTCTACTATATCCTCAGGCCGACCGAATCCTTGTGAGCGGATTTGGTTGACAGAAACTGAAAGAAGCCTGTCGAATATATATATATGTACTAATGCTGGTTATGTTCAGTTACAATAAAAATATCCAAACTAACAATAGACAGACAGACAGACAGATAGACACACACACGTAGGCAGGTAGGTAGGTAGGTGCATAGACAGACAGACAGACAGACAGACAGATAGATAGATGGATAGATGGATAGATAGATAGATGGATAGATAGATAGAGAGATAGATAGATAGATTCTTGGAGTTATTGTTGAAGCTGCTATTTATGCTGCTTTCGTAATCATCATAAGAAGTCTTCGGAACTTTCAAAGTGAAGCATTCATAAATGAACAAAACTGTGTTGTAAATATATATTGTACCACATAAAATTTTGTCTTCTCTTTTGTATTCATTAATGTCATCAAAGCCACAGGATAGGGAAAAGCTGGTTGACCGATTGCCGAAATGCTTGCCATCTTCGAAACTTCGAAGTCACTATCGATACTATTCTTACTAAAGAATGATAAAGTTCTCAACAAAAGTATGGAGTAACCCTTCAGATTAATGTAAAATTAGTTCTATTGTAACTGAACATAACCAGCATTAGTACATATATATATTCGACAGGCTTCTTTCAGTTTCTGTCAACCAAATCCGCTCACAAGGATTCGGTCGGCCTGAGGATATAGAAGAAAACACTTGTCCAAGGTGTCACCAAGTGGAACTGAACCTGGAACCATATGATTGGGAAGCAAACATCATACCACACAACCACGGTTGTGCCTACACATTTTTTTTTTTCTCTATCAGTTACATGATAAATATTTTCTATTAGTTACATTTATCCAGTACACAACCTTCCCATTCAAATCTTTTATTGCTAAT
>NC_069000.1:37194872-37195754 GCF_001194135.2 Octopus bimaculoides | reverse complement strand
TAATGTTTTATTTCAATTTCTTTTTCTTCCCGTTTTCTTTATCTGTTTGGTTGTTCTCATTTAGGATTAGTTGAACATGTGAACAGGAAAAAAAATGACTAAACAATTGTCCATATGCCAAGAACCAGAAAACCGTTATTCGCTGTCTAATGGCATTACATTGAGTCACAGATGGTTGTTGAGTCAACGGATTATTAATGAATCATCCTAAACCATTTGAAAATGAGTGAAGGAGGGGGGGGGAGTCGATGATTCATTTTTACTCAATCACCAACTGCATGTTCGGTGTCCCCAACCAAAAGACTTTAAAACATTATCACTCGCTCTGTCCCCTAAATTGTAAATATCTCCCATAAAGATGATGGTTTAATTGCGCGATTATGAAGCTATATGGTTGCGTGACCAGGGGATAAATTGAGAAAGACACTTTCTAGTATAGAAGCTGGCGGTTCGTATCATGATAGAGTCACTATGTTGTCTGTAACCAACAAACATAACTTTCACCTGGATCAGTCCAGCATGGTAATAATTCGCTAAGGAAGCGAGCTGGTAGAATCATTAGCTGATCGGACATAACACTTGGCAGCTATTTCTTCCGGCTCGTTACATTCTGAGTTCAAATCTCGCCGTGGACATTTTTTTTTTTTTTTTTGCCTGTCATTCCTTCGCGATCGATAAAATGAAGTACCAGTCAAGTACTGAGATAGATGTAATCGACTTTCCCCCCACCCCTCTAAATTGCAGGGCTTGAACTCTAAAACGTACCGGCGTCTTATTTACTGGTAATGTTATGATCTCGGTCACTGACACGCCTTGGAAACCGAGTAACCAACTTTGTGATTCCTGGGATTCGAAAAAATATTCGCCTTTCAAAATAGTGAT
>NC_069000.1:37190164-37194636 GCF_001194135.2 Octopus bimaculoides | reverse complement strand
AGACCGGGCGTTGTGAGTGTTTATTGAGCACCTAAAAGCTCCACGAGGCTCCGGCAGGGGATGGTGGCGAACCCTGCTGTACTTTTTCACCACAACTTTCTCTCACTCTTACTTCCTGTTTCTGTTGTGCCTGTAATTCAAAGGGTCAGCCTTGTCACATTGTGTCATGCTGAATATCCCCGAGAACTACGTTAAGGGTACACGTGTCTGTGGAGTGCTCAGCCACTTGCACGTTAATTTCACGAGCAGGCTGTTCCGTTGATCGGATCAACTGGAACCCTCGACGTCGTAAGCGACGGAGTGCCAACAAACAAAATGAACTGCAATGCGTCTGGCTACGAACTTAACTTCTACATGGCTCAGTCAACCTAGATGTAAACCCACTGTACTACTCAGCGAAAGCATCTATCCGAAAGTTGATTGTTTCTGCTGTAGTTACCATCGGCACTGCGTCACATATGTGATCGAAATATTGGTTTCAAATTTTGGCAGGAGAGGGAAGGAGATAGTCAATTACATCGACCCAGCACTCAACCGGTGCATATTTTATCGACCCCGAAAAGATGAAGGGCAAAGTCGACCTCGGCGGAACTTGAACGCAGAACGTAAAGACATGAAATACCGCTAAGCATCTTGCCCGGCGTGTTAACGTTTCTTATTTCTTTATTGCCCACAAGGGGCTAAACATAGACGGGACAAACAAGGACAGACAAAGGGATTAAGTCGATTACATCAACCCCAGTGCGTAACTAGTACTTAATTTTATCGACCCTAAATGGATGAAAGGCAGAGTCGACCTCGGCGGGATTTGAACTCAGAACGTAACGGCAGACGAAATATCGCTAAGCATTTCGCCCGGCGTGCTAACGTTTCTGCCAGCTCGCCGCCTTATATGTGGTCGAAATATTGAGTTTTAATTTGCGGTCAATATATTCAAAAATTACGATACCATTGTATTCTGTTCTTTGACTGGCCAACACTCTTGATTACACTAAGCCCACGTGGCTGAAATAGATACAACAAGTCAGGCCAGAATGGAGGAAGTAAGCCGCCATTTGATTAAAAAGAGATGATGAGCAATGGCGAGAAGAATATTGAGCGATGTCTAGCAACCGGTTGATGTAGCAAGGGAGGCCTCATCTTAGTGACGGGGGAAGATAGTGCGCAATGATCTTCTGAATCATGGAGTAACATACTTTATAATAAATAATGATTTAAGTAATGGTTTTTATTAGTTACAAAAGAAAAAATGGTGACTTCTTAAAGTAAAAACTCTTCTTGTTTTATCTAATATATTTCAGTGACTGGCAAGTTATACGAATATAATAAAAAGACCCAGGAAAGACGTTGGGTTACAAAGTGACCTAATGAAGAAGAAAATATTGGAAAAAAAGAAAGAAAAAGAAAGCAGTTAGGAGAAGAGGAAGAAAACATGGCATAAAGTTGACACTGACATTATAAAGAGATGGAAGCACATACACAACACTGCTATGTACGCGTGCACACATACACACATATGTGGATTGTACCAATCGATTAGATTAATAGTTATACCTTTATATACCAGCAGTCAATCGAGGTGTATAAATATATCTATACAGGCAGATATACCAGGGTTGATCAATAAGTATCCGGACTGTTGCCATAATTACGAAGCTAAAGCATGCAGAGTAAAGCTGCTTGGGACAGTTTGACTTTGATCTCTGCTGTGCATGCGCACTAAGTTTTAACGTTCTAGCTTACTTCTACTGTTTATTGCAGTGGTTGGAAGGAACGTGTGTAGCGTGTGATCGTCGCAGTGACCATGACAGAGAAAGTTGAGCAGAGAATCTGCATCAAATTTTGCCAAAAGCTTAGCGATACCTGCTCAGAGGCCCACGCAAAGTTTTCGAAAAGTTTTCATCGTTCTCGACACAATCAAGGAAATCTTGTGCCACTGAGACTTGGCATATATGCGTCTCATGCACAAGTCTTCAGTGATAATAGACTGAAGTGAACCGTAACTAATCTGCGCATCCTCTAATAACTCGCGGATAGTGACGATTTTCTGTGATGTTTTTCTCAGTTCAGCTGGCTGCGGGTCTCCCGGGACGTTCGTCAATATCGACATTTTTTCGGCCATCTTGGAAAGGTCTGAACTATCCATACACTTGTGCGCGGCTCATACACTGCACTCCATGCGCTTTCTGCAACTTTGCGTAGACTTCTGAGCACGTATCGCCATGACAACGTTCTCTGTCATGGTCAATGCAACGATCATGCGTTCCTTCCAACCACTACTGTAAACAGCAGAAGTGAGATAAAACGTTAAATCTTAGTGCGCACGCACAGCAGAGTTCAAGGTCAAATTGTGCCAAGCGTCTTTACTTTGCGTGCTTTAGCTTCGTTACTATGACAATAATCTGGATTCTTATTGATCAGCCCTCGTACATGCATACATAATGCACACATGTTAATACGAGCACACGCACACATGCACAGAAACCAATGCACTAAAGAGCCATGTTAACAGAGAGAACAAGTACAGGTTCATGCACTTACATATATGTACACACTAACGTCTCCACATATTTACAAACCCCCAGGAACAGTCTGAACTCAGAATCCCTTCACTTTGTTAGTGACTGACTTAAACTCCAGAAAAAAGAACTTAAACAAACCAAAGAGAAAGCACACACACACACACACAAACACACACACACATACATACATACATACACATATGTATGTTTATGTTTGTATTTATGCATGGAAGTATGTATGTACGTATGTTTGTATGCAGCAATATGTACGGAGTGGCAGAGTCGTGAGATCGTGAGAAAAGTGTGTAATATTCGTTCTGGCTTTATACATTTCTGAGTTCAAATCCCACCGAGGTCAGCTTTGATTGTCATACTTTCGCGAGCGATAAAATAGTTAATGGAATCGGTCGAATCGATTAATCTCCCCACAACAATTAATTTGCTTTATGCCCAACGCTCTCTACGATTTCAGATGAAGAACTCTTGAAAGATCAAAGCAATATTTCAGACAAATAAAATGTTTACACTGCACAAAGAAGTATTATAAGTATAAATATTTAAAAAAAGAAAAACCACTCACCTTAGGAATATTAAAAAAACTGTGTGTGGGCATCTACTAAATATTTCATTCCTGAACATCGGATAGGCACACATATATTTGATATTTATTTTCTTGAGAACTCTGTTCGCTCAATACCTTTAATACTTTTTTAATCAGTAGCCCTAATCTATCTATCTATCTAACTAGCTAGCTAGCTAATTATCTATCTATCTGGGTGTGTGGGTGTGTGCGTGTGCGTTTGTGTGTGTATGTGTGTGTGTGTGTGTGTGTGTGTGTGTGTATGTGTGTGCGTGTGTGTGTGTGTGTGTGTATTCCAACTTCATTCCATCAATCCTTTTCTCACAACAATACAGCGAACTTCAACTTATACTTAACACTGTATTAGAATCTATATTTAAGTCTTATTCTAAAATGTTAGCCGTAATTTTACGCGTTGCTAAGCCAAATTCGTTTACGAAATGAAACATTCTCATGTAGTCAGTTGCTAACCACCTCCATGATGTGAAATTCTATCAATTTTTCAATGCAATAATTTAAGTTATCGTGACCCGACTTTTCGTCCGATGTTACTTTGTCCAACGTCTTTTGGTCCGAAGTCTTTTTGTCCAACGATTTTTTGTCCAATCATAAAAACTCTTTAGAAAACAAGGTGAACATCAAAGTCAAATAATCATTGAGAATTTTATTGATAGGATTTGTCGTTTGACAAAAAAAAATCATCAGACAAAAAGACGTCGGACGAAAAGACGTGGACGGAAAGACGTTTGACGAAGTGACGTCGGAAGAAAAGACATAGCACCATAAGTTATATCTCTGACGATTTAACAATATGTTTTGGCTATATAATTTGCATTATGTAAGTAATAATCATGTTATGTTAATGAACGTACGTAAGATGGTGTAACTAAATATCTTATAAACATCCTCTCATGCTTTGTTTTATGTTCTATATATACTCAATGTAATATTCAAACGTAAATTTCATCATATATATATATATATATAAGGATACAATTACAACACAATGCGGAAATATAATAGGGAGTTCTAAATATTGGTTGTCAGGTTTAAATAAGACTGAGTGAATGTATATATGTGAGTGCATATTGGCGCGCGTGCCTGTGTGTATAAAGAGATATATAGGTATATGTATATATAACAATTCCAATGAATACGGAGACTAGTATATCTACAACCAGTTGAATTCAATTGCAAGTATTCTATGCAGCAGAAAATTAGCCAAAAGAATTATTATTAATAAATTTCAGGGTGGTAAAATATTATTTAGAAATTTTTTACCACCGTGGCCTAGCGTGTAGAAAAATAGTACACTAGTGTAATACAAATGTACACTGTATATACATATACATATATATATACATATATAT
>NC_069000.1:37185255-37190018 GCF_001194135.2 Octopus bimaculoides | reverse complement strand
TATATATATATATATATATATATATATGCATGTGTAGATATATGAGAGTGTGTGTGTGTGTGTGTACCGGAAGACTGTTTTTGTCTTATATACACCAACTGATAACTGAGATTCTATTTACTGTTCTGTCTATTTCAACACCTTACTCCGTTTTCTGTATCCGTTTCCTTATTCTCGGCTAACGTATGACTATAATCTTTCTAGCTAACACTCACTCGTTCACCTCTACACTCTCCTCC
Organism: Octopus bimaculoides; assembly: GCF_001194135.2. Classification (NCBI taxonomy): domain Eukaryota; kingdom Metazoa; phylum Mollusca; class Cephalopoda; order Octopoda; family Octopodidae; genus Octopus; species Octopus bimaculoides. The sequence continues at coordinate 37,189,779 of NC_069000.1, read as the reverse complement.
CCGTTACCATTCACCACTCGCCACCAGTCACAAATCTTACCCACCGCCATTAACCGTTCACTACCCACCCAGTAACCAGCCACTCGGCATCTGTCGTTAACTATCAACCATCCATCATTCGCTGCCCACCGTCGACCAGCTACACAACATTCACTATACAGTTTTCGTCATTCTCCTTCATCAGTCACAAGTCAACACACATTGTCCACCAACAACCATCCATCCCTATCCACTATCTACTCACCACCTGCCATCCACCTTCGATCATCGCCATTCACCACTCATCACTCAGTACCATCACTCATCACTTACCATTCAACGCCCACCACTCAACATTCACCATACACCCATCACTCACCACTCACTGCCCATCATCCACCTTCTATCATCACCACACACCGCTCATCTACCCATCACTACACATCATTTACCACTCATCATTCACCACTCACTGCATACTATCCACCATCCGTCATCCGCCACTCACCACCCACGCATCTCGCACTACCTATTACCACTCACCACTCACTATCTTTCATCTAACATCACTCACCACCATTATCACTCACTCCACCCACCATCACTCACCACTCATCACGCACCATTCACCACTCATCACCCATCACTCACCACTCGTCAATCATTAAGCATCACTTATCAATCATCACTCATCACTCATCACGCATCACTCATCACTCACCAATCATAAATCATCAATCATCAATCGTCAATCATCAATCATCACTTATCAATCATCACTCACCACTCGTCAATCATTAAGCATCACTCATCAATCAGCACTCATCACTCATCACGCATCACTCATCACTCACCAATCATAAATCATCAATCATCAATCGTCAATCATCGATCATCACTTATCAATCATCACTCATCACTCACCAATCATAAATCATCAATCATCAATCATCAATCATCAATCATCACTTATCAATCATCACTCATCACTCACCAATCATAAATCATCAATCATTAATCATCAATCGTCAATCATCATCAATCAGCAATCAGCAATCATCAATCACCACTCGTCACTCGACACTCGACACTCATTATACATCAATCATCACTCGTCAGTCGTCTATTATCAATCGTCTATCATCAATCATTACTCGTTACTCATCATTCACCACTCGTCACTCACCACTCATCACTCATCACTCACCACATTACCCATCGCTCACTACCCACCATTGACAACTCATCACTCACCACTCAATACTTATCACCCATCATCCACCTACCATTACCACTTACCGCTCATCATACCACACACCATCCACCACTCATCACCAACTCGTCACACATCACTCACAACCCACCCATCACTCACCACTCACCATCAATCAACTATCAAGCAAACGAAGTTTTGTCGCTGCAATGTTGATCCCAAGTAGCGCTGAAAAGGATGCTTTCTTCCAGAAGTTTGCTCTCGCAGTTAAGATTTTGTTGGTTGAAGGCAGACATGTTATAGGTCTGTAGTTTTAAGGATTTGTGGTTTCTTTTGATTGGAAGACTAAGATGACTTCCGTTTTGTGAGCCAGTAAAGTGTTGTCTCTGACCCTGTCAACATCTCGCTAAACTTCTTTGCTCGCACATAACGTTTTTTGTTGAATAGTTTTACCAAAAGTTAGGTACCTTGTCATGTCCGGGTCCCTTCCAGTTGTTCGTTTTTCAGTGTATCTGGGTTACTTCTGTTGTTATAAACACCCACGATTGCTCCGATGTTGTCTTCGTTGTTTTGACTAGTCTTTTCCGTGGTAATTTTTTTTTTGTTTTGTTTTCGCTGCCCATACTCCTCCCTTAAATTCTACTATTTCTCTTGGTGTTGGTATTGCATTCATTTCGATTTCATTTTATATGAAATCTTTTTAAGTTGGGGTAGAATTGTTTGCTTTGTTTAAAGAATTATTGGCATTTTTAATTCCAGAAGATTTTAGCTGATTTACGGAGAAAGAATCTCTTGTCTTAGTAGTTTTTTTTTTTGGGGGGGGGGGGTAGGTAGATCCTTTTTTTTATGTTGCATTTTTGTAATATTTATCTGTTTCTTTCTTTCTTTGTTGTTGTTGTTATTAATTTGACTCAGGCTCGTACTTATTCCTTGCAGAATTTATGTAGGTAGCGGGTTACTTATTACCTGTAACCTAAGGTATCAACAAGCTTTCAATGGTTTTTCAAGTGCTTAAGGCCCTCCTGATAATCTTTCCTGTCCCTAAAAGGCAAACTTTCTGTAGATCTACTGAACATTCTATTCCAATCTCCTCCAACCATTTCTCTATATATTTTCTTACAGTTCCCAATGCACCAATTATTATAGGCACAACCTTTACACTTTTCTTGTTCCAAATTCTTGCAACCATTTTCGAATTTTAAAGTTTTTTTTGTCTTTTGTTTTTCGTCTTTTCTTTACGATGCTGGAATCAAACAGACATGATGGATCAATTAGTAGGCAATTTCACTTTTCCTTGTCTGTTATTTTCCTGGTCTATTGTTTCTAGTGTCATGTCCATTTAAATAAGAAAGTTCCACAGAATTTTACAATTCTCCGATTCCAGCATTCTTTCGACCCGATGTTCATATCATGTGTGTCCAACTTCCAGTATAAAACTCTTACAACTTGGTCATGCTTCCATTTCTTATATTCCTCCTGTGCCAATTTGAGACATTCAGCAACAATGTGTGCCACTGTCTCGTTCCAAGTTCCATTTTTCTGAAACATTCTCCCCATATACATTTTTCCTCCTCAAGTTATTTGTTTTTATCGCTTGAACCTGGGCTGCTACAATTAGGCTCACTGTTTCTTTCTTTTTTAATTGCCCTTTTTTGTTAAGCACGCCCAGGATTTTGTTCCACAAACATCTTCAGTGGCTCTTCAAAATTGATCGTATAGATGTTTCTCTTCAATCTGTCTAAAGTGTTCTCTTTGAATTTCATTCTTTTCCTTTTCTCCTATTCCATACTTGATCACCTGTTCCTTATTCACCATCTTTAGTAATTTCCCTGTGCTGTTCTTTAAATATTCTAGTAGGCTTTTTCTTTCCATCTGTACTCACTTTTTCACGGCAATTAAGTCCCTTCCACCTTGGTCTGTCTTCAGGTACAACCGGTTGATATCAACTTTCGGATGGTGTAATCCATACATTGTCAACAGTTTCTCTGTCAAGCTTCTTTATGTCGTTTTTGGTCCAGTCTACAATTCCAATTCCATATCTGATTAGGGGCACCGCTCTCGCATTTATTGCTTCAATAACATTTTTTTAAATTCAGCTTTGATGGCAATAATTTTCTTACTCTCCTTGTATAATCTCTACAAGTAATTTGTTTTATTTCTTCGTTTTATTTAATCTGCTTCCAGTATCCCATCAAATACTTATACCACTGTCCTTTCTGTTATTATTATTATTATTATTATTAGTAGTAGTAGTAGTAGTAGTAGTAGTAGTAGTAGTAGTAGTAGTAGCATTATCATCATCATCATCATCATTATTATTATCATTATTATTATTATTATTATTATTATTATTATTATTATTATTATTATTATTATTATCATCATCATCATCATCATCATCATTATTATTATTATTATTATAATCATCCTCATCATCATTATTAAGACGGTGAGCCGGCAGAATCGTTAGCACACTTGACGAAATGCTTAGCGGTATTTCGCCTGTCGTTACGTTCTGAGTTCAAATTCCGACAAGGTCTACTTTGCCAATCATCCTTTCGGGATCGATAAAATAAGTACCAATTACGCTCTGAGGTCAATGTAATCAACTAGTACCCTCCCCAAAATGGCTGTCCTTGTGGCAAAATTTGAAGCCATTATTATTATTATTATTATTATTATTATTATTATTATTATTATTATTATTAATGTTGTTGTTGTGGGTTTATTGTAGTAATACTACAAGTATCATTAATGACATTAACATTTTATTGAACATGTTTATTTGTTTATTTGTTTATTTTTTATTTATTCATTTGTTTATTCCATAATCTTATCAGAAGATGGGAAACGGATCCCGTCATAAACGGAGGGAAGATGGAAAAGGAAAATAGTTACAATAAGTTTTAAACACTAAAATGAGTAAACTTTATGGGAATTAGTTGAGAGGAAGACAAAACTAAAACAACAAACATTTTGCTTTATTAGTTACAAGGGCTCAAACGTGCTACGAAAATACCATAGAAAAAGAAATGTTTTTTTTATGTATAATGTGGGAATATACTTATATCTTTTATGTTTTATTCCTTTCTATTGAAGAGCGTAGGCTCGAAACGTAAAAGACTTTTTCATTTTCCGGAGCGTCAAACAAATAAATTTACTTGTTTACACACCTGTCTTCGTCTTTTGTTTTTCTATAAATTTCAACTATATATATATATATGTGTGTGTGTATAGTAGGTGTGTATATATACATATATACATATATATGATACACACATATATAGTCTTTGTATATGTATATATTTATATATATATATATATATATATAT
>NC_069000.1:37182963-37184188 GCF_001194135.2 Octopus bimaculoides | reverse complement strand
TATATATATATATATTAATAATATTATTAGGGACAAAATCCAAAATTATATATATATATATATACATACACATAGTCTTTATCGTGTATCTTTTATTTATTTCAGTCATTGGACTGCGGCCATACTGGAGCACCGCCTTGGTTCTTATTCTACCAGACTCTTTTTACCATTTAAACAAACAATTTCACTTCTGAAAGAAAAAGGAATCATTCTTTTCATTATGACTTCTTTGTTTAACTTTAAACCCTAATTCTAGGGGTTTAGAGCTAAATCTAACCCGAACACTAACCCCTTGACCACTACACTAAACACTAATGCTAAGCACTATTCCTATCCCTAATTATAAACGCTAACTATAACCTCAAATCTTAATTTTAACTCTAAACCCTAACCCTATTCCTAAATCCTAGCTTTAACTGGAATACCTAACCTTAAACTGCTAACATCAATTTTCTCTGGCAAAATCGTAATCTCCAATATCTCATATTAGAAAGGGAAAAGGAGAAAAAAACTGATGTTGAAAAGCATTTTATTTACAGAATTATAATCTCCAATGTTTAAACGACAGAATTCTGAAGAAAATTTCAAAATGAAATGTAAAAAGTATTTTAAAAAATCAAGAGAATAAGCTAGATTATAGCTGGGGGATTATAACTAGATTATAGCTGGGGGATAACAATTTACTCAGAGTTGACGTCCTGTGACCTCAAGACGACTTCGGAACCTGTCTCGCACGTTCCTTACTGTGTCCTTGAGAAGATATACGAACACCTCCATAATTTATCCCCTCCACCCAGCTCGGCCTTGGTGTTGCAGGCAAAGCGGTTGGTGTCTTTCTCAACCGCGCCACATAGAGTAATCCATGAGATTACAATCGGGGGAATCAGAAATTAGGGCTGTTGAAGTCACAAAAATTCCCCACAACCACTTCCGACTCTTTCCGGGGGGGGGGTATGGCAAGAAGCCGAATCCTACTTGGAATGACGGTGGAACATATCCATAAAAACAGCAACACGGTCTAAGAACAACAGGTTTGATATAGTTGTATGGAAAAGAGAGCAAAAATAATTTTTCATTGTAGAGACCATCTACTCTGTGGATGCGAATTTCTCTTAAAAAAAACTGGAGAAAAGCATAGAATCTATGACAAACTAATTAGAAACTATAGTACGAAGGGGTGCTGAGGAGTTCTTGGTTTTAGGCAAAAGAAAATACAGGAGAATCA
>NC_069000.1:37180911-37182709 GCF_001194135.2 Octopus bimaculoides | reverse complement strand
GGGAACATATACGCCATAGAAACCGTGAAACCGGGCCCATGAGCCTGGCAAGGCTTTGAAAGGGCGCATAAATGATAAAAATATATGGAATACGTGGAGGCGCAATGGCCCAGTGGTTAGGGCAGCAGACTCGCTGTCGGAGTATCGCAGTTTCGATTCCCAGACCGGGCGTTGTGTATTTATTGAGCGAAAACACCTAAAAGCCCCACGAGGCTCCGGCAGGGGATGGTGGCGATCGCTGTTCTACTCTTTCGCCCCAACTTTCTCTCACTCTTTCTTCCTGTTTCTTGAGTAACGCTGCGATAGACTGGCGTCCCGTCCAGCTGGTGGGGAACATATACGCCATAGAAACCGTGAAACCGGGCCCATGAGCCTGGCAAGGCTTTGAAAGGGCGCATAAATGATAAAAATATATGGAATACATATTAACGCACATACATAAGCAGTAATTAAACATACATATTTGTATGGTATTGTGACACGTACATTGACGAGTACAAGCTTATCCACACGCACACATGTATGCGTGCATCAAGCAATTCAAATATGTACAAACACCAAGAGACGGCTTGACGTAAACAAAAGCGCCGTGCTACGTTATTAGTGAGCGGCTTGAATGCTGCCCAAAGGGAAAAGGAAGAAAGGAAGAAAAAACAATTAGAATAAAGCCACCTCCAAATATAACAAACAAGAATAACAACATACACACATTTTCATACACATGTACATACATACACATACATACGCACATATACATACTCATATGCATACATGCATGCATGATTGCATACATACACACATACATACAAATATAGTTATATACATACGTATATACACACATATACATACGCACACATATCTACGTACGTACACACGCACTCATCAAAACATACATACACACATACATATATATATATATATATATATATATATATATATATATATACATATATATATATACATATGCACACATACCTACGTACGTACATAGACACACACATAAATACATACATACACGTACATTCTTACATACATTTATACACACATACATACATATATACATACATACATACATACATTCATACACACGCACGCACACACACACACATATATATATACATACACACATACATACACACAGCATACATACATTATACACAAACAAACATACATACATACACACGCGCACATACACACATACATACATTCATACACACGCACACATACGCACACATACATACATACATACACACACACATACATACATACATACATTACCAAGTGTCCTTATTTGATAGAAGTAGAGGAAATAGATGTCTCTGAAATAGCTGAGATACCACAAGATATTTCAATTCGGTGAGTGAAAACTCAATAAATGTCATTCTCGTTGTAGTTGCCGATTATTTAATGATTCTCCTTGATAGCTTTGTTTCCTATTCACTCTCATAAAGTGAATAGCAAGTCATCTAAGCCCCATATTTAGGGAGCTATGCCTACGATCAGAGATACACACACACATATATATATACATACATACTTTCAGATGTGCATACACACGCATACACGCGCATTTACATTATCATAGATACACACACATATATACATACGTACTTTCAGATATGCATACACACGCACACACGCACATATACATACATACATACATACATACATACATACATACATACATTCATACATACATATATTCATGTGTGTATTTGTATGTATGCATGTAAGTATATATGTGTGTGTATGTATATACATATACATATACACATATATATATATTTATGAATATATA
>NC_069000.1:37176998-37180695 GCF_001194135.2 Octopus bimaculoides | reverse complement strand
TGTGTGTGTGTGTGTGTGTGTGTGTGTGTGTGTGTGTGTATACACAGGAAGAACTTAGTGTGACTGTATTACAAGAATTCCTATTCTGTTCCCAACTCAACCACGAGGGGAAGAAATCATCGACTTACTTAAGTTTCAAAACCCTAATCAGGGCCGTAGATAACCTGGCTTCCTACTCGAGCACTAACTTGAAATTAAATATAGGAAATGATTGTATTGTCTTAGATAGGATGTAGCAAAGCAGAGGTCTATTTCATGAATACTGTCCCCGTTTAATACTGGTTACATGCAGTAAACCCCACGTCCTTTTTGTTGAGGAAATCTGAAGACTACATATTTGGCTTACACGGAATCAGAAACACCAACTTATACTATATAGGTTCCCTACGAGCTTCGGTGGGAATACAAGTTCACATGTGCTCTCCGGTTATATGCAGACATACTTTAAGATTATACGAACCGTAGCAGCATGTTTTGCCGTCGCTGGCGACAGTCGCAGAGGATTCGCTAAACAAGTCACCGTCGATTATCGGAACATACTACATCCGGTAGTGGGGCTTTGGTACGAGAGTTCCAGAGTTTTGAGGAGAGTGCAACCACCTCTTAGGTCTTCTCTGACCCGAGGTAGTAGTCTTGTTCGCAGGTCTTCCCTGACCAGTAGTGGCACATGTCAGAGTTTCAGCTGTGGGTTAACTATTATGAGTACCAACCGCTTCAAGCACAAGCTACGTCTGTTCCGATAAATCGGTGATGACCTGCTCAGCAAGTCCTCTGCGACAGTCGACATTCGATGGCAAAAGATTAGCTGCTACGGATCACACTATCCCAAAATATGTTTGCATGTAACCAAGGACCATATGTGAACTTGTATCCCTCTGAAGCTCGGAACACGAACTCCACACCTCAACAACGAATGACGACTATAAATGACATCAGCAATATCCACTGCGCTTGTTCTCTCAGTGGGGCATTTGTCAAATTTGCAAGCTGGATTCGTGGACTCCAGGTAGAAGCATTACTTTGCCTGCTGGAACATTGGGGTCGACCACCGGATGTAGTCAACATTCGTGAGTGACGTGGTAAACGCGTTGGTCGCACCCGGCTCAACCCACCCCGGGTGAATGCAAGTTCAAGTATATGTATGTAGGTTCTCTGTGGATGATCTAAAAATATATGTCTAAGAATAGGAATACTTTGAAGGGCCTTGACCTGGTTACGGCATTCTCATGGAATATAAAATTGGATTTGGATCAGAACAAATCTTCTTATATAATAGCAGAAACAAGGGAGAACTTCAAATCCACATATTGGGTTGTCAGATAAATTCGTTCGCTTTTATGTTTACTGTTTGGCACCCTGTAGTCATACGTCTGTAAAAGAGGTAACACTTATTCAAATTTCAAGCACAATGAATAAAAGTTGTAGAGTAAGAATAGAACTACAAAAAAGACATAAAACACTATCGTAAAAATATTTTTCGTGTTAATTCAAATAACACTGGAAAGGATTAGATTAATGTGTATGTGTGTGCGTGTGTGTGTGTGTGTGTGTGTGTGTGTGTGTGTGTGTGCGTATATATATATATATATATATATAGATAGATAGATAGATAGATAGATAGATAGATAGATAGATAGATATAGATATAGATATACACGCACACACTAGCTTGAAAGTCGCATTCCGTGCTGACTTTTGAGTTTACTCTTGCGAGAGAGCAATAATAATAAAGCATTTATTGGTACCCTACCAGATTTATATCACAGACTATCACATTTGAGGAATTTTGCATCACTGTGTCATTTTGAGATCACAGTAAAACAACATGATAAACAACATTCTTTGTTTTATCATTTGGTGTAAGTATAAAGAGATTATTGCTATTTCCAGCTCTGAAACAACCAACATAGAGCTGTCCATGGGGAAAGCTCTGCTGCATGAGGTGAAGTTCAAATATTTTCAATGACTCTTCTTGACTCTTGACTCTTTGACATCGCAAAACTAACACTTACTAGAAATTGAAGTTTCTTGAAACCAAATAGCATATCTGCTGGAATCAGTGTAATACTTGGAATAAGCACATATTCTCCCTTTCCTTGTCCAGTGAGGATTGTTGTTTCCAAAAGATGTGAATGCATTTGCCTGACAATCAGTCTTGTTCGATTGCACAGTCTTGGAGGATCTAGATTTCTCAAAAGCATGATTGAAACTCTTTTCTTCAATGTCAGTTTGTGAGAAGACATTCCAGGAGAATCCAAAGAGCTAAGAAACTCAGTAGGGTAATTCAAGGCCCCGTTGGGATCCAATATCAATTGTATTGATTGATTGCAAAAGCTTCCTGCATACATTTAGAATAATAGCATTCAGATGTCCTCGGATTCCTTTAGTGGAGTATACCCTGATGAAATAATTTGGGTTTGGCTTCCAGTCTATTGCAACCCATGAACTATTGTTTCTTCCTCCCTTTCATCCAGCAGACATGGAGGCTCAGCACATTGGTCTGTTGCACAAAGAACATAAGCGTCAATTGTTGTTGATGTTGTTGTCATGTGTGTGTGCGTGTGTGTGTTTTAACGTTAAAAAGTATTTTCTAGTATAAGACAAAATTTGATCTGTTACACACAATACGAATCCGTTGCCAGGTACGAACCTTCAATCTGTAGGTCATTAGTTCATGAACCTTAAGTATATACAACACGGAAGCTAAAGTCAAGTCAAAATAGTACATGAAAACTATTTCATATTGAAAGAGTGAAGACAACGCTTTAGTAAGTTATCTGAAAAGGAAGATAGTTATTAGAAAATCAGGTTTTGAAAAGTATTTCTAAATAATGTTGAAAAGGGAGACAAAGGTATCCTGTTCTGTGGTTTTTCTTTCTTTTTCGTTTCATTGTTTCTTTTGGTAAATAGGAGATATTGTTAAAGACCTTTTGATATAGCAATAAAGTGGAATTTTAAAGAGAAAGACACACATTTAATTATAGCTTTCCAAGCCGACGCAATAAAATAAAATGGCGCTAAAGAGACAGAACAAGAAAGGAAGAGAGTGGACGGAGAAAGAAAAAAAAAGAGAGAAAGGAAGAGAGAGAGGAGAGAGAGAGTGAGAGGAAGGTAAAGAGAATGAGTGGAGAAAAAGAGAGTAACACGGCGGAAATATCACACACAAAACCTTTGAATAGCTCCTAACTTGAAAGTTTGCACGAGGCAAGCTGTAGAGTTGTGGTGTTGAGGGAACACTACCAGATTAATCTGGTAACAAGTCGGGAGATAGACAAACAAAGAAACCAACCAAACAAACAAACAAACTACAACAACAACAGTAGATTAGTCTTTTGCAATGAGACCCCTAAAAGATAAATGGTTCCGAGTGTGACGAAATGTGGGTGTAAACATGAATCACATTCACTGTTAACACCCGTGCCACCCCACCCCCACCAACACCACCAAACTAACACTCAACAAGAAATTTACGATTTCTAACTGATCCCCCCTTTTTTTTAAAGACCACGAGCTTTGATTTAATGATTGTCGACAAAGAAACAAAAAAAGATCATGTTTTATAGTCAGGCCCAGCAAATCTTAAAAGATTATGTTAGTAAATAACGAAATAAACCAAATCGAAAAGAGGATAGGTGTGTATATGTATGTATGTGTGTGTGTGCACGTGTGTGTGTGTGTGTGTGCGCGCGCGCGCGCG
>NC_069000.1:37173337-37176819 GCF_001194135.2 Octopus bimaculoides | reverse complement strand
GTGTGTGTGTGTGTGTGTGTAATGATTTTTGCAAGAACTTAAAACCTATGCAGTTTTATGACTTGAAGTTATTGCTAGCTTCAAGAAAAAAGTTGTTTATAGGCCTTAAGAAGAAAATAAAAATAACAACATTCGCTACTTTATGGCAGAACTAGATACAAGCTTTTGAAGGCGAGTTTACCTATATTTCTAATTTTACTTTTTTTTTTTTTTTTTTTGAAAAAAAAAATTACAACTTGTTAAAAACAGAAACAGCAGAAAAATAAACAAATAAACACGAATAAAAGCTTTGCCAAAGATCGTCTGCCGCCAATGATTTTTTTCTTTTCGCTTTTTTGTTGTTGTTTTTTGTTTTTTTTGGTTAATTTATTATTTCTCTTTCTTCATTTATCGTTTCTATGCTGATGTTAGTAGTTATTCTTCTATTTTGAGTGGACTTTAGGGTTAATAACAAAATTTAGCTATCGTGTTAGTGGTGTTGAATACTGGCTAAATATATTTCCGCCCACTTCCTTCGCTGTCATCACCAACAGCACTCCCACCCACTTTTATCACTCTCAACAGAACTACGATTACATAACAGCAACAAAGTCAACTACGGGAAGGAAGTCTTTGCGTAGTCGCTTGATCTGTTAGAAGTAGCAACCAAACATCATTTCAATCACACCTTATTCTCTTCAAAATGATACTTAAGATTACATTGGATAATCTAGAATAGCTACGAGATACTTGAATGAAAGGAAAGCGATGTTCGTTACAGGAATGACTTCTATCATAGAACTGCTTAAATTAATCGTACTTTAGGCGAAACACCAATACTAATGATTATTCGATATTAACGATAGAACTCGAAGTAGTCTCTATCACAAGCGATGCAACTCTTGAATCTTCTGGTTTGTACCTTCTTCTTCACAGCCACTTTCGAATCGTTTGTCACCAGATCAAGGTTGTACGATGGCTGGTGGACCACTGACTGGAGTAATTTGCCGATTGCTTGGTTTGTCGCCATTGGTATATGTAGTCGTGCATTGTCATGCTGAACGTAGTTTGCTTTAAGATTCTTGTCCGGTTTCCTCCTTCTAATGGCTTCCTTAAGTTTCTTGGGCGTCCCAAAGTGCTGTTTGCTGGCTGTGAAACTTCTTAGTTTTTGGAGGAATAGTATGACGCTATACCATTCTATCTATCTATCTATCTATCTATCTATCTATCTATCTATCTATCTATCTATCTGTCTGTCTGTCTGTCTGTTTATCTGTCTGTCTATCTATCTATCTATCTATCTATCTATCTATCTCTTTTTGTCTGTCTCCTTCTTTCAAAAAGCATATATATACATATGTATATGTGTGCATGTACGTGCGCGCACGCCCTCACACACATACATACACACACACATACATACATACATACATACGAACGTACATACATACATACATACATACATACATACAGACATACATACATACATACATACATACATACATACATACATACATATACACATATATTCAGACACATGTACGAAAACGCACAAATACACACACACGTAATTATAAACATATCTCTCTCTCTCTCTCTCTCTATCTCTCTCTCTTTCTCTCTCTCTCTCTCTCTCTCTCTCTCTCTCTCTCTCTCTCTCTCTCTCTCTCTCTCTCTCTCTATCTCTCTCTCTCTCCCTCTCTCTCTCCTCTACCCTCCATTCCTTTGTAGTCTGTAATAGAAAGCAAGTAAATTTAATATTTGTATTAACCGTAACCCAAGCTGGGAATCTAAATACAACTATTATTTCTACTCATTTAAAAAAAATGTATATATTCTATCTTTCTTGTATTCATTTTTATCTTATTTCGTTTACATATTTTATTATTATTATTATCATTATTATTATTATTATTATTATTATTATTATTATTATTATTATTATTATTATCATTATTGTTGTTGTTGTTGTTATTATTATTATTTGAAACCATTATTATTTTTATTATCATTATTATTGTTATTATTGTTATTATTATTATTATTATTATTATTAGTAGTAGTAGTAGTAGTAGTAGTAGTAGTAGTAGTAGTAGTAGTAGTAGTAGTAGTAGTGACGCGCGCGCGAGTGCGTACGTGTTTGTGTGGGTACCAACTTACAAATAATGTCATATAAATAGCATCAGATAAATTGTCTTCAATATCCAGGTTACCGAAAGAATGTAAACTCATGGACCTTCACATGTGCATAGACAAACATGCAATCTTACACCCAAGAATCATAGTCATGCATACATTAATATACGCACATGCATAGATAGATAGATAGATAGATAGATAGATAGATAGATAGATAGATAGATAGATAGATAGATAGGTTTTGGGGGAGGGGCCAGTCGATTAGATCCACCGCAGTACGCAACTGGTACTTAATTTATCGCCCTCGAAAGGATGAAAGGCAAAGTCGACCTCGGTGGAATTTGAACTCAGAAAGTAAAGACAGACGAAATACCGCCAAGTATTTAGCACACATACATACATACATACATACATACATACATACATACATACATACATACATACATACATACATACATACAAAAATACGCCGTTGTTAATGTTGAAATTCCAATGAAGGAGCCTTGGATCTAGGTTGGAAACCGTCTCTTTCTCTATTGGCAAAAAATCTTGAAATAAAACTGAACAATGACACACGCGCGTGCACATACATGCATGCATACATACATACATACATACATACATACATACATACATACATACATACAAGCCATCAAGTTAAAACAACCAAACGACTAAAATTTAGCAAGTTTTTAACCGACAAACTAGCCTCTATATGGTTGCTTGATCTGCTAGAAGTAGCAAATAATTCTCCCTCAAATCATTCCCTACCATTTTAAATCGGGATATATTGGACATTGTAGTCATTGATATACAAATGAAATAATGCGATGGTCACGACTTAATCGTGTTTGATCATATATCTTTTCAGTAAAGGGTGAAGCAGGAAAAACAACGAATTCGAATTCCATTTAAAAGCTAATGAAAAAAAGGCCCCGAATTCTGTTTGTTGTTCTTTTGTTTTTTTGGTTTTGTTTTTTTGAGGGGTTTTCTTTGTAAATAGACAAGTCAGCATCATATATATGTCTCTTCGGAAATAGATATCTTATCTGTGAACGATCTTATCGTTTACAATGTTTTAAAATAATTTGCGTTCATCTATAGTCGTTTACAAAGTATAAATGATCTTTACACTCATGTACACACACGCACATATACTCATATACACACACACGCACATACACATGCATGCACACACAAATACAAACATGCCCTTACACATTCATGCACCGAAACAATGACTAGAAAAGAAGCTGTCTACCTAAGAGGCAGCTTATATCAAATCAAAAAAATACCTGTTGTCTTCTCTCTCTCTCTCTCTCTCTCTATATATATATATATATATATATATATATATATATATA
>NC_069000.1:37170753-37173258 GCF_001194135.2 Octopus bimaculoides | reverse complement strand
AGAGAGAGAGAGAGAGAGAGAGAGAGAGAGAGAGACAGAGAGAGAGAGAAGACAACAGGTATATATATATATCTTTCTTTCTTTTTGTCTTTATTTCTTTTGTTCATTTTTTCTTTCCTTTCATTCATTCATTTACTAATTCATTCATTCTTTATTTCACTTTTTCCCATCGTTCGTATCTCTCACATAGAGCTATTATGGCCTCGACTTCTAAATCCCCACGAAGTGGTCTGTTCTTATTCTCTCATTCTCTCCTCGTCAAGTTGCCACTCTCAGACTTCATACAAAATATTTCACAGAACTATTTTATGTGTTTTCACTACTTCAAGAACGAAAGATTATTGTTTGCATGCACTGGTGATCATCCGGAAACAACTATTCTTAGAAATATGTTTTTTCAAAGACCATCGTGCCTTGCACGAAGTCCCACAGCTTGTTCGTTTCCAGTTATTAAATATGACCACGATTAACATTCCTTCTAATTTGTATCTATAATTCATTAGTCGAAAAAAATAATAAAACATTAGCAAGCTGACGCTGCCATCTGCCCTGTTATAAACATTGCTAGGAGACATTTCATTGAAAAGCATAAACAATGGTGTACTTAATGTCGTCTGGCCCGCTCGGTAGAGACATTTTACTGAGTCAAATGCACTACTTCATACATATTTAAACAATTCCTGATCCTCATTGAGGTACTAGTACGACCCATATTTCAGTACGGCTCATATGTCTAAAATGGAACAGCCACTCCAAATAAAAAGCTGTACGAACATTCTAGATCAACTTCCTCCATGTACCACCCACTGAATTCCTTCATACTCTTCTCGGTAACTTTACTATATTTTCTTTCCCACAAATTCTGTGGCAAAATCTTCATCTGAACCAGTGGTTCTCGAGTATTTTTTTGTCTATGCACCCTTTTGACTTATATTTTACCCAAGTAGACACCCATAGCCATTCGATGTTTAAAAATCCTATTCTATTTTTATACTTAAATATCATAAGGAATTGTATAGAAAAAATGTTAAAGTATTTTGTGTATTGTAAAAGTAGAACCAATTTATTGCAGATATATTTTAACGATGATAATCTTGTTTGGACCCTCAAGGATCATGTGGACCCCGACTGAGAACCACTAATCTAAACTTTGTTTTAGCATCTCTTTTTATTATTTTGAGCTAAGGAGTTTTGCACATAACCTTAGTAAACTTTCTGAGATCGATGACACCGGTGCCGTTAAAATCGATAGTGGTAAGAAATTCGAGGATATACAGGGTTTTTCAGAAAGTTTACATTCTGTGAAGGAAGGAATAGCCGCATTGGTTATCACGGGGCCTGAGGCTGAGTGGACGTAATACAGGTACTAAAAAGAGGAGAAATGAATGTGTCGAAATTGCTTCTGTGAGGGCAATAGGAAACCAACCAGCAAAGTCTTATACTGTAGTAGCGGTAGAAAACGTAAAACACATTTGTCAGTCAGAGGTTACAGTGTGGTTCTTACTACATGGATTAACATAGAAACATTTGAGTAAAACATTATTCATCCATCCCTATCAATAAACCTATTTTCTCAAATTAAATAAGAGATTTCTGACATTGGTATAAATTTACAGGGCAATGCAGAATTGATTATGTTGACTCCCTAAATGTGGACTGATGTTAATTTTAATAAGCCCGAAAATGATGAAAAGATTGTAGCTAAATGCCAGAAGACATTTTGTCCGGTAAGCAACCGATTTTGCCATCCAGCGGAAAAAGAAAAACACTACGCCAAAAGAAATAGTTTCATCTGTCGTCTGCTTTTTGCTCTAAGAAAAGTTTACTAAAGGTCACTTATACTAAGAAGACCGTGCACCGAAAGAAACTGTACACTTGATGCCATCGGAGCCTGGTTTGCGTTAGAAGTTTCACTAGGTCACGTGCACCATGTGAAGAACGCTATGTCAAAGGAAGTAGTACCTCAGTTATCGTCTGCTTACAGCTGCGATAAAAGTGTGTCTATCACAAACTCATTGAAACATTAATAAATAAACAAACAATATTGCACCAGAAGAGGTATTACATTAGATGCAGCCTCTCTCTTTCTCTCTATCTATCTATCTCTTTTGCATCAGACGTTTTACTAAGGCACACGAAATATATGGAAAAAACATTGGAAAGAGGTTGTAGTAACTGTGTTGTCTATCGTCTGCCCACATATGAGATAGAAAACCTCAATATAGAAAACTCAGTATCAAGACATTCGCTCCTGGAAAAGGAATAATGTCAACAATGGTTAGTACAGTTGTTTCAGCTGAAACTGTTTATATCGACTTTAGTGCATCATTATTCTTTTCGTGTTTATTAAAAGATGAAATCTTTTTATATATTCATACACTTACATAACATGCACTCATAGACACATGTAAAACACACACACACAGACATTATCTCTCTCTCTCTCTCTCTATCTCTCTCTCTCTCTCTCTCTCTCTCTCTCTCTCTCTCTCTCTCTCTCTCTCT
>NC_069000.1:37165435-37169758 GCF_001194135.2 Octopus bimaculoides | reverse complement strand
TAAGTGCCAGTTACGCACTAGGGTCGATGTAATCGACTGTCACCCTCCCCCAAGCTTCCTCTGTGGTAAAAATTTGAAACCATTGTTATTGTTGTTATTATTATTATTATTATTATTAGATAGAGAGGTGAGTTCTTAACTTTTGTATACGATTGACATAATCCATCACTAAGGTAAACATAGCTGACGTAATCCATCACCAAGGCCAACTTAATGACAAAAAGCGCAACTCGAAAGTAACTTATTTATTGGTCCTTTGAACAATATTTCGGCATCTCGCACGCCTTCCACAGGTTCAAAATAAATGTCAGTCTAATTCATTTTTTTAGTTTATATAAAGGACTGGTAATTCAGCAGAAATATAATATTATATTATTATCATCATCATCATTATTATTATTATTATTATTATTATTATTATTATTATTATTATTATTATTATTATTATTATTATTATTATTATTATTATTATAGACGTCGCACAGTATACAATATCGTGAGGTTGTTGATTGAAGATATTATGTCCACGGGTCTTTGTACTGTCTGTCAAGTCACAACAAGGACCTCAGACAGACAGTATTTTACGCAATATGCGTGCCGTTCCAAGTAATGCCGGCTTCTGCAATACACCAAGATTGTAGGATATTTCTAAAATGTCCAGCTGTATGGAACTCAATTCTCCGAAGACAATAGGGATAACCTTTATGTTTGACTCCCGTAGCTGTCATATCCTAGCGATCTCAATTCTCGGGCCTCTATATTTATCAACCCTTTCTCTTTCCTTCATGATGATATATTGATCTCCACATCAATTATTAAGCACTCTTGTTTGTCCCGTCTAAAGCTTTTTATATCGGCTTTCGGTGCTCTAATACCTTGTCTGTCTGGAAGTCGAAGTCCCAGAGAATATTTGCCTTCCCCTTTTCGTCCATTACTTGTTGTGGTGTATGTTCGTATCAAACACCTTCAACCTCATATCCATACTTACGGCATAGTAGCCAGCGGAGGTTTTGGGCTACCTTGTCGTGTCTACGCTTGTACTCTTTCTGCGCAAGACTTTCACAAGCACTAACAATGTGAGTCACGCTTTCGACCCTCTTCCCACACATTCTGCAGAGGTCCGTTGCACTTGCGTGGTTCCAAAATTCTAATGATCTTTTCCCGACAGGTTTACATTTGCCATTGTTTTTGTCTAGCAAGGCTTGTTCATGGCACTGGATCGCCTTTTGGTTCATATCAACAGACCAATTGCGTTTGCGAGCACATTGCATATTTTGACCAGTACAAGGACATTGTCTTGTAGTATGGCTAGCAGCTGTTGGATAACGACCGGGCCTGCCCTGTTGCACAGTGGGGCACCTGTCGGGTGCGGCACCTTCACCATTGGTTCCAGTCCCGTTTAGACCGTTATTTATCGTTATTTATATTGCTTGGCATTTTCACTCACCAATGAGGTGTGTTTTTAGGTTACTACCAACAGGTATTTTTATCGAGGCATATTATTATTATTATTATTATTATTATTATTATTATTATTATTATTCCTACCGCATTTGTATTTTGTCCTTGTCTTTGTCTTTTGACATTGTCTTTGAGCCCTTGTGGTTAACCAAGAAATCGTCATCGTCGTCGTCGTAGTCGCCGTCGCCGCCACGACCGTCGTCGTCGTTGTAGTTGTTGTAATTTTTTAAAATTCGAGCTGCACAAACTGTACACATTGTCGTTCTGTAAAGTTTTTAAAACTCTCTCTCTCGCGCCTTTTCTTCCAATTCCTCCGATGATATTTTGAATTTTTGGTTCTTGAGCTTATTTATTACATACTCAGGGAAGGAAAAAAAAATACAACGGTTTTTAAAAGTTTTATTTTTTCTCTAGTTAGACAAGCCACAGCTATTTTGTTTTCTTCTTTTTTTTTTGCCGTCGTCTGCGTTTTAGCAAATAATCAAAATATATATAAATGTCATCAGCGTTGACATTTCAAGAGAGAAACGCTGGGAGGCAATCCTGACAGACGAGAGGTAGTAGCCACTTCAGAAACTGCCGCTTGTCGAGAGGGAAAAACTGATTATATCCGAACATTTTACGGAAAAATTTTGTCGCAACATCATCACCAACAACAACAACAACAAGAACACCAACAACTTCCAACATGTCAAGAAGCAAAAACGACGCCAAAGACAAAAAAGCAATAAAACTATTCAACGATAATAATTTTCATTTCAATATTTTTAATGAAAAGAGACAGCTAGCTTTGCCTGTTTTAAGGGGAAGCAACAGTAATATCTTTTCTGGTTAGAGCACAGGGCCTGAAGTTTTGGGGAAAGGGCAAGTCGATTACATCGAGCCCAGCGCTCAATTGGTACTTATTTTATAAACCATGGCGAAATTTGAACTGAGAACGTAACGACAGATGAAAATCTGTTAAGCATTCTGTCTGATGTGCTAACGATTCTGCCAAGTCAGCGCCTTGAGAGCAACAGAAAAACCCTTTCTGTACTAGGTACGAGGCCTGAAAATTTGGGGGAAGGGGCTAGTCAATTACATTGACCCTAGTGCATAGCTGGTACTTATTTTATCGACCCCGAAAGGATGAAAGGCAAAGTCGACTACGGCGAAATTTGAACTGAGAACATAGCGATAGATGAAAACTCTTACGCATTTTGTCAGGCGTGTTAACTATTCTACCAGGTCCCCGCCTTGAGAGCAACAATAATATCCTTTCTGCTCTAGGCACAAGGCCTGAGGATTTGAGGGAAAGGAATAAGTTGATTATATCGAGCCCACTTCTCAAATGGTACTTTATTTCATTGATCCTGAAAGGAAGAAAGACAAAATCGATCTCAACAGAATTTGAACTCAGAACGTAAAGATAGATAAAATGCCCCTAAGTATTTTGTCCAGCGTGCTAATGATTCTGCCAGTTCGCAGCCTTGAGAGCAGCAGTTATATCTTTTCTATTATAGGCACAGGGCCTGAAATCTGGGGGAAGGATATAAGTCTATTACATCGACCCCAGGACTCGACTGGTACTTATTAAATTGACTCTGAAAGAATAAATGGCAAAGTCGACTTCAGTGGAATTTGAACTCAGAACGTAAAGACGGACGAAATACTGCTATGCATTTTTTCCCAGCGTGCTAACGATTCTGCCGGCTCGCCGCCATGAGTAATAACAGTAATATCACCATCATTAACAACAACGGGAAGTAAAGAGAGAAAGAAAAATAACAAAAACAACAAAATCGCCATCTTCACTGATGTTTCCACTATTGCAACGGCGACTAGACAACACGTTCCACCCTGCAATTCTGTACGCCAAAACCTCCTCCACCTCCACCATCAAAAGCATAATACTTCCCTTTTCTTTTTTTGTCTTTTTTTCTTCTTTTTTTTATGCTTTTCTACCATCCTCGTTGCCGCTACTACCACTACTACTCATTGTGGCAGCCGGAACCATCAGCCGCAGGTTATTTCTTTTCTTTATATTTTCGTTATGGAGTAGACAGAAACAGACTTATGAAACGCCCCAAATCTCGTCTGGAGAAACAGCAGTTGAGTTACATTATCCGTATACAACCAAAGCTTCTGGAGAATACAACCAAGATAACAATTACTTATTAGTATCTAAAGGCTAAGAGTTACCGAATATAAAGGGCCACATAAACCTTTCTGGAAAAGTAATTGAGAGGAATTTTCTTTCTTGGGCCCTAGGACTCATAATGGTCACTTACCCGGTCTATATGATATATAAGTGACCGAAATCACAATATTTCCCATGAACGAGATACCGGTCCGTCGCTGGATTGAAGGCTAGCAATTTTCAGGAGAGATCGACCTCATGAAAGGCTAGCTATTCTGAGGAGAGATCGACCTTGAAGGCATGAAAGACAAATTTAATCTCGGCGGGATTTGCGCCCTCATTTATTAATTTTACCTTTTCGGTTTTAATTGCTATAGCCACCTATATATTGTAGGTATTTAATATATCTTAATATATTAATATATTATTATAATATCCTATTGTATGTTACTTGACACTTTAACCGTTTTGAATTTTAGCGCTCGCTTTTCAACGGTTTTATTCTGATGAACGAATGAGATGATAGATCGCTGACCACTACATTCATATTTTTTTCTCTCCTTGTTTCTCTTCTTGTTTCTTTCTGTGTTCCTTTCTGTTGAAGAACGTAGGCTCGAAACGTTAAAGACTTTCTCTATTCCCGAGCGTTATATTAATATATCCATTTGTTGTTTACACCACCTGTCTTCGTCTGTTGTTGTTTTTTTCGTAAATTCTCCCATATATATATATATATATATATA
>NC_069000.1:37163255-37163963 GCF_001194135.2 Octopus bimaculoides | reverse complement strand
CCAGTTGTTGTTGTTTTTTGTTGTTGTTTTCTGAAACACTGGCGAAGTAAGTGGAAAACAAGATAACAGTAACAAAAACTAGTTGAGGCTGTCTGGAAAAGTTGAAAAGAAAAACAAATGCTATAATAGCCTAAAAGTAAGTAAACCTTGAGAGCACAGACAGGTTTAAGAGAAATGAAATAATAATAATAACAACAACAACAACAATAATAATAATAATAATAATAATAATAATAATAATAATAATAAAAATAATAATAATAATAATAATAATGATAATAATAATAATCTTTGGATCAAGGGTGGGAGCAGAGCCAGGAAACCTGGGTGTGTCTACTGGCAACTAAAAACAGAGCTAGTATTCAAAACTACCTCTAATAACCTGGTGACTAGATATAGTTGTAGTGAGAAACATAAGACGGGCACATACCAGTGAATGTACTAAATGCGAAAAGGAGAATCGGAGAGTTTGTTGATGTAAAGATTTGCACAGTGAACATTGTATACAAACACACTTCATTGTGTATTTGTAAACATAGTCACTCGCGCACACACGCACACAAACACGCACATACATCACCGTATGTGTATATGTACTCATAGTTATACATGGGTATACTTATATACAGATACATGTATTCATAAATATATATGTGTGTGTGTGTGTGTGTGTGTGTGTGTGTGTGTGTGTGTGTGTGTGTGTGTGTG
>NC_069000.1:37156662-37158450 GCF_001194135.2 Octopus bimaculoides | reverse complement strand
GTATGTATGTGTGTATGTATGTATATATGTATGTATGTATGCATGAATGTATGTATGTGTGTATGTATATATGTATGTAAGTGTGTTTGTATGTACGCATGTATGTGTATGCACGTGTATGTATGAATGTATGTGTGTGCATTTATGTATGTGTGTGTGTATGTATGTATGTATGTGTTTATGTATGTGAGTGTGTATATATGTATGTGTATGTATATCTGTGTATGTATGCATGCATGTATGTATGTGTGTATGTATATATGTGTGTATGTGTATATGTATGTATGCATGTATGTGTTTGTATGTATATGTGTATGTATGCATGTGTATGTATGTGTGTGTTTGTATGTGTGGCTGCATGCATGCGTGTATGCATGCGTGTATGCATGTATGTATGTATTTTGTATATACACATTATTTATGCATGTATGTATGTGTATATGTATGAATGAATGAATGAATGAATTCTTTATCTTCATATTAGTATTTTTTTTTCTGGAAGGAAGGAGTTATTTTCTCACAAAATCAAAAGAAAAACCAAAGTACCATCGCTGGAATTTGGATAACTACAGCGGTAATTGTTACATATTGAACATCAAAAAAGTCGTGGATATTTTTACTCATCCATTTACAAACTGTATCTAAAGTTCGTGTTAACTGGTTTCTTTATTCACTTGAAAATTTTAGCTCTCCCAGATTGTGGCTTAAGCATGTAGTAACGTACCCAAGTGCAAAAGTGACTATTCATACGAATGTAAATTTAAAAGCAGAGCAAAGGAGTAGCAGATCTCGAAGCAGTTTTCCATAAATATTCTCCTTGTCACTGATTTTGGAAGAGATGTTCACATCTTCAGGACAATTAATCTCTCTGACCGTAGTGTCTCTTTCTAATCCATACCGGAAGACACAGCCAGTGGGATTTTCGTCGAAGAAATGACATGGGGCTTGAGGTCAAATAAAAGAGAAGCACAGAAAGACTGTCACGTTTCTTTCCCGTCCTAAATAACTATGTCGGATCTATTATGTTTGCACTTGGTAGAAGTTTTGATGGGAACGTTCCACCAATATTATTTATACTGATATGTGTGTATGTATATATTCTATAGCAGCGGTGTTATTTACAGTTATCCTTCGTTTGCTTTTCTGTAGATGGCGTTGTATGTTGTTTTAGAAACAACACCACGACACGACACAGTGGGTGGTAGTACCTCGATGATATTTTTCGACAGCTGCTGATTACAAGTGTTATGTGTTCCACAGAAAAGAAACATAATTGACTCTTCCGGTTTCATCTAGGGATTTAAGGGTTTCGATGCCCCATTTGTTCATGGGGTGTTTTGTAACTATCTCCTTCTCTACGTTTGCAATGTGTAGTTTCAAGATGTGACATGATGCAGCCACGAGCGCAGGAGAGGTTACATTTCATGTTAATATCATCTCCCGTTTGAAGGCGGTGAGCTGGCAGAAACGTTAGCGCGCCGGGTGAAATGCTTAGCGGTATTTCGTCTGCTGTTACATTCTAAGTTCAAATTCCGCCAAGGTCGACTTTGCCTTTCATTCTTTCGGGATCGATAAATTAAGTACCAGTTATGCATTGGGGTCGATGTAATCGACTTAATCCGTTTGTCTGCCCTTGTTTGTCCCTTCTATGTTTAGCCCCTTGTGAGCAATAAAGAAATAAGAAACGTTAGCACGCCGGGCGAAATGCTTCGCGGTATTTCGTCTGCCGTTACATTCTGAGTTCAAATTCCGCCGAGGTCGACTTTGCCTTTCATCCTTTCGGGGTCG